>NW_024070209.1:42116958-42262635 GCF_014754425.2 Oryx dammah | reverse complement strand
CAGCATCATCTTTCAGGATTTGAAACAGCTCAACTGGAATTCCATCACCTCCACTAGCTTTGTTCGTAGTGATGCTTTCTAAGGCTCACTTGACTTCACATTCCAGGATGTCTGGCTCTAGATTAGTGATCACACCATCATAATTATCTTGGTAGTGAAGATCTTTTTTGTACAGTTCTTCTGTGTATTCTTGCCACCTCTTCTTAATATCTTCTGCTTCTGTTAGGTCCAGACCATTTCTGTCCTTTATCGAGCCCATCTTTGCATGAAATGGTCCCTTGGTATCTCTAATTTTCTTGAAGAGATCTCTACTCTTCCCCATTCTGTTGTTTTCCTCTATTTCTTTGCACTGATCGCTGAGGAAGGCTTTCTTATCTCTTCTTGCTATTCTTTGGAACTCTGCATTCAGATGCTTATATCTTTCCTTTTCTCCTTTGCTTTTTGCCTCTCCCCTTCTCACAGCTATTTGTAAGGCCTCCCCAGACAGCCATTTTGCTTTTTTGCATTTCTTTTCCATGGGGATGGTCTTGATCCCTGTCTCCTGTATAATGTCACGAACCTCAGTCCATAGATCATCAGGCACTCTATCTATCAGATCTAGTCCCTTCAATCTATTTCTCACTTCCACTGTATAATCATAAGAGATTTGATTTAGGTCATACCTGAATGGTCTAGCTGTTTTCCCTACTTTCTTCAATTTGAGTCTGAATTTGGTAATAAGGAGTTCATGATCTGAGCCACAGTTAGCTCCTTGTCTTGTTTTTGTTGACTGTATAGAGCTTCTCCATCTTTGGCTGCAAAGAATATAATCAATCTGATTTTGGTGTTGACCATCTGGTGATGTCCATGTGTAGAGTCTTCTCTTGTGTTGTTGGAAGAGGGTGTTTGCTATGACCAGTGCGTTCTCTTGGCAAAACTCTATTAGCCTTTGCCCTGCTTCTTCTGCATTCCAAGGCCAAATTTGCCTGTTAGTTCAGGTGTTTCTTGACTTCCTACTTTTGCATTCCAGTCTCCTATAATGAAAAGGACATCTTTTTTGAGTGTTAGTTCTAAAAGATCTTGTAGGTCTTCATAAAACCGTTCAACTTCAGCTTCTTCAGCATTACTTGTGGGGCACAGACTTGGATTACTGTGATATTGAATGGTTTGCCTTGGAAATGAACAGAGATCATTCTGTCATTTTTTAAGATTTTATCCAAGTACTGCATTTCGGACTCTTTTATTGACCATGATGGCTACTCCATTTCTTCTGAGGGATTCCTGCCTGCAGTAGTAGATATAATGGTCATCTGAGTTAAATTCACCCAATTCCAGTCCATTTCAGTTCACTGATTCCTAGAATGTCGACATTCTCTGTTGCCATCTCCTGTTTGACCACTTCCAATTTGCCTTGATTCATGGACCTGACATTCTAGGTTCCTATGCAATATTGCTCTTTACAGCATCGGACCTTGCTTCTATCACCAGTCACATCCATAGCTGGGTATTATTTTTGCTTTGGCTCCATCCCTTCATTCTTTCTGGAGTTATTTCTGCACTGATCTCCAGTAGCATATTGGGCACCTACTGACCTGGGGAGTTCCTCTTTTGGTATCCTATCATTTTGCCTTTTCATACTGTTCATGGGGTTCTCAAGGCAAGAATACTGAAGTGGTTTGCCATTCCCTTCTCCAGTGGACCACATTTTGTCAGACCTCTCCACCATGACCCACTCGTCTTGGGTGGCCCCATGGGCGTGGCTTAGTTTCATTGAGTTAGACAAGGCTGTGGTCCTAGTGTGATTAGATTGACTAGTTTTCTGTGATTATGGTTTCAGTGTGTCTGCCCTCTGATGCCCTTTTGCAACACCTACTGTCTCACTTGAGTTTCTCTTACCTTGGACCTGGGGTATTTCTTCATGGCTGCTCTAGCAAAGCGCAGCTGCTGCTCCTTACCTTGGACAAGGGGTATCTCTTCACTGCCACCCCTCCTGACCTTGAACGTGGATTAGCTCCTCTAGGCCCTCCTGCGCCCATGCAGCCGCCACTCCTTGGATGTGGGGTTGCTCCTGAAGAAGCTCCAAAGCACTTTCCAAAGCCAAACTAGCACCAAACAAAGGTCAAGGTCACTGGTGGTCTGCTGCGATCTGATTCACGGTAGTTTTCTGAATCCCAGCAAAACCATTACATCTTAGAATTATGCTCAGCAGATTGATGAGATGCACTAAAAGCTGCAATGCCTGTAGCTGGCATTGGTCGACAGAAAGGGCCCAATTCTTCTGCACAACAATGCCTGACCACATGTTGCACAACAAATGCTTCAAAAGTTGAATGAATTGGACTATGAAGTTTAACCTCATCCACCATATTCATCTGACCTCTTGCTAACTGACTACCACTTCTTCAAGCATCTCAACTTTTTGCAGGACAATGCTTCCACAACCAGCAGGATGCAGGAAATGCTTTCCAAGAGTTCATCAAATTCTGAGGAGTGGATTTTTATGCTGCAGGAATAAACAAACTTGTTTCTCCTACAATCAATGTGTTGATGTTAATAGTTCCTATTTTGATTAATAAAGATGTGTTCGAGCCTAGTTATAATGATTTAAAATTCACAAACATAATTATGTTTGCATCAACCCAATATATATATATAGCTCTCCAGCCATATAAATATAAATTATAAATAAATATAAATGATATCATTTCTGTGAAAAATATAAATGTTTAGTTTTTGAGTATTAAAGTCTTTAAAGTAGCACTTAGATTTTTCACTTCCTACATCTTGAATAGGTTTCCAATTCTACCTCATTCAAATATTCTATAGAATGTTCCATATTACTTATATGTCTTAACTCATACAATTTCCTATTGATATTTAGATTGTTTCCATTGTTTCTTATTATAAACAATGCCCCAGTGAACATCCTTTAATGTTGAACAGTTATTCCTAATTGCCTGGAAACCTGAGCCTCATCTCCTCCCAGAATCCCGTTCTGCTTTCACATGTCCACAGGAGTCCAGTTCTGTGCTGGGCTCGGTGGGGAATACAGAGCAGACGGAAGAAACCGTTGTCCCTGCTGGAGTCTATGATGTTATGAAGAAAGTAAGACCTGAAGAACAAGAGACTCCTCTCTGTAGCCACAGGACCTCATAGGGTGAGAAATCAGGCCTGGCGGCGTAATTTGGGGAGTCATAAGAGATGAAGGCTTTTTGTCTATGGGAACAAAACGTTTCCTGATTAATCCCGTACCTTCCTTGGGACACATGAGTGTGTGGCAGAGCAGACTTCCCTCTATTAGTTATTCTCCAGCTGTTTACCTTTCCTTATTTCCCACTGGAATTAGTACATTTTATAAAGAATAAAGACTTGAGAGAGCTAAAGTCGCAGGCTCCAGTCCTTTGACAAGCTTGTATATATCATTGCCCTGAATAGTTTTGGACTTCTACTATATATATATTTCCATAAATAATATAAACCATTGTTTTATGTATTTAAAAACTTTACAGATCTTTTCAACAAGATGTAAACACACAGGGCCAGAGACTTGGCCTATCTCTGTAAAGCTGCCAGCCTCAGTGAGCAGTTAGGGTGGGGTTCGCACTTGATCAGATGGGAGAAGGTAGAACCTGGGAGGTGGCTTTGCCTTTCTCACGCACCTTTCTCTTCTCAGATCCCTCCTCCAGGGCCTGACATTTATTTCCGAAGGCTTTTGAAAGACTCTGGACCAAGACTTTAGCTCATAAAAGCTTAAAGGTCTGTTCTCCAAGGAGCCTGTTTATGGGGAAACACCTGAGAGAGAATATTTAAAAACTGAGGAATGAACGCATCTCCAGTGAGTGAATTTGGAGGGTGGATGGGGACCTTTTGGTCCCTTCCTTGGGGTGCTCAGAGTGAAACAGCATGAAGGGATAAGGCTGTATTGACCCCTCTGACTAACATTAGTTCCCAGACCTGGAGAGGAAGATGCCACTCATTGTGACTGTCCCAATTCAGGAACAAGGCTCTGGCTGACAGGGATGTCTTAGAAAATTCTGTACTTGGTCCCCTCATGATAAAATGAGGTGCAAAAGTGCTGTCTTCCTTTCCGGACAACCTTGTCTCCAACCAGGGTGGATAAGTGGAAAAGGAGAGGGTGAAATACCCCAGCCCTCTGACTGTAGAAGCTGAGGAGGGGTCCTTTCCTCTGGCCCCAAAGGCTGAAGGCATGGCACAAAGGGTGAAGGAGCTGGGCCTTCTCTTACTTCCCTTGCTTCCCTCCCTCCCTTCCTCTTTCTTTCATTTGTTCTTTTCAAATATCAAGGAGTTGTCAAACTTCTTGTTTCAACTAGTTCCACTTTAGTATGATTTGATTTGAGTTGATTTTCTTCTAAGCTGAAGGAATGCTAGTTGGCACCGGTCTTTTTGTGTCAGTAAAAGGAAGCAACAAAGAAAAGAGGTACGGAAAGTTCCCTTTTGATACAAGAACAATTTGTCATAAGATTCTGCACACCCAAATACTCAGCCTTGCAGGGAGTATTTTTCCCATCAGCTATGCACCCAAGACTCTGTTCTTTCCCTTATTTCCTCTCTGACACTTTTGCATGTGTGCTGGATACAATAAAGTTGCTTAGTTGCTTGAGCTTTTTTTTTTTTTCCAGTTATTTAACAACTTTCAAGTGGGGAAAAATTTGGGTCTTTTTAATTTGATTTTTGACTTTATTTTAAATGCATGTGTATCTCCTTTCTGTTTGCTAAACAGTAATTGCGGATCTTTCTGGCCACTTTTAATACTCCCAGCTAATTATCCTGAAATAAATCTCTTTCAAGCCCGCATGCCAGCAGTTCTGGGATCGGAGCGGTTCTTTCAGCTCCCGGCTGCCTGTCACTCAAATGGGCCTCAGCTGCAACTCCGAACGATGAGTATTAACCTCCCGCTGGGAAGATTCGCCCAATCTCCCCACTTCCAACAGCAGCTCCCAGGGCCGCACCACGCTCCTACCTGTTAGCCTAAGCTGGGATTTTCTTTTGCTAACGCTGTGATTTTGAAAAGTGGAAGAGGATTCCTGGGAGAAAGACACTCAGTTAACCTTCTTCTAATTGCCATTCAAGATGGGAAAGGGAGAGGAAGATGGTGACTGTCCCAGAGGGGCGGCTGGGTTGTGGAGTGGCCCACAGCCTCGCCAGGAAGCACTGGTCTGCTGGTGAGTGTGGCGAGGCATCTCCGTTGGCAGGATCCTACCTGAGGGCGGCGGATGGCTGACGCCTGGGGACAGGCCTCGATTCAGACCCTGTGTCTTCTCTGATGTCGTGCCTCCTCCTCAAACGTCCCTCAGTGCTGTGCTCAGTGTTGTTCCCTGGACTCTCCTTCTTCTTCCACCCTCTGCTAATCCCTTGCAGGTTTCCTCTTGCCTTGTTCAGCAAGATTTTGTACGTTCTTGCTGAGCCCTGGCCTGTTTATTTGTTCAGAGTTTTGTGATTGGTCCCACCTCCCCTGGGTAAGGCCATGCCCTCCTCTCACTCTTGTTTCCCTTCTGATTCCAAATGCTTTCCTGCCTCCTCACTAGGTCCTTCTGGTGAGATAGGGGAGTGGCTCTTTGGGCAGGCCCCAGAGCGCAGTGGGTAGAGCACACTGCGTCAGGCAGCAACGCTGCATGATACCAGGTGAACGAAAGCATGGGTGAATAAATGGCAGCAGAGAAACAGTTCTTGTCCCCCCACCACAGCAGGCCACCTTCTTCCTAGACTGGCCTCTCTGAAACCTCTTCTTTCCATACTGTGAAAGACTAGTTCTCTGCCAATTGCCAGGGCCCCTCCTTGTGGGAAGAATTCTGCTTCCTGGCCGTGGGTATGGGACTGACTTTGGTCAGTAAATGTTAACTAAAGCTGATGTGTGTCATCTCCAGGTGAAAGCTGTGAAAACCTAGTATTCTCTTTTCCTTCTGTCAATTTTGCTGGCAACATTTCCAGTTGTAGCTGCTTCATGAGCTTGGATCTTGTAGTGAGAGGCCCCGGGTGATCTGTCATGGGTATATAGTGTGGACAAGAAATAAACCTTTGTAGTTTTATGCCACTGAGGTCTTTTTTTAAAAAAAAAAACAACAAAAAAACAAAGGCATCATAATCTAACCTATCCTGACGGATACACAAATACACAAATATACTTATTAGGTTGGTGCAGAAGTAATAATGTGGGGTTTTGCATTGTTGAACTTTGCCACTTGATATTGGAATATGTTCTTAAATAAATGTGGTTATGTTATATATCATTTTAATGCACACTTCTCACTTTATGTATTTTTGCTAATGACTTATTGTTTGCTGTTTATTTTATATTTATTTTAGACTAGGGAAATGATGTTAGACAAAAAGCAAATTTGAGTGATGTTCTTATTTGAGTTCAAAATGGGTCATAAAGCAATGGAGACAATTCACAACATCAACAATGCATTTGGCTCAGGAACTGCTAACAAATGTACAGCGCAGTCTTGGTTCAAGAAGTTTTGCAAAGAAGAAACTTGAGGAGTGCAGTGGCTAGCCATAGGAAGTTGCCAATGACAGTTGAGACCCATCATTGAAGCGGATCCTCTTACAACTATACAAGAAGTTGCCAAATAACTCAGTGTTGATCATTCTATGGTCATTTGGCATTTGAAGCAAATTGGAAAGGTTAAAAAGCTTGATAAGTGGGTAACCTCATGAGCTAACCACAAATGAAAAAAAAAATGCCATTTTGAAGTGTAGTCTTTTCTTATTTTACACAAAAAACCAAACCATTTCTTGGTTGGATTGTGATGTGTGACAAAAAGTGGATTTTATACAACAACTGGCAATGACCAGCTCAGTGGTTGAACTGATAAGAAGCTCCAAAGCATTTCCCAAAGCCAAAATTGCACCAAAAAAAAGGTCATAGTCACTGTCTGCTGGTCTGCTGCCCATCTGATCCACTACAACTTTCTGAATCCAAGCAAAACCATTACATTTGAGAAGTATGTTCAGCAAATTAATGGGATGCACCAAAAACTGCAACACCTGCAGCCAGCATTGGTCAATAGAAAGGGCCCAACTTTTTTGCACAACAGTGCCTGACAAGTCGCACCACCAGTGCTTCAAAACTTGAATGAATTGGGCTACGAAGTTTTGCCACATTTGCCATATTTACCTGACCTCTCACTAACAGACTACCACTTCTTCAAGCATATTGACAACTTTTTGCAGGGAAAGTGCTTCCACAACCAGCAGGAGGCAGAAAATGCTTTCCAAGAATTTGTCAAATCCTGAAGTGCAGATTTTTATGCTATAGGAATAAATAAACTTACTCCTCACTGGCAAAAATGTGTTGATTATAATGGTTCCTATTTTGATTAATAAAGATGTGTTTGAGCCTAGTTATAATGAATGGTTCAAAACTGCAATAACATTTGTACCAACCTAATTTATCCCAGTGTGGTTTCTTTTCCTTAAACTTTAAATATGTACTTTTTACCTACTTCTGAAGAAAGATCTTTTTCTAGTTAGCTAGCCCCATATTCTTCGTAGAGATCAGAAACCCAAATCCTGGCCAAAGGGAAAGAGATATGTTTTTGTTTAGATGGTGGAACGAGACAGATGAGTCTTACATCATCATCAGATCCCAGATAGCTCCTATGTCTGCATTTCATTTCTCAAAATATCAAAGGAGAACTGCCACATACAGTTGCTAGGTTGTGCACTGAACAACCAAGGGGCAGGACATTTTCAAAGACCACAGTGTGAATGGCTTATAAACCCTTTGCTGGGTTCCTCTAGCAGAAGGTCTATTTATAAGAAATTTGGGGGAGCAAGGGAGTACTGCATTCCACCAGCAACAGAAAACTAGAGAATTCATTCAAATGATGCACTGGAAATGGCTAAAGTCCTCAAGGAAATTAAAATGAGAGGACTCTTATCACTTTCTACCTCTGGCATAAGTTAAGCAAAATGTTAGTACCTGATACTTTTAGCCATTCTCATCTGCCCCTTAACCTTAGCTCCAGGGAGGCCCCTTAAATTTGTATTGAATTGTGTTTTGGGGAATTGTGTTTCCTGATTTTCCCTTTGTGTAGGCTGTGCCTTCTGGGTCTCTCCAACAGGGGGAGCTCAGTAGATTTCACCCAGCAGCTGTCTCTTTTGGGCTTTTCTTTTCCTTTCAGTTCTTGCCCTCCATTACTTTTGTCTGCTAAGCCCTTGGTTTTGATTGGTGCCCTAAGATAGACTGGTGTTTTACTCCCATTGAGGGTGGCTTAACATACAGTCACATGTTGGTCCTGGGTTTTCTTTCTCTAAGGATGTTCTGGCTTCAAACTCCAGCATGTAGCATAGATGAAGGCAATGGCAACCCACTCCAGTACTCTTGCCTGGAAAATCCCACAGACGGAGGAACCTAGTAGGCTGCAGTCCATGGGGTGTCTAGGAGTTGGACATGACTGAGCGACTTCACTTTCACTTTTCACTTTTATGCATTGGAGAAGGAAATGGCAACCCACTCCAGTGTTTTTGCCTGGAGAATCCCAGGGACAGGGGAGCCTGGTGGGCTGCCATCTATGGGGTTGCACAGAGCCGGACACAACTGAAGCGACTTAGCAGCAACAGCAACAGCAGGAGCGACTGTTTTAATATTGGACAAGAGTAGATTTCTGAAGAAAGGTTATTACCAAGAATAAAGAGCACCATTTCATAGAGGTAAAAATGCTAATTCTTCCCTGGGATATTACCATCCTAAGCATACAAGAAGCAAAAACTCTTAGTTCTTTCAGAACTGCAACCAAAAATAGATTCATAATTACAGTCAGAAATTTCAGCTCCTGTCTCCCAGTACTTAAGGATACAAATGGACGGAGAATCAGTAACGATAAGGGAGATGTAGGTGACACTGTAAACCAACGTTTTCTAGTTGACATTTGTATTGAGTTGGCCAAAAAGTTCATTTAGCTCTTTTGGCAAGATGTTATGAAACCCGAACTAACTTTTGGCCAACCCAGTAGCTCAAACAACCCCACAAAGCAGAAAACACTCCTTTCAAGTTCACATGGAATATAAACCAACATAGAACATATTCTAGACCATAAAATAAGCCTCAGTTAATTTAATAGGATTCAAATGAAAGTATGTCTCCTGACTATGAGGGAAATAAATTAGCCAAATAAGAAAAAATTATTTTGAAAATCCCCAAATGTTTGAAAATTTAAAAAGCTCATGTAAAAATACCCATGGACCAAAGAAATAATCAAAAGGAAAATTACATATTTTGAATTGAGCAAAAAGAAAAACCATATATTACAATTTGTGAGAAGCAGCTAACATAAAGAGACAGTTACAGTATTAAATGTCCATATTAGAAAAGAAAAAATGATTACAAACTGGGTTTCCCTGGTGGTCCAGTGGTTATGAATCCATCTACCAATGCAGAGAAGAGGGATCCAATCTCTGATCCTGAAAGATCCCACATGCCACAGAGCAAATAAGCCTGTGTGCTGTGACTACTGAAGTCTGCGTGCCTAGAGCACGTGTAGTCTAGAGCACGTGTAGAGCCCATGCTCTGCAACAAAAGAAGCCATCACAAGGAGAAGTCCGTGTACTGCAGTGAAGAATAGCCCTCGCTTGCCACAGCTAGAGAAAAGTCCATGTGTAGCAACGAATACCCAGCACAGCCAAAAATAAATAAATAAATAAATAAATAAATAAATAAATAAATAAATCTTTAAAAAAAAGGTTACAAACCAATGACCTTCACTTTGACCTTAAGAACTTAAAAAGAGAATGAACAAATGAAACCCAAAGTAAGGAGAAGAAAGGAATATTGAACATCATGATGGAAATCAATTTAAAAGATAACAGAAAAATAATACAGAAAAATAAATAAAACCCAAAACTGATTCTTTGAGAAGGTCAAAATAATTTGATAAATCTGTAGTAAGACTGGTTAGAGAAAAGAGAAGATAAAAATAACCAGTATCAGGAATGAGAGAGATAATATCGTTATGGATGTTAAAGATATTTAAAGGGTAATAAAGGAGAATTTTATGCCAGTATATTCTGCAAGTTACATTAAATGGACACATTTCTTCAAAGATATAAACTACCACAGCTTATTCAAGAAGAAATAGTGTGTGTTATTTGATCAATTGTTTTTGATTCTTTGCAACCCCATGAACTATAGCTTGCCTGGGTCCTCTGTACATGGAATTCTCTAGGCAAGAATATTGGCATGGGTAGCCATTCCCTTCTCCAAGGGATCTTCCTGAGCCAAGTATTGAACCTGAGTCTCCAGCACTGCAGGCAGATTCTTTACCATCTGAGCCAAGAAGAAATAGGTAACTTTAATAATCCTATATAAAATATTGACTTTATCATTTAAAACCTCACAAAGAAACCCCAGGGCCATGGGGCTTCATGAAGAAATTCTACTGAACATTTAAGGAAAAAATAATAATGTTTCTATATAAACTTTTACAGAAAATTGAAGAGAAGAAAACGTTCTTCAACTCAGTCTATGAGATAGTATGACAGTGATACCATAACCAGACAAAGATATTACAAGAAAATAAATTTCAGACCAGTGGTCTTCATGATCATAAGATACAAAATTTTTACCAAAATGTTAGCAATCAAATCCAATCATGTATAAAAAGATAATGCATAATAACGAAGTGGTGCTTATTTTAGGAATGCAATATTGAATTAACATTTGAAAATTAAGCTATTGATTTACTAGTTTAACAATTTAAATATAAAAATTTAAAAATGATATGGTCATCTCAGTAGATGCAAAGCAGAACAAACCCAAAATGTTTTGGCAAAGTTCAATTCCATTTCTGATTTAAGTACCCAGTAAACCAAGAATATAAGTAAACTTCCTGACAGTAACGGGCATCTGTAAAAAATCTACAGCTAACATCTTATTTAATGATAACAGACTGAATGCTTTTCCCTAAGCTTAAGAACATGACAAGGATGTCCATTCTTCTATTTTAACATTTTTGGAGGGTCTAGGTTGTACAATATGGCAAGAAAAAGGAAAAAAGACCTTTAAATAAGAAAATAAGTAAAAGTATATTTGTGCATAGTAATGTTGCCTATGTAGAAAAATTCCATAAAGTTACTAGAACTAATAAATGAATATAAGAAAGCTGTAGGATAAAAGATCAATATACATAATTCAATTACATCCTATATGCTAGCAACAAACCATCAGAAATTGAAGTAAAACATTTATAATAGCATTAGAACTATGAAATACTGTGGGCACATACAATAAAAGTTGTGCAAGACCCATACTCCAAAAGCTACAAAACAAGGCTAAGAGGAATTAAGAAAGAAATTAAGGAGGACACAAAAAACTGGAGAAATGTACCATGCTCATGGATCAAGAGATTCAATATTGCTAAGATGTTCTTCCAGTGTTCTATCTGTAAGTCCCATGAAAATCCCAGTGGACATTTTTTTGGAGGAAATTGACAGGCTGACTCTTATATTCATATGGAAATACAACCAACCTAAAGTACCTAATAAAATTTTGAAAGAGAACAATGTTGGAAGATTAATTGTGAAGGTACAATAATAAAGATAGTGTGGAACTGGCATAAAGATAAACAGGTAGGTCATTGGAACAGAATAGAGTTGAGAAGCAGACATACATGTCAATTGATTTCAAAGGCTGAAATTTATTGTTAGTTATAAAGAGGACATAGTGGTAAGGGAATATTCTTTTCAATTAACAGTGCTGGGACAATTGTATATCCACATGAAAAAATACAAAGACAAAAAGAACTTCAGCCCACACTATATACAGAAATTAGCTCCAAATGGATCATAGACCTAAAGAAAACCTTAAAAGAAAGCCTGGAAGAAGCATACAGGACATCTTTTGACCTAGGGTTAGACAGAGATTTCTTGTATGTTCATTAACATATGGATCAAAAGCATGATTCATAAAAGAAAAAAATTGATTGACAAATCAAATTTAATCAAAATTAAGAAGTTCTGCTCTTCAAAAGTCACTCAAGATAATGAAAAGACAAATTACAGATAGGGAAAAATATTTATAAATCACACATCTGATGGAGGACTTGTATCTAGAGCATTTAAAGAATCTCAACATTCATTTATAAGAAAATAATCCTTCTCCCCTTGGGTGAAAGATTTAAGTAGACAACTTACCAAAAGAGTATATATTGATGACCAGTTAAGTCCATGCTTATTAGTCAACATTGTTAGTTATAAAGGAAATGCAAATTAAAATCACAGTGAGATACTATTGTACAGCTAAAAGAATGTCTAAAGTAAAAGTTACTGATCATATCCAGTGTTGGCAGGATATGTAGCAACTAGAACCCTCATACTGTGCCGAGGGAAATGTAAAATGATGAAACAGTTTTGAAAACAGTTTGGCAGTTTCTTAAAAGTTAAACATACATCTACCAGATGATCCATCCATTCTACTTCTAGGTATTTATCCAAAAAAAAAGAAAGCATATGTTCATGAAAAAGCGTGTCTAAGACTATTCATAGCTCTCTGTTTTGTAGTTGCCAAAAATTTCAACAACTCAGATGTCCATGAACAGTTGAATGGATTTAAAAAATGTGGTATATCCATAAAATGGACCATTACTCAGGAATAAAAGTAAACTATTGATACCTACAATGTGTACAGAGTAATTATTCTGAGTGAAAGAAGCCATATGAAAAAAAGAGGATATATGATTCCATTTTTAAAAAAATTATGGAAAATGCAAGCTAAACTATAGTAATAGAAAGCTGAAAATGGTTACCTGTGAATGAGGTGAAAGTGGAGAGAGGTAGGAGTTTCTCAAGTGGCATGAGGAAACAGTATCTTGATTTAATGATGGTTTCAGAGTGTATATGTCAAAATTTATACACTTTAAACATGTAGAGGTTATGGTATATCAGCTATACCTCAATGAGGTTGTTAAGAAACAACAAAAATATATTTAAGCTACTTATATTTCTTAAAAAAATAAATTATATATCTGGAATCAAATATTTATACTTTTGTATATTAAAATTGTGAGTCATTAAATAATAGGGGTGCTCAGAACTCTCTGGGGTTCTAGAAAATCACAGCATGTAACTGATAGTGCTTATCTATCTTTATCTACCTTTAGCATTATATCATGCTAATAATTAGGCAGGAATGCATTTGCCATAGAAAGTCCCTGCCAAACTCAAAGACATATTCTGATTCAGGAGGTCTGGATTGGGTGAGACAAGGAATCTGCGTTTTTAATGAGTCTTTTAAGAGATTCTGCTGCAAGTGAGTCATGGGCCACACTCAGAGAAATATTGCTCAAAATCTCAACAACAGTTTATTGTGATCCACACAGTCAAAGGCTTTGGCATAGTCAGTTGAAGAAAGTAGAGAAAACCACTTGACCATTCAGGTATGACCTCAATCAAATCCCTTATGATTATACAGTGGAAGTGACAAATAGATTTAAAGGACTAGATCTGATAGAGTGCCTGATGAACTATGGACTGAAGTTCATGACATTGTATAGGACTCAGGAATCAAGACCATCCCCATGGAAAAGAAATGCAAAAAAGCAAAATGGCTGTCTGGGGAGGCCTTACAAATAGCTGTGAAAAGAAGTGAAAAGCAAAGGAGAAAAGGAAAGATATAAGCATCTGAATGCAGAGTTCCAAAGAATAGCAAGAAGAGATAAGAAAGCCTTCCTCAGCGATCAGTGCAAAGGAATATAGGAAAACAACAGAATGGGAAAGACTAGAGATCTCTTCAAGAAAATTAGAGATACCAAGGGACCATTTCCCGCAAGGATGGGCTCGATAAAGGACAGAAATGGTCTGGACCTAACAGAAGCAGAAGATATTAAGAGGAAGTGGCAAGAATACACAGAAGAACTGTACAAAAAAGATCTTCACGACCAAGATAATCACGATGGTGTAATCACTCACCTAGAGCCAGACATCCTGGAATGTGAAGTCAAGTGGGCCTCACTACAAACAAAGCTAGTGGAGGTGATGGAATTCCAGTTGAGCTGTTTCAAATCCTGAAAGATGATGCTGTGAAAGTGCTGCACTCAATATGCCAGCTAATTTGGAAAACTCAGCAGTAGCCACAGCACTGGAAAAGGTCAGTTTTCATTCCAATCCCAGAGAAAGGCACTGCCAAAGAATGCTCAGACTACCGCACAGTTGCACTCATCTCACACGCTAGTAAAGTAATGCTCAAAATTCTCCAAGCCAGGCTTCAGCAATACGTGAACTGTGAACTTCCAGATATTCAAGCTGGTTTTAGAAAAGGCAGAGGAACCAGAGATCAAATTGCCAACAGCCACTGGATCATGGAAAAAGCAAGAGAGTTCCAGAAAAACATCTATTTCAGTATGGATAGAGGACAGCAAATATATATTTGCTACCAAACAAACTTCCTGGTTGTGTTCACCCAGGAGTCAACTCTCACTGTGGAAAGATAAGAATATGGGTTCAAAAACAGGGTTTAGTTGAGTTCTGCTCAGCTTTAGTCCTCTCTGGTTTTGACAGGACTCCAAGCAGGAATGGGCTCCTGGCAGTTTGGCTGGGGTAGCCCGGGGTTAGGTGATCTGTGACTTACTGGCTTTTACAAGAAGACAGGAAATGAGTGATTGTTTTTGCTCTTGCAAGCATGGAGAGCACCATATTTGTATGTAAGCTCTGAAGCCAGAAAGGTGGGTCATGGTCATGACTGCTCCCTTTTACTGCTGAGTTTGACATTTAAAATTAATGAAGGCAGGAGTCTAATGGGAGGTGTCACTATGTGCCACAGGAAGCTCTCATCCCGAGAGGTAAAAAGCTGAGCTGCCTTGAAGAAGATACATTTCCTTTGTGGAATCTCTTTGACTCCATACTTTTTCTCTCGAAACATTTTCCACCTTACTTCCAGTTGTTTTCTCTTGGTTTTTTGGTTACTTCTCCTTTCTCTCATCTTTCCTAGATATTCCCCTTCATATCCAGCTCTATTTTATAGTTTCTCTCTCTCCATCTCTTTCCTCTCTATCTCTGCAACTCAGCTCATGTCCTTATCAGCTTTCTTCACCTTCTTCCTTTACTTGTCTTCATTTAAGATGATCCTGTGATGCCACGGTTGTTCTTTTTTCATTACTTTGAACCTAGTTCAATGGTAACTGGCTATATTAATATCTATGTGTATCAATTTGAAATGATATACTTTCCTGGTTAGTTGAATATCTTTATCATTGTGAGATGTCCCTCTTTATCTCAATGAATGATTTTTGCAAGAAATTCTTTGATATTAATAGTTTAGCTATACAAGCTTTATTTTGGTTAGTATTTGCATAGTTTTTTCCCCCATCTTTCCTTTTCAACCTTTTTATATGATCATATTCAATGAGTGTCATGTAGGCAATATTTTTGGTTTTTATCCTAATAGTCTTCCTCTTTTGATCAGAACATTCTATGCATTTTCCTTTTAAAGTATTTATGGACATATTTGGGTTTAAATATACACTATTATATTTGTTTTATATTTATTTATCTATAGCATTCCATGCTCTCTCCTTTCTTTTGAATTGATTTTTTTTTTATTATTTTCATTTTCTATTAGCTTGGCATGTTTTTTATTATAGTTATATTTTTGGTGATAACTATAGTAGTTACTCAAATTTATACAAACATGCTTGACATAGCAAGTATAAAATAAGAATGTTCATCACTTACTAGTTAAAGCAAAGACCCTAGAATACTGTATATTTTTCCTCTTTCAACTTTTATGATTATTATGAATTTTAATTTATGGATATTTAAAATCTTATAAAACAAAATTGTTAGTATTTTGTATAGCAAGTATTCATTTAACTTACATATTTGCTGTTCCTGTTATTCTTTTTATCTTCCTGCATCTTTAAGCTTTCACAATGGAATCATTTTCCTATGTATAGACATTTCCAGTAGTTAAAGTCTACTGAAAAATTCTCCGTTATTGTGAAAAATATCTTGATTTCACTATTTTTAAAGGATATTTTACCTGAATATAGGCTTTTAGGATGGCAGGTATTTTCTTAGCACTTGTAAGATATTATTAACATTATTGTCAGGCTTGTGCTGCCTCTGATGGAAAGTCAGATCATAAGTTCTATTGTTGCTTCTGTAATTTTTCCTGGTTTAATTTAAATATCTTTCTTTTTTGTTAATCACTTTTTATTTTCTGATGAGCAGATATTAAAAAAATTGTATCCTGCTTAATAGTCATAGTAAGTGCTTCTTGAATTTATGCCTCTGTATATTTCAGCAATTTTGGAAAATACTTTTAAATATTGCTCTTCCTCCATTCTCTTTCTCTTCTCCTTCTATGACAGGAGCTATATTACTTAGACCTTTTCTTCTTATGCAATAAGTCTTGATTTATTGCATACTCTTTTCTCTATTTTCCATCCTTTTGTCTTTCAGTGTTTTGTTCTGGACATCTTCTGACCTATTTTGTAGTTCACCAATTAACTTTTAAGTTGTATTTGATCTGTTGTTATAACCTTCCATTTATTTAAAATTTGTAATTATTACAGTTTTTAGTAGTGTATTTTTTTTAGTGTCATTATTTCCATCTTTTAAAAGTAGTTTTCAGTTGATTGTTAAAACTGCCCATTTTGGCTTTAAAGTTTTTGAATATATTAAGTAAGCATAGTTATTTTAAAGCCTGTGTCTGATAACTATTTTCTGGGTCCTACTGTATGTTTGGGGGCTTCCCTGGTGGCTCAGAGGTTAAAGCATCTGCCTCTAATACGGGAGACCTGGGTTCGATCCCTGGGTCGGGAAGATCCCCTGGAGAAGGAAATGGCAACCCACTCCAGTATTCTTGCCTGGAGAATCCCATGGACTGAGGAGCCTGATGGGCTACAGTCCATAGGGTTGCAAAGAGTCAGACACGACTAAGCAACTTGACTTAACTGTATGTTTGGTTGTTTTTGATTGAATACCAGGTATTGCATATGAAAAAAAAAATAGGGTTAATTTGAGGCTTAGCATAATGGTATCTTACTCTAGAGAGGATTTAATTTATTTCTCACTGGAAGCTATGCCCTTGAAAATCCAAGATCACCTTAATCTAATCAGTGTGGATGGGTCAAACATAGCTCCTGGTCCGTGGGAGGACTGGTTGATTTTTGATTCCCTTTCATGTCCCAACCCCAAACTTAAGAATTTGCTAGTTTCTCTATCTTGGTGGGTCCTGAATTTTTTTTTTCCCTCTCTGCAAGACAGTCCATCAGAAGGTCTGTTAAGTTTCATACTTCTCAGCCATGTATCCTGGAGTTGGCTCAGACCCTGGAGTCTGTGTAGAAGCAACCTCAAATGCCAGACTGACTTCTCTGGGTTTTCTTTTATTTTTGGACTAGGTCCTGAGATTCTAACCTGTCTTAAAACATTTCCAGTTTCAGATACTTTTTATACATTGCCCAGATTTTCTGGTTGTTCTCTTCATGAAGGTTTGTCTAGCTTTTCTAATCTGCCAATGCAAGTAGGCACTGCTATTATGTTGCTGTGTAATTCTGGACAAATCATTTCCCGTCTCTGGACCTCAGGTTTCATATCTATTTGATAAAAAAGATTAGACTGGAAGACATTTGCAAGCCATCTCTCAGAATTATTCTTGCTCTGTAGTCTGTACACATGAGACCCATGGGTTAGACTGTCAGTTATTAGGGTGGATGGCTTAGTTCTGCCTACATAGGGCTGGCATCCTGCCCCACCCGGTCAAGGTAACTAGAAAGGCTTTGAAATGATGACAGTGAACATGTTTGCTACAGGGAGATTGAAAACATGTACTATAATGCTAGAATACAGCTAGCTTGCAATAAATACCCTACTTTCCATACTGGTGTGAAATGTAGGCAGGAATGTTTCATTTTTCTCTCACCCCAGAAATAGGAAGGATTCCCCAGGATTATTTATCACAGTCAGAGGGAGACAAATAAAGAACAGGGGTGTTGTTAATTTACTCAGACTCCAAACTCAAAGTCCCTTTGATGGAACAGGGGCACTGGGAGACCCTGATGTAAGATTTCTGGTGAACCATCTGGAGGGTCTGCCACTCAGCTTAGTCTACATGAGCGCACACATGCACGCACACACACCCACGCACACACACCGCCACACACACCCTAAACATGTGTGCCTAATGATGACCACATTACGAATGGACACATGTGGTGGAAAGAGTTTCCAATAGGAATTTCAAAGCACTATCACTTTCATTCTAAAGGGCTAATTTCATTTTGCCTCTGGTTCTTCATTTTGAAGAGTGGTTAGAATATCATCAGTATTTTACATACCCTTGTAGCATCAGTATTTCAGATGCTCTTGCAGCATTCCAGCTCTGAGGAAAAGTTTTTGCAGTACTACATTAATTCCTTTTGGGTTAAGAATGCAGACTCTGGGGCTAAATAGCCTAGGTTCAAATTCTTCCTCCTCCATATACAAGCAGTTGAACGCAGGACAACTTTCCTGCCTCATAGGTCTGTTGTGAGGATTAAATGAGTTTCTTTACATGAAGTGCGTGAGCTCTTGGGTGAGCTGTTGTGCAGGAAAACTGATTCATTGGCCCTTCTATGCTTGCATCTCTGAGTGTGTAAGCCCCAAGGCTTGAGGTAAAGTGAAATGGGTAGAGTGCTGGATTCAGGGTCATGAGACCTGCTGTTATGTTAGATTAAGTTTTAGATTAACTTCCAAAAGGTTTGGACCCCAGTTCAGCCCCCAAACCTTGCCTGTAATATAGGACAGTTATATGCTCGTCTACTTCACAGGGTGGATCTCAGATGAAGTGATGGATATAGACATTTTCGCAAAAGCACTAAGTGCTGTATAAATGTGAGGGCCTGTCACTAATGGTGATGGAAGGGCCATGATCCTTTGTAGGGATGGATTAAATGGAGAGGCTGCAGGAGAAGTGGAAGGAAGGGTGTGGTTCTGAAGTTTTACTTAAGTTTCCGAGCTTGTTCCTTTTCTGCAAGACTGGAGTCTCGGCATTCCCAGTACATGAGCTAATCCTGCTGGGCTATCTGTGGATGGGATTCTGATGGTCTCTTAGGATAAGTCTCGGTTCTATTTCTCTTCTCTCAGGGTCTTGTCCTGGAGACTTTGAACTTGGTGTCTGGCATTGTGTCTATTTGACGTGGTAAGGGAATGCCAGGCCCTGGCTCTCTGGAGTGAGCAGGAGGGTTAAAAGCCCCTCTGGAATGACAAGGCAGACAGTAACTGTGGCATGGGGAGGACCAGGTATTGGGGCCAGACAGGGTGTGGTCAGAGCCAGGTCAGGATAAGTGATATATTAGTTTTCTCTGGCTGTAGCAACATACTACCAAACAGAGTCTTCTCTTACAGTTCTGGAGGCTGGAAGTCTGGAATCACTGTCAATGGGTTAAAATCAAGTAGTCAGTAGTCTCGTATTTCCATCGAGGGCTTTTAGGGGTAAATCAGCTCCTTGCCTCTTCCAGCAACTGGTGGCTGGTTATGGGTATTCCTTGGTTAGTGATCATGTTGTTCTGGTCTCTGTCTCCATGGTCACATTGCTTTCTTCTTTTCTGTCTTTCTTCTGCCTCTTTCTTCAGTTCAGTTCAGTTCATTTCAGTTACTCAGTCGTGTCTGACTCTTTGCGACCCCATGGACTGCAGCACGCCAGGCCTCCCTGTCCATCACCAACTCCTGGAGTCTACTCAAACTCATGATAATCGAGTTGGTGATGCCATCCAACCATCTCATCCTCTGTCATCCCCTTCTCCTCCTGCCTTCAATCTTTCCCAACATCAGGGTCTTTTCCAGTGAGTCAGTTCATTGCATCAGTTGGCCAAAGGATTGGAGTTTCAGCTTCAGCATCAGTCATTCCAATGAATACTCAGGTCTGATTTCCTTTAGGATGGACTGGTTGGATATTCTTGCAGTCCAAGTGACTCTCAAGAGTCTTCTCCAGCACCACAGTTCAAAAGCATCAATTCTGCGCTCAGCTTTCTTTATAGTCCAACTCTCACATCCATACATGACTACTGGAAAAACCAACACTTTGACTAGATGGACCTTTGTCAGCAAAGTAATGTCTCTGCTTTTTAATATGCTGTCTAGGTTGGTCATAACTTTTCTTCCAAGGAGTAAGCATCTTTTAATTTCATGGCTGCAGTCACCATCTGCAGTGATTTTGGAAGCCCCCAAAATAAAGTCTTTCACTGTTTCCACTGCTTCCCCATCTATTTGCCATGAAGTGATGGGACCAGATGCTATGATCTTAGTTTTCTAAATGTTGAGTTTTAAGCCAAATTTTTCACTCTCCTCTTTCTTAGGACACTTATTATGGCATTTAGGGTCTACTCAGATAATCTAGGATAATGTCTTCATCTCACAATTCTTAATCATTTTCTGCAAAGACATTTCCCCCACAAAGGTAATATTTATAGATTCTATGGATTAGAATGAGGCTGTCTTTTGAGGGGAGGTATCATTTGGGAGGCCATAGGGAAAGCAGCAGACAGGCCCACACAGGAGATGCCCAGAATGGAGGCATTAGTCATCAGAGGACCTGTCTCAGTGGGGAGAAGAAATTAGGCAAGATGGGAAAGAAACATACCTACAGGGTGAATAATAAGGAAACCTTTATAACTGTCTGAATTACAATAGACACTGAATGAAATAATGATTTTCATCAGATACCTACTAGGTGCCAGGTACTGTTCTAAGGAAGCTGGAAAGAAAGCAACATGAAGTTTGCTTTCATTTATAGTGAATGCCATTGCCGGAGAAGGCAATGGCACCCCACTCCAGTACTGTTGCCTGGAAAATTCCATGGGCGGAAGAGCCTGGTAGGCTGTAGTCCATGGGGTCGCTAAGAGTCGGGCACGACTGAACGACTTCACTTTCACTTTTCACTTTCAAGCATTGGAGAAGGAAATGGCAACCTACTCCAGTGTTCTTGCCAGGAGAATCCCAGGGACAGGGGAGCCTAGTGGGCTGCTGTCTATGGGGTCGCACAGAGTTGGACACGACTGAAGCGACTTAGCAGCAGCAGCAGCATAGGAATGAATGAATGAATAACTAAGGATATTCTCTGCTCAGCAAGGAAGGTCTTTGTTTCTTGTTAGATCAGGTATCGAGACCACCAAGATGAGTGGACCGAGGATGTGCAGTTAGAAACAGAACAGGTGCTCTGGTTGGAGTGGGGTATGTGCAGTGGAAGAAGGCCAGTCCTTACACAGCTGGAGGAGGGGAAGGGGTTTGTTTAGCTGAGTGGTTCTTGGCCCAAGCTGCACATTGATCATCTGGGATGCTTCAGTCAAATACCCAGACCAACCCTCAGAGATGCTGATTCAGTTAGTCGGGGCATCTAAGTAGTGTGGCCTCCCCAGGTGATTCTAATGTGCAGCCAGGAGTAAGAACCAGAGTTCTTATTTGCACTGGTTCTTATTTCTTAACTTTGTTCTTATTTCAAACAAAAATAATTTATTCTTATTTCTTAACTTCTCTTTGTGTTGATTGCCTTATGATTTGGAGTCAGATCTGGCATGGCATCCCGCTCCAGTACTCTTGCCTAGAGAATCCCATGGACAGAGGAGCCTGGTCGGCTGCAATCCATAGGGTTGCACAGAGTCAGACACAACTGAAGGGACTTGGCATGCACACACGTTGGCAACAGAACAAGGCTCAATGGGTGCCTTTAAGCTGTGTGATCTAGGGCATATTATGTAACTTCTCTGGGTCTCCATTTACTCATCTATGAGATGAGGATAGCAGTATTTATACATCTCTGTAAGGATTAAAGAAGAAAATATTTGCAAAGGGCCGACTATGATGCTTGGTACATGGTGAATAGTCATATGTGATCCTTACAATTTTTCACTAAGTTAGGGATTATTGTGTCCATTTTATAGATTTGGGAATTGAGGATTAGACACATCCAGTTAACTTGTTCAGAGCCACATTATTAGCAAATTTAGCCCAGACCTCCTTTTATGACCTAATTCTACCCATTATTTTAACAGTGGTGTGTTAAAGCCCAGCCACCCCACTCTTTTCCCTTTGACTTCTGTGACTGTGAATGAGCTGCCCACTGCTGCTGCTGGTCTGTTAAGACCCTGGTTTCCCCTCAACACCTAGGAATTTAGGGTGGGAGAGAAGCCTATGTCACCATCCCTCTTGGCTCCATCTCTTACTCTGAGATAGAATAGACATAAGAATGCTGGAGGCTAAATAACAACCTTCTAAAGATATCAGGTCCTAATTCTTGGAACTTGCCATTATCTTATATGGTAATGTCTTTGCAGATGTGGTTAAGGATTTTGAGATTAGAAAGCTATTCTGAATACTGCAGGGTGAGTGGGGGGCGGGGCATGCTAAGTGCTATCATAAGTGTCCCAATAAGGCAGCGAGAAGGCTCAAGAGGAAGAGGATATATATGTATACCTGTGTGTGTATAGTTTTAACTGGTTTGCATTGTATGACATAAACTGACACAACATTGTAAAGCAGTTTTGTGAACCAATTAAAAACCATTGTAAACCAATTAAAAAATAAAATTAAAAAAAAAAAAAAGGCAGAGAGAGTTTTGACACACATACAGAGGAGAACAAGATGTGACTTTGGAGGCAGAGATTGGAGTGTTGTGGTCACAAGCCAAGGAATGCCTGCAGCTGCCAAAATCTGGAAGAATGGATTCTCTCCTCCTCTTTCTGAAGGGAGTTTTGGCCCCATGTTACTGATTTTTTACTTATGGCCTGTAGAACCGTGAAAGAATAAATTTCTGTTGTTTTAAACCACCTGATATGTGGTAATTTGTTACAATAGCCATAGGAAAGTAACACCAGAGGTTCTCTGTGGACACCCCAGTTCTCTCTGTGTGTGTGGTACTTTCAAGTCACAGTAAACCCAGTGGGGGTCTGCTTGGATCTCTTTTGGGTGCCCTGGCTGCTGACTCCTACTGCTGTGCCAGCAGGAAGCTGGTGCTCGTGTAGCGCTGGGCAGCAAGCAGAGTTCACCTCATCCTCACACTCCCGTCCTTAACTACCAGCCAAGCCTCTGGCCAGCAGCAGATATGAGTCGTTTATTGACTCTTCTGCTGGAGGAGACAGACAGCCTCTCTAAGAGGTGGGGCAGGGTGCAGAGCCACAGGGGCTGATGGCTCCCATTCCCTGCCTGCTTTTTGGCATTGAGGGTCCCCAGCTCAGTTCATTCCCGTCTTCCCAGCCTTATTACTCAAGGGCAGGGACTTTCTGGAACAATTTTACTCAGTGCACCAGGAACAAAGGAGAAACCAAATGCCTTGCTTAGGAGCGACCCATATGGAGGAGGCAAGGCTAGGCCCAGTGACAGGATAATTGCTTAAATATCTGCTCTAAGTATAAAGGCAGACTCTACCTCCAGCTGGAGTTCAAGTTCCCACAGGTCATGAAAACAAAAAGGGGAATGGGAGAATTAAAGAGGAATAGAAATGGAAATGATTAGGAAAGATTGCCACTACTTACAGTGGGGGCGTGGGGAGATGGGAATTAACCCTTTTGGGATTGTGCAAGTCGGGTGTAGCCTCCCAGCTCTTGGGGAAGCTGGAGGCCTGAGCCTGCGAGTGAAACGCTCTGCTCCAGGGCAGCTCTCCTAGGGCCTAGAGAGGAGGCTGGTGGGGCTTGTTCAGGCGCTGGGCTGTGGGCAGTGTGACTTGGTAATGGTTTTGAGTGGCGGGACTGAGTCTGCAGGCAGCACATTAAGGTTTCAGTTTGTCACAGTCCCTCCTTTTTCGCTCTCCTCTCCGGGTGGCGATGGCTCCACATGCTTCATGCTTCTGCGGACCCTGCTTGCTGACACCCCTTTGGTGGGGTGGGCATGCTCTGCACTCACTCCCACAGCATCCTCTGTTTCTTCTTTGCAATCCTCAGTATGTTGGTAATTGTTAAATTAATTGTAGTGATCTTATCTCTTCAATTCTAAGAAGCACAAATTTTCACCTTTTCACAGTTCTGAATTAGGTCCTGTCTCACAATCAGTCAGCAAATTTAAGGGATGTATTAGACATGGTTCCCCAGAGACATAGAACTGATAGGATATATATCGATATATCCTGTTACATATTGTATCCTGTCTATACAGTTATATCCTATGTCTGTCTCTATGTATATATAGAGAGATTTTTTTTTTGGCTCATGTGATTATGGAAGCTGGCAAGTCTAAAATTCATGGGATACAACAGCAGGCTAGAAACTCCGGCAGGATTTTTGTGTTGCAGTCTTCAGGCACCGTTTCTTTTTCTTTGGGAAATCTTTACCCTTAATGCTTTCATCTGATTGGGTCTACCTATATTATAGAGAGTAACTGCTTTACTTAGAGTCAATGGATGGTAGATATTGATCATACCTAGCAATTACCTTCACAGCAATATCTAGACTAGTGTTTGACCAAACAACTAGATACCATAGCCTAGCCAAGTTGACACATGGAATTAATTAACCACTACAGTGGGGGTAGTCATTTGTTTGTTTGTTTGGTTTTTTTTTTTGGTTTATTCGTTCCCTCCTCCAAAATATCTACTATAAAAGTGTGTACAGTCTTCGTGAATGTCTTAAGAATTGGGCTATAATGGCATTTGCTTTCAGTCTGCCCTTCAGTAGGCTGTAGGCCTGATAAAGGCAGAGGTCTACCTATTTTGGTCACCACAACATCCTCAATATTGGTTAATTCCCTAGACTTGCCGCTTTGCTAAACAGTAAAAGATTTAGATTTGGGTACTGCTTTGACTTTTAATCTCCTCCCTTTGGGAGTGTCTCAGGACCTTTCTCCACTTCCTTTCCCCTTTTGTGCGGGCAGCATACTCCTCTTCTTCTCTTCACCCCCCTGTCTTTCTGGCTCCTTGTTTCCCATCCCTTTTATTTGGCTAATGCTCTGTGCCTAATCACGTTAGCCAGCATTGGCATTATAGAGATGTTTGCAATCCAACCCAGGTCTGATTATGAGCTTCAGCAGCCCCAGGCTACTTTAAGAATGTGTTGATTGGTGGGGGTTGGGAAGCCCCCAGAGGGGGGCAGCATTTTTGGCTGATGGAGCTGCCCACATGTGTGTCTGGGCACCGCAAGAGAGCCTGGGCTGGTTGGGTTTTGGTTCTGTCCTTGATCAGGCTCCTGGTGGGGTATTTATCCTGGCTGGGTGTCTAAGCCCTTCCTGATTGTATTAAGCCTCATGAAAGTGAGGCCCCAAACAATCCAGCTAGTGTGGCTAGTGCTGTAACCACAGCAAAGTGTGCCCTGTATTTCTTGTCATTCTCTGTTTGAGCTCATTTCAACTTTCTCCCAGCACTGGGAGTATAAAGAAACTGCCACGTGTTTCTCTGGTTTGCAAGCATTACCTCATTTCCCTTGTCTCGGATATTAATTCAGAAATATTTATTAAGTGATTTCAGGATTTGGGGCAATTTTGAAAGCATTCTGTTTAGATTCCAAGAAGGATGCCATGAGTTTAAAGGAAATTAGCTACCTCTCTCTTTCTATTTTCTCAAAAGCACCCTATATTTTTCCTTAGTGCATTTTGCTTTCTTGTCATTGTTCCTTTAATTATTTACAATCATTCCCTGAATGTCTGTCTTCTCTATCAGTCGTTTACAATTTCCATCTGGACAGGTTCATGAGTGGTGTCTTCATCACTGTATTCCCAGGGGGAGGCACAGTAAGTTCTTGGCCAGCTATTGCCTACATTTTGATTGACAGAGATATTGCATCCTACCTGGAAGGTGTAATTATATTTTTGAAAGTTTGTACATAGCACAGAGGAATATGTAGTTGTACATAGTTAAGGATCCATAGTTGTATTCTTGGAATCAACTTAAGAGCCCATGCTGTATCACTCAAAGAGCCTTAAAGTGTTTCTTCCTTGCATTTCTTAAAATATCTGAGACAAGACTACCTGAGTCACCATTCCTAGAGGGGCTGGTGTGAAATAAATTACTTTGTGTTGCACAGTTGTGAAGACACATTCCCATGTGTGTGTATATTGTAGTGGACTGTACTTTGCTAAAATTGGGGGCTCTGTGAATCACACTTCCTGGACTCATATCCTGCTCCTACCAGTTTCTAGATGTTCCACATGAATGTTGTATGTCCTTCAGCACAATGCTTGCCATGCCTATGCCTTGATCTATTCATCTATGAAAGGGGATAATGATACTCCTCATCTCCTAGACTAGTTTTGGGATTGAGATAATTAATACAGAGCACTTAGGTCAATGTGTAGCTCAAAGTAACCTAAATAAATGTCAGTAATTATTATCATTTCTACAAATATGTAGTAGTAAAATTTTGTCATTGCATGCATGGTGAGTTAAAAAAAGGAGCTTTTTAGGAGGAGGGAAACTCTAGTCACTGAAAACCTCATGGGCTACGTGGAAATGGAAGAGAGCTCTGATGTAAGTAGATATAATGCTGATAGTCCAGGACACAGCACTCTAGAGAAGGGTCAGTATAGAGAAAACATAGTTATTCAGCCGTTGGCATGGATGAGCAAAGCACTGGGATGACAGAATTTAAAAAATGGAGATACTTTCAACCATTGACTAGGAGTGTCGGTGGAAGTTGACTCAATTGGCATCTGAGTGCTTCCAGCCATGCTCACCTGGCATCAGCACAAATGGTCATTTCAATCCAAAAGTTCAGTCCAACCAGCATTCAAGGAGAGTTGGTGGCTTGCCTTGGTGAAGCCCGTGCTCCAAATCATCATCTAGCCTGGCTGGCTGTTTGTTGGGATTGGGCAATTTGGACAGTGACATCTGCCAATCCCACCCCCCACCCCCGCCCCGCACAGTTATTAGGGTCAGAATTTGCATTGTCAAACAATTACTAGCAGCACCCCCAACATTTCTGACTTCAGAATACTCTTGTAGCAAGACATATTGATCAGAAACTGTATTGTCCTGATGTTTTTAGCAAACACAAATGACTAGCCATAAATCCACAGTGATGCAGCTTTGTCAACATATCCCCCAATTCATTCTATAGAACGGGCTTGAAATATACTGTTGGAAGTAAAAATCAGTCTGGCACGTTCTCTTCCTAGTCTTCTTCTCAACTTGGCCCATGGGGGTGTTTCTGGCTAATCGAGGACTAGCTTTCTTATTTTTTTTCACCTCTTTGAAATGAAAGACAATTTTAATTGACTGAGCTATAATATTATTGTATTAAAAATGATATATTACAGATGAGTTCAGTTCAGTCACTCAGTCATGTCCGACTCTTTGCGACCCCATGAATTGTAGCACGCCAGGCCTCCCTGTCCATCACTAACTCCCGGAGTTCACTCAAACTCACGTCCATCGAGTCGGTGATGCCATCCAGCCATCTCATCCTCTGTCATCCGCTTCTCCTCCTGCCCCCAATCCCTCCTAGCATCAGAGTCTTTTCCAATGAGTCAACTCTTCGCATGAGGTGGCCAAAGTACTGGAGTTTCAGCTTTAACATCATTCCTTCCAAAGAAATCTCAGGGCTGATCTCCTTCAGAATGGACTGGTTGGATCTCCTTGCAGTCCAAGGGACTCTCAAGAGTCTTCTCCAACACCACAGTTCAAAAGCATCAATTCTTTGGCGCTCAGCCTTCTTCACAGTCCAACTCTCACATCCATACATGGCTACTGGAAAAACCATAGTCTTGACTAGATGTACCTTAGTCGGCAAAGTAATGTCTCTGCTTTTGAATATGCTATCTAGGTTGGTCATAACTTTTCTTCCAAGGAATAAGCGTCTTTTAATTTCATGGCTGCAATTACCATCTGCAGTAATTTTGGAACCCCCCAAAATAAAATCTGACACTGTTTCCACTGTTTCTCCATCTATTTCCCATGAAGTGATGGGACCAGATGCCATGATCTTCATCTTCTGAATGTTGAGCTTTAAGCCAACTTTTTCACTCTCCTCTTTCACTTTCATCAAGAGGTTTTTTAGTTCCTCTTCACTTTCTGCCATAAGGGTGGTGTCATCTGCATATCTGAGGTTATAGTAATATATATTTTCTTCATCGCAAGTAACTTTTCACACCAATTGGGTTACTTGATATTTTCAACCACCTTGTGACGTAAGTTTGGTGGATAAGGAAATTATTAATTTCCTTTTGAACTTGGAGACTCAAGGAGGGGTAGTGATAACTTACATTGGTTAAACTGGTGTTATTAATAGCTAATACACTGCAGTTACCTTGTACCAAATACTATTATAAGTGTTTATTTAATCCTCACAGTGAGCCAATGAAGAAGTCACTGTTATTATCCCTGTTACACGGATGAGGAGACTGAGACATGGAGAGATGAAATCAACTGCCCAAGATTATAGCTGGTAAGTGATGGAGCTGAGATTACAACCCTTGTAATCTTGGCTTCAGAGTCTATGTTCTTATCCATTGTCATATGTTGGATGATACAGCCCATGGTCTCAGGGATTTTCAGGCAATTCTTGCTCTGGTTACTGTCTCCTTTTTCCAGCTTCCTGTCTTCTTTAAGGATCTCCTAATCTTAGATGGATAATGTATATTCTAAAATGAATAGAAATATGTTTATTTCTTTATTATAAGAGCAAGAGCAGTAGCTGGAGAAGAAAATGGGAACCAGCTTCAAAATGATAATGAGATGAAAGATCGAAAGCTTATGAGAAGCTTATGAAAGTGCTGCTGAAACTATTGTCTCATTCTTGGTTGTTGCCAAGGACTCCTGTTTGGCTTCCTGCTCTGTATGGTTTATTTTGTTGAAACAGGAGGAGGCATATCGATGCTGAAATCAGATTCACTGTGGGGATGCGGAGGGTCCATGTCAGTTGCATTTTCTTTCTTTGTGAACTTCAGAGAAGTGTTGGCAGCAACCTGATTTGAGATCTTGCAGGTAATGGTTTTAGAACCCCTGGGAGAGCCTGCTTTTCTGGTGAGCTTCTAGGTTTGTGGGATGTAGAATTCATGTAAAAACTATTCAACTCTTCGGAAAGAGCTATTGAAATTAACTTTGACTTGACTATAGGTGGTTTTGGTGCTAATAGCTTAGGGCATGCTATTCTGAGATTAGGTCTTTATCGCCAGGGATCTGATGGAAATTCTCAGGGCACTGGGAACTTCTCAGGTCAGATAGAACTTTTTAAATATATTTATTTGATATAATGAGAATGCACAGAGAAAGATGGAGCTGACTTTTGGTTCTTTGGAGCAACAAGTTTTTTTGTGATTGAAGTAATTAATTTGTTACGATCAGTGTGCAATTTGGAAAAGATACCATTTTCTAAGTGGCAGATTTTCTCCCATGGAAGAGATTTCTTTTTGTTGGGTGGGAATGGGATGGGGGAGTGAGTAGGAATTTTCAGGGCTTCAAAATGCTAAGAAGTTTGTTTCTTGTAGGACTTCACATGCAGCAGGATAACTAACTCAGATAACTCCGCTGGGGCCTCACCTGGGTTTCCTATATGGGGTCTAATTTTCTTCCTGCTTGAGTTATTATGTAATCACATTATGTTGTCAAAACTTGGACAGTGGGAGAGAGTAAGGTAATAGAGAGAGACCCAAATTCCCTTGGCATTTCTGCTTAACATGACTTTTATGACCTTTGGCATAAATATTAACCTGAGAATGCCAACTTTGTCATGTCTGCAAGCTCGTGTGCATTGGGTGGACAGGGTGAGATGGGAGTGAGTGACATTAGATATGTATTATAGTAGGCACAATGCCAAAGCAGACACTTGAAAAATAAAACTGTTTGCCAATCTAGTTTATTTGACATCTTTAGACAAATAAATTGTGTTGCTTAAGAGAATTTTGGCTTTGAAAAATTAGAATTGATAATCAGATGGATTTATCTATTGGAAATGTTATGTGCCTATAAATCCAAAGAAGGGCTTTATATTCATGTGTTGACACTCCCTGCAGGTAATTATAAACACAGCCCTTCACAGAAACTAATATCTTTTAAAATTTTTATTGATTTATAAAATTATAAAAGTAGTGTAGCAATAACATTAAGTGAATTTAGAAGAAGAAAAAAAGAAGAAAAATCTCTAACAATCTTAGTATTTGTATGTTGTAACTTTTTTCATGGTTTGACTTTTACTTTTTTTGCTGTTGGCCTGTATATTTTTATACAGTTGGAATTCTAGCTACCCAGACTTTACCCAATTTACTCAATAAAATTTGCAAATGGGAGGCAACTTCAGTAGTAGAGCCATGGACATTTGAGCTAGAAGGGACATTTGAAATCCTCTGGCCTGATCTTTTTCTGCAGGTGAAGTGGCAGAAGCCCAGAGAGGTGAAGGTATTTGCCTGAAGGACAGAGATTGGGAATAACTGAGGTGGGGCTTTTTCCAACACAGTGCTGCTTCTTCATGCTCCGCAATCTCTCTCTACCATAGTCTTGAGACTTGCCTTTATCACCACATGTCTCGTCAACTTATGTGTGTGTATAAGTATGTGTATATATATATATATATATATATATATATGAATTGCTATCTAATATATGGACAGACTTAATTATAGCAAACTCCAGTTTCATAAATGATTATAAAAATTGAAAAGGTTTGAAATGTAGTCATGAGACTATGGAATTTTATATTTCCTCACATTACAAATCTCCTAAAATGTTTTTCTTAAGGTCTTATGGCTACATAATGCCCCTTCTAGCTCATAATGTTAGATTGTTTATAATGAATGCCACTGACTAGAAATGTGAAAATCTTACTGGACCTGGGAAGAAAGCCCAGAAGAGATGGAAAAGAGAGTGAAGTTATAGGGTGAACTCATTACAATGGACAGTTGTTTTCTCAGAAACAAAAGTGAAGTTAATAGAAACTTTTTTAAATGGCAAAACCACAAGTTTATATATTTGGTTCTAAGGGGTCATAAAGATTGACTTTCCAGAGTTGGAGGGTCTATTTTTCTTTTTTTTCACTCCTGGTCTTTAATATTAGCCTTTAGCAGAAGTCTATTCAAATTGTAGTCACCATCTTGGAATGTTTTTAATACGTCTGGATTGTTTCCTCTTTTAGGTATAGTTAGCTATACCTTTGCAAATGAAAAACTATGGAGAATTAAAAATAGAATAAAAACATCTAGTGAGATTTATTTGAAAGGTAGATTTGTGGATAATTTTCAGGAGGGGAATTTTTTCCCTTGGCTATAAATCAATTTGGGTAGTTGAAAATATCTGTCAGAGGCAAATATTTTTCAAATTTCAAATCAGTTCCTTGAAAGAACACTGCTTGTTTTTTGTTAGAAGATGCTCTTTTGGATTCCTGAGTTCAAGAATAATAATCTATCTCTAGCACATCGGCACGAGTGAGCGACTTCACTTTCACTTTTCACTTTCATGCACTGGAGAAGGAAATGGCAACCCACTCCTGTATTCTTGCCTGGAGAATCCACAGAGGAGCCTGGTGGGCTGCCATCTATGGGGTCGCACAGAGTTGGACACAACTGAAGCAACTTAGCAGCAGCACATCGGCACACCCTGTCACAGAAATAAGTGCCTGGGTTTTGTTTATTGTTTCTTTACTTTTTGACCTCTTTCCCCTGTTGGAATTCTCTAGAAATAGGTCTTCTATATAGTATCTGTCAGGTAGACTATGATGAACTTGACTGTGATTTTACATTCATGCTGCATGTCCATCTTGGGCAATGGGGAGGTTCTGCTCTTCTAGTTACTTGAGGATTTAAGGTGCAGGATGGCAGCCTGTCCATCTCACATCATTGCTGTAAGGAAGAAAGGATACCAAGAATTGTGTCTACTCAGAAAAGACATTTATCACCTTCACTATTGGCTAAGGCAAGGGACATGGCCATACCCAGATCAGACCCTATCATGTTGTTTGGAAGCTGGCTCAGAGTTAAGTGGGAACTGCCCTGATGATCCCAGTGTGATTATGGCTAATGATGGAGATTTGTGTGGACTTTTCCCTGAAGAATTTAAAATGATTTCAGTGTTTACCTCTAATCCACAATTGAGAGAGATAGGTAGGTTGCTGGTATCACTACTCCTGGAGGAAGGGGAAGTGGAAGGACATAGGAGAGGAAGAATTAGTGACTTACCTGAAGCCACGGAAGATCTGACGCCTAGACCCCCAGGTTTCTAATGTAGCATCTTTAGAGCCAGTTCGCGAATAGTTCTCCTTAGTCTCCTCAGGAGTATCTCTCATTCTTTGAAATATCTTGATTCCAAGTCTCTGTGTGGTGATGGGTGAGTTTGCAGTTTAAGTGGATTTTTGAACCATTGGTCTTTTCTTTTGGAGCAACTCTGGGAGGGTAAATTGTGTAGACTAGAAAACAGAAAATGTGGCTTAAAATCAGGCAGGTATGGGTTTAAATTTCTATTCCATCTCTCCACTGTTTGGCCTCAGGTAAGTAACTTGTCTGAGACTCAGTTTCTTCCTCTGAAAAGTGAGGATAATATTTTCTACCTTGCATGTTGTGGTGATGAAACAGGAAAGGTTGTGGAAGGCAGAGCCCATGCTGGGCATCCAGGAGAGGTTCTGAATGTGGGACAACATTACCCAATTCTTCAGTGCTTTGGTTGCTCCCATTTTGAGCCCCGGAGCAGGCCCAGGAATATTGGGGCACTGTTGCCAAGTGAGGCTGATATTGTTTCAAGATAAACAACTTGGTTTCTGTCTGTTGTAAGCTGCTCAACTTATTTTGCTAAAATATCATAAAGCGCTAAGTTCCTTGATACATTTCAGGGTCTTTCTGTTTAGTTTTATTTTCTCCCCAATTCTTGGAACAGCTTTTAGGGCAACACAGTAGTCATGGTATGGGCAAGGAGGCACCAAGAAATTGCTGAAGTTAAACAGCAGCTTCTAGAAACTACCTCATCAAAGTTCCAAGAAACTTTTAGATATCCAGTTCCAAGGAGCCTTTCTCTTATTCGTGGGGAAACTCTTACAGCGGGGAAGCAGAGAGGAGCTGCAGCCCTGAGCTGGCTGCCTTGTTGAAAAGCATAACTCTGCTCTAGGCAGAAGATGGTCTGGTCTCGCCTTCTCCATTAACAGGATGCCAACCTTCGCCAACTTCGTCTGTTGTGGTTCGTGTGGGAGGGCTCACATGTTTCAACAGTGTTGTTGGGTGCTGTGGCGGTCTGATTTCAGTCTGAGTTTCTATTTGCTCTACTTTCAAGGTGAATTGCAGTGAGGCTGTTTGGACCAAAGTCAGAAGGGTTTGGGAAAAAGAAAACAAAACATCACTTTGATTCAACAGTTGCTTAGTGAGTAGTTGCTGACCAGGAATCACCCCCTTGTTTTGACTATTATAAGCCAAAAAAAAAAAAAAAATTCAAACTGGTTTATGAGCACAGATACCATCTCAGTGTTTTTAAGGCCCACAAATAAATCTAATCTTTAAAAGTGTGTACCTGTTGGTAAAGAGATGAAATTTAAAATATATGTCACTTAGCAACTCAAACTCCAAACTAGTTAAAACCCCATCCCTTAGTCTTGATTTTAAATATCTTCCCTCCTCTCTTTTCTCCCTCTCACTTCCGGTTCTAACTGCTTTCTTCCTTCTCTTCCTTTCTCTGAGATGCTGAAAGGGATTTATGTTTAGTAAGTCAACTCAAAATCTGGAAGGTTGATGCTTTTCTTTGAGGTGCTTGAATAAATAACAGCAAAATATGATCTTTGTTCAACACTCCCTCCCCCACCTTTCTCTCCCACCATTTTTTTTTTTTTTGGTAATATACTGGGAAGAAAAAAACTTTCCAAACACAGAACTTTATGGCCAGAGACAATCTGGCTGCTGGAATAAACAGTCTGCTCCCTCGTTTACCATTCCATCATGGGCTTAAATCCTGAGAAGCTCGCGGCTGCCCGCAATAGTTCTTGCTTGGCAGCAGGGAAGTCTGCCAACATCCCATCAGGCTTGTTTCTTAAGCAAAGTTGTATAAGTTAACAGGTTTTATTGTTGGGGGTAATCTGGGGTTGTTCTTACAGGAGGAAGGGACGAGGCCCCCAGAGTGTTTGCCAGCAACAGCCCTTGGCTTTACTCATTCCTGCTCCTCATTAATTTGTGTGAGCTCAGCTTGGATAACAAACTGTGGGGCAGGGGGATCCTATTCAGCCAGGCCTGGCCTTGGTAAGGCCTGTGAGCTAATTGCTTTAATTGAGTGGGAGGGGCTGCCTTCCTCTTAATTCTGTCCCTTCCCGGCCTTCTTTGGAGTGGAATGAATGGAGGCCCACTTCAGCTCCTGCTGGCAGCGTGGTGGCTGGCTAGGCTCTGGGATCTACTGCTGGGATCTGCATCTCACAACTGAGGCTCTGGTCCTTCATTGTGTGAAGAGGTATTCTGCTGGTGCTCATTCTGCGCTTTGCTCTTTTGCTTTCCTTTTGGGTTGAGAAACAATCTCATCTAATTTATAATTGGGAAACAGCATTAGGGATGTGTTAGCGTTCTGATCTGGATGGACAGATCATTTACAACTAGCACAATCTATTATCAATGCACTGCTCTTTAGGACCTGCTATGCAATAGGCATGTAATGAAGCATAGGAAACATGGATTTCATTTCCAAACCCCAAAAGGAGAAAATTATTTTGAGGCGGAAGACTCACCCCAGGTCGGGGGCAAGGGGTAGGGGCTTTGGGGAACAGGGGAAGGGTCTGTCTCTTTAAGACAGACTAGGAGGAAAACCAAAAGTCATCAACTTGAAAAGTAACAAATGAGAGCCCAGAGCTGTGGAGCTAATGTGCAAACTTGTTTCTGTCCTCTATGGCGCCATCATTTATTCAGGAGGTAGAAGCAGAAGACGGGGACTTGCATTTGCTTGATACTCAATTATACATTAGTGTACATCACTTGGCAATCTGTTCATATCAATTTAATTGGATTTTAATATTGCCTCTGATCTTGTTGTCCAATTAACAGTACTGGCTGGCAATAAAGCAGAACCACACACTATGTAACACCTTTGATCCCTGCCATATGGAGCTCTTCCATTGATTACCACATTTTCAAAAAATTTCACTCTCTCAATATGGGCTGTGATAAATGGGAGAAAAAGCACATCCCTGATGTGATAAAAATTTCACTTCAACTCGCAACTTCATTTATTTTGTTGACATTCGGCTCTGATTAAGAACAATAAAAAAATCATGCCCTGAATATCATATGCAAATACAACCCTGGGCATGAATCTAATCATGCCATGGGAGCATTACCATGACTAGCCTGGCATCGGCTCAATTTTTTTTAAAGTGACAGCATACACTTCGGGGCTCGCTGTGCAAAGTAGTCGCCACCGCTATGTCATTTAATAAACATCTGATGTTTTGATTCCCACCAAGGTATGGAGAAAGCATCTGAATTTCTGCCTTTTACTATGAGGCCTCTGTGTTCAGGTGATGCCTGGCATTGACCTCCCCTATGGTGGGTCTACAGGGGGGCCCATAAAGTGGTGGAAGCCTGAGGGGTCAAGCCTGAGGTGGTGAAGAACCCACCTGCCAATGCAGGAGCTGTGGGTTCAGTCCCTGGGTTTGGAAGATCCCCTAGAGAAGGAAATGGCAACCCGCTCCAGTATTCTTGCCTGGAGAATTCCATGGGCAGAGGAGCCTGGCGGGCTATAGTCTATGGGGTCACAAAATCGGAGAAGATTTAGCGATTAAACAATCACAACAACAACCCCTGTTTCCTTAATCCTTGCTCTGGGAGATCCAGGCAGCTGGGAACTGGGATGGGACAAGGTTCCTGGGTGACCCCTCAGGCTTCCACCTCTTTATGGGCCCGCCTCTCAGACTGGGTAAGGAGACGCAGCTTTGGTTTGGGAGGGGCTGCCATGCCAGGGACAGGACCTGCCTGCTCTGAGGAAGCTTGTGAATGCCTGTATGAGCCAGCTTCCTGTTTGCCTCTTGGAGTTATGCAAGCAATTACAGCTTAATGCCCTGGAGACACTCCCAAATGACAGGATTAACCCCCAAGGGAAACAGGCTTCTGCTGTGAAGGATTACATCAATGTTCTAAAAGGCCCTTCCACAGCACTGAGGAACCACTGATCCTTTTCATGCCTCCGCAAGAAGGTTGCCCATGTCCAGGGCTGGGAAATGCCCAGGAGTCCCTGTCTGATTGTGGGCTCTGCCCTCATGCCCTGTCTCCTTGTCTTGCTCTGGGACAGACTCCTGGATCATCTCTGTGCCCGCGCTGCGGGGTGTGACCAAGCTGGCACTGGGGAGTCACTGCCTGTTTTAGAGCAGGGCCCACCACCCCAGTACTCATGGCGACGTGGGAGAAAGAGAGGGTGGACAAGGTGGCCGTGCCCCATGGCAGAGGCAGTCGGGAGTTGCCTGGAATCCTGACAACTTTGGAATGTGGGTGGGGGGCTAGGTTGTCTGTTACATATGTCATAAATTATTTCTTGACCATTAGCAGTGTTTCTGCCTCATAACTGTTCTTCAGGCATATTAAATCAGTGAGAAGGAAGAGTGTGCTAGGACATCTGGGGCTGCCAGATAATTCAGTTAATTTCTATTCCCTTGAACCTAGAGGTGTTAATTTGGAAGCACAACAGAAGAGTCTGAAGAATGCTAATACGTCATTTGAATGATTAATGCAATCAGGGGGATTGGGGGACCTCTGTTTACTCCTTAATTTTGACATGGCACAGTAAGGAGGAGAGTGGCTGATTTTCCAAAGTTAAGGGCAAGTAGGTTTCATTTCAGTCACGTGGCCTGGGCTGGGGTTTGGGGAGCTGGGGTTACTCAGAAGGGCTGTATCAGGCAATGGGGGCCAGTTTTGTTCCTATGATGGCTACTGCCAGGAAAACAGATGAAATTGTTTGTGATCTGATGAGCTCTGTCCTCTTGGGTGAAGAAGCTCCCAGAAGCTGCTGGGAACAACAAACAGAAGAAGAAAAAAGAAAGAAAGAAAGGAAAAGAGACAGCCTGGAAAAACCGAGCTGAAAATAGGTGATAGCCTTATAATGTACATGTATTTTTATCTGACATTTCCAAATTGAGTGGCTTTCTTTAAAAGAAGGAAAATATTTCCAAACTTATTTAAATGGAACCTTATTAGGGAAAGCTTAGGACTGAGCAACTATTTAGAAATATATTTTGAGGAGAGACGCAAAGGAAGACCTTTAATTCTTAGCAGACTGTAGGCATTTTAAAGAAGCCTTGTGTCTATTTATTGTGCTGCCTGTGATTAGAGGCAGCTTATGACTGTGATAACAGGAAATTTCAAAGGGCACTTTCCCCCCACCAGCCAGACACTGTAGTATCTCCTTTTTAAAACAAAGAAGGTATTGTGAGAGTGAAAGGGATTTGGCCCCAAGCACTAAACAAATTCTAGAGAACAGAAAAAACCCTGTAATTATGTTAATAGTAAATTAATGTTTTGCAATTTACCCATATCACCTCAGAATAGGTGTTGTTCAAAAGTACCTATTGGAAATATTCGGCAGACATGCTGGAGAAGGGGAGAAGTCAAAATGTTTAATTTTCTATAAAGCCTTGTGTTTAATTTACAAATGGAGCTTCCCAGTCCTAGAAATACTGTTTTCCTGGGGGTGCCACCCAGGAAACTGCTTCAAGAAGCTGGGACACAGGGCCACCCTCCTGAGAGTGTCTTGTGGTTTAGAGTTTCCTTGTGTGTTAATGACCAGGATGAACAGTAGCAGATGGGCAAAGGAAAGGACCTTCCCATCTCAGAATTCTTTGACTCAGTGACCAGGTCATATATCTTAAGCCTATTGCACACTGAATGTTGCCTCTCAATAACCTCTGTCTTTGGCTTTTAGTCTTAGATGACCCATAGATCTCATAGTTTAAATAGAGCCCTGAGTTGAACAGACCTCAATTTTGATGTTCATGGGATCAGTTCATAGGAACTTCTTTGTGGAAATCAAACACATAGATTGATAAACATTTATTTAGTAACTATATGCCATGAAATGTGCTGAGCCCTTTCTGGAACATAAGGTTTTTCTCAGTAAATTCTCAAAACAACCCTGAGAGGCAGGATTTATTACCTATATTTTACCAAAGGGGAAATTAACACTAAGTAACTTGCCTAAGGCCCCAGCTGAGGAAGTTAAGGGTATAGTTTCTGACCAGGCTGTTCTAGGGACAGTTGTGAAGTGGACAGTTCCCTTGATACCCTAGATGCCCTCTCTTGTATATTTTCCCTCTCTTAGTGATGAACTCTATCCTTTAGGCATCCAGTTATGTATTATGCTCTGTATTTTCATCAAAACCTACTTGCAAGAAAAGATCTTACATTCTTTAGTATAAATTTAAACCCAAGTCAGAAACTGTGCTAGGCCTTTTTTAAAACACATGATTTTTCTTGATTGATTCTCAAGGGATCTCAGTATTTAAAATTTTATAGCTAATAATGGAATAAAATATTCTACCTGCCTTAGTGGCTGAGGCATTAATGAGTAGGAACAATTAGGGTAGATTTGCCTTAATCTTTCAAGTAAAGTAAATGTTGGCTTTTTCTGCCATACACCAGCTAGAAGCACTCTAGAAACCAGCATTTCTGATAAGCCTGACTATGGACAATGGAAATTGTTTTAAATAAAGCACTAGACTAGGAATGAGCAAGCCTGGATTTCAATCCTCTGTCGCTAAAGTGTGTTTTGGGGCAGACAAGCTGCTGCTGCTGCTAAGTCACTTCAGTCATGTCCAACTCTGTGTGACCCGATAGACGGCAGCCCACCAGGCTCCCCCGTCCCTGGGATTCTTCAGGCAAGAACACTGGAGTGGGTTGCCATTTCCTTCTCCAATGCATGAAAGTAAAAAGTGAAAGTGAAGTCGCTCAGTCATGTCGGACTCTTAGGGACCCCATGGACTGCAGCCTACCAGGCTTTTCCATCCATGGGATTTTCCAGGCAAGAGTACTGGATTGGGGTGCCATTGCCTTCTCTGGGGGCAGACAAGACTGGAAAATAAAAGGACTGGATCGTAGCAGTGCCCCTTCTATACCTCCTCATCCATAACAGACATTATTAATTAATCTTGGGGTGCTATCTGATCAAGTTTGAATGCCATTTGGAATCTATCTCTACTGATCCTCCAAGCAGGATTATTTATCACTTGGCACTGAAGATGAAACTTATTGCCACCCAATGGCTAGATGGTATCCAACATTTCCTCCAGTTAAGAATTCTGTTAGATCTTCAATGGAAGGAAGTAAACTAGGTCCATGCTTTCCAAACCTGTCTGAGCAGAAGCCCTGGGGGCTTTGTAAATTCACCTCTTCAGTCATATCCTCTAGGAGAGGAGTTTGAGAATCTGTATTTTTCTAAAGCTTCTCCAGTGATTATGATATAGCCAATCTATAGACCGGCATTTGGGCTCTGCCACTTTAGATTATGTCATTCAGAGTTTTGTTTAATAATGAGAATTTTCAAGTTGAAATAACTGGTGGTTCTAGCAGAGCCTCAACATTTTATTGGATGAGTTTCTACTTTTAAGTTTGCTTTCCATTTTCAGTCTTCGGAAGAGTGCTTTGGAGTATGACCCACATCTTGACCTGTAGTGTATTGCTGACTGGGTTCAAATATTGGACACAGATGCTTATTAGCTGTGTGGCCTTGAACAAGTCATTTAACATAGGCAAGTGATTTAATCTTATTTTCCCTAAAACCAACATCAGAATACCTACCTGGTAGAGTTGTTGAAATTCTAAGATTGATATTATGAATAGCAGTTATTGAGCACCCACCATAGACCAGATAGTATAAATTCAAGTCTAAATGGAAGAAGAATAAATAGAAACATGGTTTCTGAATGTCTTCTAAACCAGTGTTTTGCTTTTCTTACCACAATCTCTGGGTTATACTTAGGCACATATGTATACAGACAACTGAAACAAAAGTTTCTCAAAAAATATTTGTTCTTGCTGTATATATGTAATGCTCTTTACAATTTCCCATTTAATTCCATTAAACCCTGCACATTAATGTCATGTGTATTAATCTGACCATGACCCCACACATTAATGTCATGGACCACTCATGGGTCATTAGCTGTACTACTAGACCACTCTCTTCCCAAACTGGCCTCATTATGACCATCCACCCTCTGTGTATATACTATTTCCAGTAATGGGAAACTCTCTGAAGCCAGGAAAAATATCTCTCAATTCACTCTGTGTACATGCTATGCTAAGTCACTTCAGTTGTTTCTGACTCTTTGTGAATCTATGGATTGTAGCCTGCCAGGCTACTCTGTCTGTGGGGATTCTGCAGGCAAAAATACTGAAGTGGGTTGCCATGCCCTCCCTTCCAGGGGGGTCTTCCTGACCCAGGGATTGAATCTGTGCCTCTTATGACTCCTGCATTGGCAAGCAGGTTTTTTACCACCAGTGCCACTTGGGAAGCCCGCAGTTTACTCTAGCTAATAATAATCGAACATTGACTATTAACAAAGCAGTCAACTATTTCCATACTGCTGTTTTATCTAAAGGCCTGCGCCCTGGGTACCTGGAATGCTGATTGGTTTCCCACCGTGCTCTTAGCTAATCCTTGGCTATCTAGGACCTACTCTGGTACTGCTGTCTGTTCTGGAGTATGAAGTCCTCATTCCTGTCAAAGCTCAGCTATCATGTGACCTAGTGTGGATAAGTTAATTACAGCCAGGAGTTTCCTGACTGACAGTGATGGATGTTGCCTTGCAATTTAAATAGTAACCTTTGGAGGCTAAAATGAGGAATTATCTTATTAGACAAAGCTAGTAAAGAGAGAATTTTTGTCATGACAGAATCTTGGAACCATTTAAAACTTTCTATTCTTGGGCAGCAGGACCAAGAAGTTAGACATGAGTATGTAGTTGTACATTGGGCCCAAACTGGACTTGTGTTGTATCCTGTCATGAACATATCAAAGTATAAGGGATGATTCCATGAGGCTTCTGTTTCCATTTAGAGGGTGGAAGTGACAATTCACATATGCATTCTAAAGTGTGAGGCCTGACCAAGAATAAATTCTTGGATGAAGGCTGCATTAGTAAACACGTTCATGCTGTAGTCCACGGGGTCGCAAAGAGTAGAGGGCGACTGAGCAACTGAACAACAGCATAATTCGTGTTTGAGGCAATGATAATGCACTTATGCAGGGGAAGCACCATGTCTGAGACTCAGATTTGTGTCAGTCTTACATCAGGGCTGGATTTCTTCGTATTGATTAGACTGATTGCTAATTGAATTAGCTGTCTTGCCAGTGAAGAACTGATCCAAAAGAATTTCTGATTTAAAAAATATCAAATATTAGTTTGCTGATTTGATTTGAAATACACATGGATGTCCTTGTCAAGCCATAGAGAGGTTTATGTTTCTCTCTTCCTGGGGGTAAAGTGTAATCGTCACAAGATTAACTCTTTAAATCTGCAGTAATATTGCAAGAACTGAGGGTAAGTGAGGAGGAAAAGGAAAAACACACGTATATTGACACAAAGTGCATAAGGGAAATGGCAGAGAGGGAAGGAGGAAGAGGAAGAGAGAGACAGAGCGAGAGAGGGAGGAGTTATAAATGATTCCTTGAGAGACATGATGAAACCTAGGGATTAACTAGGCTGAACACCAACAAGTGTGTACCATTACCTGGTATATTTAACTAGAAAGCTGGTAATGATAAAAAAGTTTCTGGTTTAAGGATCAGCCAGTTGAGGGACCTTAAACCAGTTCATTGACCTCTTTGAACCAGTTTCCTTCTTTAGAAAGTAGAAGGGTTAGCTGACAATGTTTCTTTTTGAGGCCTTTCTGCCACTTGAAAATGCTATTATTCTAGGGATTTGTGCAAGTTACACATCAGTGAAACATTACAATGGCTTCTAAGCGACATTACAATGCTTCTAAATACATAAATTTATTCATTCAACAAATACTGAGTAAGGGCCCACTAGCACTTTAGTTCCTGCACAAAGTCACGAAAGTTTCTCAGCTGTGCTCCCTACTACTTGGCCTTTACACTTTTCTGAGCTCAATCAAAACTCAGATCATATCAGGCTAAGGATAGATTTTGTCTCAGGAAGGTGGCAAGGTTGTTTCAGGACTTAATGCCAAGCCTCCTTCAGGCTACAGACTGCAGATGTTCCGCTTTCTTTTTCTTCAGAGGAGCAGTAACCAGAAAGGATCTTCCTGCTGGCTTCCATAGGGCAGCTGTTGACTGATTGGTGAGAGGGGAAGGGAGGGAGGAAGGAAGAGGGAGGAGGGAGAGGCAGGTCATCCTTCTCAGGGACCAATCAGCCACGTATATCAAAAGCAAACAATGACATCAGTAAACCCTGGTCTTACTAATAAAAGGAAATAAGATTCTAAGGTACTTTGAAACTCATCCTTTGAGATCAGCAAGTCAGAAGTAGAGAAAGAAGAGCTCGGTGGGGGAACCGATTATAAGACATAAAATAATATGGATCTATATGGGAGAAAATGCTGAAGAAATAAATGAGAAAATGTAGCATGAAATTCTTAAGCAAAAACAGAAAGAAGAAAGATCATGTCAGGCTAGCTGAGCTCGCAGCCTTTCTCATTGATTTTGCTGCATATTTTAGGATACTGTTGCCTTAGTATTTATTGCCTGTTGCCTTAGTATTTATTTTTCCATTGTCTAATTTTACCCCCTAGCTGGTACTACAGAAACTTATCAACTTTTTTAGAACCAATGAGTCGTAGGATGAAATATGTAATAAATATTGTCACATAGATGTAGTATAAAATTACAAATATACATAAAAGGGTTATTTTAATTATCACCTTAGTGATAAGTAGACACAATGGTAAGTTTGAGTTTCTTAAAACTTGAACCCTTTGTTTATTAGGAAAAAAGTTATAGATAATCAAGGTTACATAATTTAATTTTAAAAAATTTTAATAAATCCATTCAGTTCAGTTCAGTCGCCCAGTTGTGTCCAACTCTTTGTCCTGCATGGACTGCAGTGCCCCAGGCTTTCCTGTCCATCACCAACTCCTAGAGTTTGCTCAAACTCATGTCCATCAAGTCAGTGATGCCATCCAACCATTTAACCCTTTGTTGTCCCCTTTTCTTCCTGCCTTCCATCTTTCTGAGCATCAGGGTCTTTTCCTGTGAGTCAGTTCTTTGCATCAGGTGACCAAAGTATTGGAGTTTCAGCTTCAGCATCAGTCCTTCCAATGGATATTCAGAAGTGATTTCCTTTAGGGTTGACTGGTTGGATTTCTTTGCTGTCCAAGAGACTCTCAAGAGTCTTCTCCACAGTTCAAAAGCATCAATTCTTTGGCACTCAGCTTTCTTTATAGTCCAACTCTCACATCCATACATGACCACTGGAAAAGCCATAGCTTTAGAGGTGAAGATATACATATACAGAAAAGTACACAATCATGTATTAAACATTTTTTAAAAATAGATTTTACTTTTTAGAACAGTTTTAGGTTTTCAGGAAAATTGGGAAGATAATACAGAGCATTCTTGTATATCCCCACACCTAGTTCCCTGGTTAACATCTTGTATTGGTATGGTATGTTATAAAATTGAGCCAATATTGATATATTCTTATTAACTCAAGTCTAAAAGTCTACACTTTATTCATACTTTCTTACTTTTAACATCATGTCCTTTTTCTGTTCTAGGATCTCACCCAGGATAACCACCACACAATTAGTTATGTCTCCTTAGACTCCTCTTGTCTGTGACACATTCTCAGAACTTTCTTGTTTTGAATGACCTGGACAGCTTTGGTCAGGTGTGTTGGGGAATACCCCTCATTAAGAATTTGTCTGATGCTTTTTTCACAGTTGGACTGAGGTTATTATAGTTTTCTGGGAAGAACATCACAGAGGTAAATTGCCATTTTCATCACATCAAAGCACATTATATCACATCACATCAAGGGTATATACTATTAACATAATTTAATCACTCTTGATATTGACCTTGATCACCTGGTTGAAGTAATACTTATTTAATTTCTCCACTGTAAAATTACTCCCCACCCCTTTCTATATTGTCCTCTTTGGAAGTCACTATATGAAATCTATATTAAAGGAAGGGGGAACTATGCTCTATGTGCTTGAGGTGGGGAGTATTTATAAATAATTTGGAATTCTTTTGTATAGAAGATTTACATACTATATCCAGTTTGGTTATTTAGTATGTACTCATTTATTTTCTACTTTGGTTTATGATCCAATACTATTTTATTTTGTTTTTCAAATTACTTTAGTTTTGGCCAGTCACCCTGCTTATTTAACTTATATGCAGAGTACATCATGAGAAACGCTGGACTGGAAGAAACACAAGCTGGAATCAAGATTACCGGGAGAAATATCAATCACCTCAGATATGCAGATGACACCACCCTTATGGCAGAAAGTGAAGAGGAACTAAAAAGCCTCTTGATGAAAGTGAAAGAGGAGAGCGAAAAAGTTGGCTTAAAGCTCAACATTCAGAAAATGAAGATCATGGCATCCAGTCCCATCACTTCATGGCAAATAGATGGGGAAACAGTGGAAACAGTGTCAGACTTTATTTTTTTGGGACTCCAAAATCACTGCAGATGGTGATTGCAGCCATGAAATTAAAAGACGCTTACTCCTTGGAAGAAAAGTTATGACCAACCTAGATAGCATATTCAAAAGCAGAGACGTTGCTTTGCTGACTAAGGTCCATCTAGTCAAGGCTATGGTTTTTCCTGTGGTCATTTATGGATGTGAGAGTTGGACTGTGAAGAAAGCTGAGTGCTGAAGAATTGATGCTTTTGAACTGTGGTGTTGGAGAAGACTCTTGAGAGTCCCTTGGACTGCAAGGAGATCCAACCAGTCCATTCTGAAGGAGATCGACCCTGGGATTCTTTGGAAGGAATGATGCTAAAGCTGAAACTCCAGTACTTTGGCCACCTCATGTGAAGAGTTGACTTATTGGAAAAGTCTCTGATGCTGGGAGGGATTGGGGGCAGGAGGAGAAGGGGACGACAGAGGATGAGATGGCTGGATGGCATCACGAACTTGATGGACATGAGTCTGAGTAAACTCCGGGAGATGGTGATGAACAGGGAGGCCTGGCGTGCTGCGATTCATGGGGTCACAAAGAGTCAGACACGACTGAGCGACTGAACCGAACTGAACTGACTGGGAGCTCTTTTAGTCGACTCCTGTGTTCCTGTGACATAGCCTCAGCATTTTAAATTGTCACTTCTACCCTAGCATGTCCCTACTTTTTGATGCTACAAGGTACTCCAAACTTATCTTGTGTATTTCCTGCTCCAGTCATAGAATTGAGCTTTTCTCCAAGGACCTCTGTTTCCTTTTATTGGAGAATGGTTTTAAAAGCCAAGATCTGTATGGTAGATAAACTCATTGCTACTGTGGGGATGTTTTTCCTAAGCTCTCTCAGCTGGCAGGGCAAGGAAATATATATGCACATACAAATCCATGTATATATGCATACATCTATATATATTTCTAAGTGTAACCATCTATATCTATATTAGGTTAAACTTAAGTTTATATTGATGTCTGTAATAACTCTAATTCATTGCCACATGGATTGTAGCATTCTTCTTTGCTTATCTGTTACATACCCACTTCAACAGTGAGAAACCTGACTCCCACCATTTGCCATCCTTTAACTTAATTGGTCAGTTCCAGTGTACATGTATAGTCGTATCAGAATTATTAACATTTATTCCTGTGGAACACAGCATTATCAACTAGAGTACAGGGCTTATATATAGTTCCTTTTTGCCTTTAGTCTTGAAAGCTCCACGCATTTCCAGAGGTACTTGGGTCAGTACCCTTTCCTTCTACCTTCTTCAGTGAGGTTGTTTCATGCGTTTGTCATACAGTTAGACTCTTTTGTTTATATTCCTTTGTCTGTATTCCATCCTTGGGATCACCCAACTTCCTGTATGATTTTTAAAATTCTACATACATTAAATTTCATACTTTGTGCTTTAAAAGTCTATACATTTTGACATATGTCATGTATCCATTGTTACATTATTATGTGGTAAGAGTTACAGCCCTAAAAATTGCCCTGTGCTTCCCCTTTTTAGCACACTCCTCTTCCTCTGAACTCCTGGCAACCACCAATCATTTTACTGTTTTTGCAGATTTGTCTTTTCTAGAATGTCATATAATTGGAATCATACAGTATGTAGCCTTTTCAGACTGGCTTCTTGTACTTAGCACTATGCATCCAAGTTTCATTCATGTCTTTGGGGTTTGATGCTCATTTCTTTTTATTGCTGAATGGGCATATCACAGTTTATTCATTTACCTATTGAGGACATCTTGGTTATTTCCCGTTTTGGGGGATTGTGAATAATGCTGTTATAAACATTTGAGTACAGGTGTTGGTGTGGGCTTAAGTTTTCGAATCAGTTTGGAAACTATCTAGGAGCATCATTGCTGGATTGTATGGTAAGACTATGTTTAGCTTTATAAGAAACTGCCAAACTGCCTTCTGCAGTGACTGAAACTTTTTGCATCCCTATTAATAATGAATGAGGGCTCCTGTTGCTTTATATCTTTGCTACCATTGATGTTATCAGTGTTTTTAGTCATCCTAATAGGTATTTAGTGGTTTATTGTTGTTTTAATATGTAATTCTCTATTGACATATGATGTTGAACATCTTATCGTATGCTTATTTGCCATCTGCATTTCTTCTTTGCTGAGGTGTCCAGATCTTAGGTTCATTTTTAACTTATTGTTGAGTTTTAAGAGTTTTTCTACATTTTGGATACCAGTCCTTTATCAGATATGTATTTTGCAGATATTTTTTTCCAGCCTATGATTTGCATATTGATTCCCTTATTGATGTCTTACACAAAGCAGACATTTTAAATTTTAATGAAATACAACTTATCTTTCATAGACTGTGTTTTTGGTTCTATGTAAAAACTCATTGCGAAACCTGAGAGCATCTAGATTTTCTCCTGTGTTTTGTTCCAGAAGTGTTATAGTTTTCAGTTTTATATTTAGGTCTATGATTCATTTTGAGTTAACTTTTTTTAAAGACAGTCTATGTCTGAATTTAATTTAATATTTGAATGTCCAACTGTTCAACACCATTAGTTGAAATACTTTTTCCATTGGATTATGTTTGTTCTTTTTCTCAAATTCAGTCAGCTGGATTTGTTTGGGTCAATTCTGGACTTCCTATTGTGTTCTATTGTCTATGTATCTATTCTTTTGCCCAAACTACACTGTCTTGAGTAGTGTAGGTTTATAGTGAATCTTCTACTTTGTTATTATTCTTAGTATTGTATTGGCTTTTCCAGGTCTTTGCCTTCTCATATAAACTTTAGATTCATTTTGTCATTATTTATAAAATAGCTTACTGTGGTTTTAGTTGGGATGTGTTGAATCTGTAGATCAAGTTGGGAATAACTGGACCGTGAACACAGAATGCCTGGCAATTAATTTAAGTCTTTTTTGATTTCTTTTATCAGAATTCTACATAAAACTTATTTTTTCAGATGCTTTTTTTGCATTTATTGTCAAGACTATATGAGTTTTCCTCATTAGCCTGTTGATGTGGAGGATTACCTTAATTGATTCTTGACTGTTGAACCAGTCTTGTTTACCCAGAGTAAATTCCACTGGTTATAGGTTTAAAAAATTAATTTGATTTTCTAATTTTTAATTTGATTTTTAATTTGATTTTCTAATATTTTTGGAAGGATTATAGCATCTAGTTTCATGTGAGATATTGATTTATAGTTTTTCTTTCCTGTTATGTCTTTATTTGGTTTCAATATAAGGGTAATGCTGGCTTCACCGAATGAGTTAGGAAGTCTCCCCTCTGCTTCTTATTTTCTGAAAAGATTGTGGAAAATTGGTATAATTTCTTCTTTAAATGTTTGGTAGAATATTTGGTGAAACCATTAGGACATTCTGCTTCTTTTTTGGGAAGATTTATTAACTATTCCTTTATAAAATATTGGACTACCCAGATTATCTATTTCTCCTTGTGTAGGTAGGCTTTATTATCTTCTGTCTTTCAAGGAATTGTTCTATTTTATCTAAATTATCAAATTTGTTGGCATGAAATTGTTCAAAGTATCCCTTTATTAAACTTTAATGCCCATGCAATTAGTAGTGATGACCCCTCTTTCATTTCCATTGTAGTTTGTGTCTTCTCCTCTTTTTTCTTAGTCAAACTAGTAGATGTTTAATAATTTTATTAGTCTTTTCAAAGAAAAAGCTTTTGGTTTCATTGACTTTCTTTATTATTTAACTGTTCTCAAGTTCATTAACTTCTGCTTGCATTTCTAAAGACTTCTTTTCTTCCACTTATTTTAGGCATAAATGCTCTTCATTCTCTAGTTTCCTAAGATGGAAGCTTGTATTACTGATTTCAGATGTTTTTTCTTTTCTAATATGTGTATTCTGTGCTTTAAATTTGCCTCTAAGCACTGCTTTTGCTGCAACCGACAAATTTTAATAAGTTGTGTTTTCATTTAGATCAAAATATGTTTTATCTTGAGACTTCTTCTTTGACTCATGTCTTACTTAGAAGTGAATTGTTTAAACTCTCAGTATTTGTGGATTTTCTGGCTATCTTTATTCTTTGATTTCTAGTTTAATTCTATTGTAGTCTGAGAACATATTTTATGTGATTTCTGTCCCTTTAAATTTGTGATGGTATGTTTAATGGTCCAGAAAGTGATCTCTCTTTATGAATGTTCCATGAGAGCTTGAGAAGAATATGTATTCAGATGTTTTAGAGTCAAGTATTCTATAAATGGCAGTTATATCAAGTTGATTATAGTGCTGCTTAGGTCAACTATATCCTTACTTATTTTATGATTCCTTGATCTATCAAGTGAAAAAGCATGTTGAAGTCTCCAACTATAATAGTGGATTTGTTTCTTTTCTTATGAGTCTATCAATTCTATCTCAAGCATTTTAACACTGTTGTTAGGTACATAGATGTTAAGGATTGTCTTGTATTCTTGGAAAATTAGCTCTGTTATCAGTGTGAAATATCCTCTTAACCCCTGATAATTTCTTTTATTCTGAGGTCTACTTTGTCTGAAATTATTATAGTTACTGAAGCTTTGTTCTACATTAGCTGTTATCATGGTAGATAGTTCTTCCTTTACCTTTAACCTACTTGAGTTTTTATTTATATTAAAAGTGGTTTTGTAGACACTCCATAGTTTTGTGTTTCTTAAAAAATCTACTCTGACAATCTTGTTTTTCAACTAGTATATTAAAATCAATATTCACATTTAAAATACTTGTGGATACAGTTGGAATTGACTTCTATTTGTTCCACTTGTTTTCTCCCTCTCTTTTCCAGCCTTTGCTTGTTTTGATTGCACATTTTATATGACTCATTTTGTTTTCTCTCTGAACTTATTATTTTACCTCTCTGATTCATTTTATTTTCTCTCTCTTTTTTCTTGAAAGTATATCAATTATCACCTTTAAACATGCTTTTATTTCCTTAGAGTTTGCAATACACATTTACAACTAATATAAGTTTATGTCAAACATTATTATACAACTTCATGTATAATGTAGGTACCACATAACAGAGTATCCCCAATTCTTCCCTTCCAGCCATCATGACATTCTGGTTACTTTTTATCCATATGCTACAATCATCCAATACATTGTTACTATTATTAGTTCAGACAAATGGTATATTTTAGATCAATTAAGAATAAGTAAAATAAAAAACACCTTACATTTAAAAATTTCATCTCCTATATTCTTCCTTTTGGTCTTCCCTGGTGGCTCAGACAGTAAAGAGTTCGCCTGCAATGCAGGAGACCCAAGTTGCATCCCTGGGTTGGGAAGATCCCTTGGAGAAGGAAATGGCTAACCCCTCCAGTATTCTTACCTAGAGAATCCCATGGACAGAGGAGCCTGGCAGTCTATGGTCCATGAGGTCACAAAGAGTCAGGCACAACTGAGTGGCTAACACTTTCACTTTCTTTCACTCTTCCTTCTATTATATAGATCTGAGTTCATGACCTATATAATTTTTCTTCTCCATAAAGAATATCTTTTAATATTTCTCAGAGGAGAGGTTTGGCAGTGAATTCTCTCAGTTTTTTTTTTTTTTTTTTGTCTGAGTGTTTATTTCTCCTTCACTTTTGAAAGAAAATTTTGTTGGACATGTACTTCAAGTTTGGTGTTTTCTTTTCACACTTTGAATACTTCACTCCATTCTCTTCTTGCATACATGGCTTTTGATGAGAAGCATGTTGTTATTCTTTTAAAGCTTGTCCTGTTCCTCTATAGGTAAGGTTTTTTTGTTTTGTTTCATTTTTTAAGTTTTTTTCCTATTGTCTTTGGCTTTCTTCAGTTTGAATATGACATATCTTAAGTTTTCTTTTTTCTTTTTTTTAAAATTTATTCTGTTTGGTATTTGCTGAGGTTTCTGATCTGTAGTTTAGTCATTAATTTTGTTTAATTCTTGATCATTATTATAGTAGTTCACCTTTATCAGCAGTTTTGCTTTCTGCGGTTTCAGTTACTTGTGGTCAACTGCAGTCCAAAAACATTAAAAGGAAAATTCCCCAAATAAACAGTTCATAAGTTTTCACTTACGAACTCGGTTGCACTCTGTTCTGAGTGTGAAGAAGTCTTATGCTGCCCTGTTCTGTCCTACCTGGGATGGGAATCATCTTTTGACCAGCATGTCCCACCCATTGGTCCCTTAATAGTTTTCTCGGTTATCAGATTGACTGTCATGGTGTCATCGTGCTTGTGTTCAAGTAACCCTTATTTTAGTTAATAGTGAGTCCCAAGTGCTTGAGTAGCAATGCTGGCAATTTGGATATGCTAAAGAAAAGCTGTAATGTACTCTCTTTAAGTGAAAAAGTGAAAGTTCTTGGCTTAATAAGGAAAGAAAAAAAGTAGTATGCTGAGGTTGCTGAGCCTTATGGTAAAGATGAATCTTCAATCTGTGAAACTGTGAAGAAGGAAAAAGAAATCTGTGCTAGTTGCGCCATTGCACCTAAGTGGCAAAAGTTATGGCTGCAGTGTGCAGTGCTTAGTTACTATGGAAAAGGCATTAAATTTTGCAATAAGATATTTTGAGAGTGAGAGCTACCACATTCTCATAACTTTTATTATAGTATATTGTGTAATTGTTCCATTTGATTAGTTATTGTTGTTAATCTCTTACTTGCCTAATTTATAAAGTAAACTCTATTATAGGTATGTATATATAAGAGAAACATGATAGACCTATATTGGGTTTGGTATTGTCCATGGCTTCAGGCATTTACCGAGAGTCTTAGAACATATCCTATGAACTGATGTACTTCAGATATTTCTTCTGTTCCATTTTCTGTTTCTTCTCCTTCTGAAATTCCAATTATACTTACGTTACACTTTTTAAAATTGTCCTACAGTTTTGGATATTCTGTTTTTATCATTCTTTATTCTCTTTGTATTTCAATCTGGGAAGTTTCTGTTGACACTTCTTTAAACTCACTGATTCTTTCCTCAGCCATATCTAGTCTAATGATGGGCCCATCAAAGGCATTCTTCATTTCTGTTCAGCATTTTTGCTTTGTAGCATTTATTTTTTATTCTCTCTTAGAGTTTCTGTCTCCTTGCTTACCTTGCCCATCTGTTCTTGCATGTTGTTTACTTTTTCCATTGGCATCCTTCAAATATTAATCATAGTTATTTTTAATTCTCTGTCTGATAATTTCACAATCTGTTTCATATCTCAGTCTTGTTCTGATTCTTGCTTTATCTCTTCATACTATTTTTTCCCATTGCTTTTTTTTAGGGTATCTTGTAACTTGTTAAAATTTAGATGTGATGTATTGGGTAATAAGAACTTGGGCAAAAGGCCTTTGGTGGCTTCCTAGATAGCTCAGTGGTAAATAATCTACCTGCCAATGCAGGAGCCTCAGGAGATGCACATTCAATTCCTGGGTTGGGAAGATCCCCTGGAGGAGGAAATGACAATTTACTCTAGTATTCTTGCCTTGAAAATCTCATGGACAGAGGAGCCTGGAGAGCTACAGTCCATGGCATTGCAGAGTTGGAAGTGACTGAGCACGCACACACACATGTAACAGGCCTTTAGTGTGAGATTCTAAGTTCACCTAGCCTAGAGCTGGGTTATGCTGTCGCTTTAGGTACCAAGAAGCTTAAAGTTCTCTGCTGTATTTGTGTTTGTTTCTCCTGTTTTGGAGGGGGAAGGGGGCTTTGCTTAGAATTCCTACTTAAGTAAAGTGTGTGCATAGGAACTCTTTCAACAGTAATCCACTATTATTCTGGAGTCCTCCTGATATGGTGGCAAGATGTGTTGGGGAGTGTTCTATAATGTTATGATAAAATATTAGTCTTTTAGTGGACCTGTATCTCTGGGCCTTTGCAGATGTGTTTTAGTTTGTTCCTCCTTTAGGTGAGATAGGAAGGCTCAGGGTGCTGGTGTTGGATAATTGACCTTTCCCATAAATGGGATAAAGCTCTATGAAGAATAAGGAAGTCTTTCCTAGAGGATAGGCCTTTGTAGGGAGAATGCCCTTGACATGTTTCACCTCCTTTTCCCATAGCTTTTAGGGTCTTCACTGTGAGAACCTGCTGGGGTTCCTAGAATTAAAACCCACAAAACCTTGGGAGCCTAAGACTGTGGCCCACAAGACTTTCTCACTCTCCTGCTAGTTCATATTCAGCCTCCAGCAGTTTTGTCAAAATTATCCTGTAATTGTTTCTTTTAATTGTGGCCCCACTGATTTCGGCTCCAGGTAGGCAGATCTTGGCTATGACTCTGTTTTCATCTGTGAAGGTTTGAGTTTAGACAGTTTCAGATGTGCAAAACATATGATTACAAAATAATCTTGTGGTCATAAATTTAAATAAAAATTTTAATGGCTGTAAATGTATTTTGTCTTGATAAGCCAAAGTGATAATGTAGTAAATCAAAATTGTTAAAAACTCATTGAGAAAATTCTAAACTTTCATAAGACTAATGAATTTCTAACCATCATTTATCAAAGAAAGGACCCAATGCCATTGGATTAACCAGCTGCTCAAACAACTGTGTTACTATCAATGGTGGTATGCTTGATGAAAAATTGTGTCTCCTAAAAAGCAGTCAGTTGATTGTACCCAATGAGTATTACAGAAACTTAATACAGTAGAATTGTCTGTGCTCTACAAAAAGTCATAATTCTCTATAATCCTCTCTCAAATGAGGCAGTTCAGTTCAGTCGCTCAGTCGTGTCCAACTCTTTGTGACCCCATGAATCAGCACACCTAAATAAATAGTAAAATAAATTAGAATGTTTTGGGGTCATATATTCTTAAATGAAAAAAAAAAAAAGGATTGGCCTGTTAATTTATTCTATTAAAGTTGGAACTTTTTACTGGTATCCTGTTAGCTAGAAAAAGTCAGTGCCATTTTCAAGCAGGCTTTATGTGGTCTTCATGTGAATAGCACGCACCCTCCACCCCGCCGATTACTGTCTCTCATGAGTCCCCGTCATACAGTTGCAGAACTAGAAGGAGTATAAAGGGACGCATTAGCATGTAAAGGCCGGCGCCTGCCCATCTGCAGAGGAAAGGTCACAAAGAAGATATTTGCAATGAGGGAACAGCGAGTTGTGACCACTCGCCAGATCTGTACCTGTCAGAGGTTGACACCTGTGACAGGTACATTCTGGTTTCCACATGCCTGTGCAGAGTCAGACGTGCTCACAGCCGCATGGCAGCCAAATGTCAAGTGCTGCACCTCTCAGCATGGAGACACTCAGAAACCCAGGCTGGCAAAGGAGCTTGGGCTCAACCTCTCCAAGGGTGCGCCATGCAGGAAAGCCAGACCAGGAGAGGGTTCTGTTAAGCCCTGTCCGACAACAGCTACAGGAGTCGTGCATGCTGACATGCTTCTTCCTGGCGCTCCACACTCTGGCATCTCCCTCACCTGGCCTCGCATGGAGGAGGGACAGCCAGAGTGGCTCCTTGTCCCCTCACTGTTCCAGATGGGGTTTAGTGAGAGGGAAGAGACGGGATAATTGTGGAGCAGGAAATGAAGGTTGTGTGTAGAATTAAACTGAGCCTGCAAACTCAGGCTACAAATCATCTGATAAACTAGATCATTCCTTGAGATTTCAGTTTCCACAAAGAGAGTACAGTGAGAAAAAAAAATATAGAATCTTTAAAGCAGAAACTAGGTCTTGGTGGGCACTTTTTCAGGTGGAGACTTCCAATAGACCCTTAGGAAATGACTTTCCTAGGACCAGAGGTACTCCTTAAGAACAAGAAGGCGCTTTCACCCCCTTAAGGTATGACTCTGGACCTTTAGGAATACCCTCAACATCACCTTGGGCCTGGAAATGGTGGGGCTGACATCTTAGCTTCAGAGGCTGATGTTTTTCTCCCAGGGTGGCATTGCAGGGATCCATGCACATTCTCTTGTGACCTTTCTCGTGACCCAGAATAGGTGTGAGATATCCTCGGGACAGGAACGCGGTCTCAAACTTCTGTACCTGAGACCCTGGCTGTGTTCTTAGCAAGGAGCCAAGCAGGGCAGGTAGGAGAAGCTGTGGCCTGACTACCTACAGAACTGCCTTTACTGAAATGTTCTGTAGGAGGAGAGCTGACCTAACAGCTCTGTGTAATGTGTGCTTAGTCTCTTATTCTAGGGATGTTGGATATAGTGTTGTTATTTCATTTGATGTTTTTCTGTTTTAATTTTGTGGACATAATGAATCTGATACATTACTTTTTTCCCCTCCCTCCCTCTCTTCTCTCCTTTGTCTCCCCTCCTTTTCTTTTTTGTTAGAAAGTTCAGAACTTCCAACCTGTGGCCTACCAGACATAAAAGCATATGTCATTAGGGTACACATTTTTCCTGGCTTCATATTTTATCCCTTTCATCATCTTGGATAGCCAACTTCTGTTCTTTTTAGAGGAAGGCCGGTATGAATACCCAAATTGGTAAATGAGCTTTCTCACCTAGAAAGTGAGCTGGGACATAAGTTTTTAGTAATGGGCTCTGAAAACTCAGCTAGAGCAGAGTGTAAACTTTGGTGGACTCAAAAGGCCCAAGGTCTGATTTATGAAGACGTGAGAGGTAAGGGCTGGTGGGACTCTGACCCACTGACTTGGCAATACTCATTTTTCCAAGTGGTTGACGGAATATGGAATTTTGATGTCAGGAAGACATCTGTTGGGTTTCTGATACCCCTACTTATGTGAGCCTCAGCAGACCCCAGAACCTCGTGGAGGTCCTGGTGTTGTAACCAATAAAATGGAAATAGGAACTTGGATATGGTTGTTCTTAGTGTTTAATTGAAGAGTCTCTGCAGCACCCAGCATGCTGTTTCCTCCTCCTATTGGGATAAATATGTTTGGAAAGTCCCTGCTCTTTCCAACCTCTGGACGTTGGTACCTTCCTTTGTAACAATCCTGGCACCCCGGGGACTTGGCCGGAAATTCAGCTTGTGTTCGAGCCTGTTTAAGGGGCTTTGGCTTTCATCTTCAGGGGCTAAATGCCAGTGGCTGCTTTTAATGAAACCAAATCCTTCCTAGTTCTGTGTGATTTGGGGATTTGCTTCCTCAGCCTGGGCGGCAGTCAGAAACATTCTGTTTTCTTTATTTTCCGAGTGACCCCAGAGCACTTTGTGATTCTAAAACTGACCTACTGGGAGAAACAAAATAAACTCTTCCATTCCATCTTCTCTTTCTCCCAACGTGTTTGGGAATGATCTGACTTAATATACCTCCCCTCCAGCTTGCTGGCTGTGGAGTGATAACAGCTAACATAAGTACATTCATCATTTACACATTCTGGGCAGACTCTGCCGTTCATCCTAGACAAACTGATACCTTCTCTAGCAATTGGTGGTTCAGGAGCCAAACATGGAAGAGAGATGAAAAATCAATGAAAAAACCAACCAAACAAAAATATTAAATCTTTTAACCCCCAGGGTATATGTATCCCATCTCTATTCCTCATCAATAAATTATAATCTTTTCACTTCAGAAACTGGCTGTTGGTATAGCACAATAAATCCTTGAGTTGGTGCTTTCTGGTGGAATGATTTTGGGGAGAAGATGGTTTGTAATGAAAACAGTGAGGTTTATATATTGGTTAACTTCTAATGCTTCTTTTTTCTCTTTGGGCCTAAAGCAAGAATGCCTTCTGAAAAGGGGGATTGGCTGAAAAACCCTCAAAGCAAGTGCTGCCATTGTCCCTAAAGCATTACTCAGGAGCCTTTGCTGCAGGAATATGCACCTTCCAGTGCCATTGGCAAGACCATTCCTATTATAAGACCAGAGTATTTAGCTGTGTGTGTGTGTTTGTGTGTGTGCTAAATCACTTCAGTCTTGTCTGCCTCTGCGACGCTATGGACTGGAGCCTGCCAGGCTCCTCTGTCCTTGGGATTCTCCAGGCAAGAATACTGGAGAGGGTTGTCATGCCCTCCTCCAGGGCATCTTCCTGAACCAGGGATTGAACCGGCATCTCTTAAGTCTCCTGCATTGACAGGTGAGTTCTTTACCCAGCTCGATGTGATTAAATATTCAGTCACATGTATCACCTTTGTGGTCATCTACTACCTACACAGGCAGCATGTGCTTGTCCTTGAGGTCAATCCGGTTCTGTGTGAGATCCTACAAAGGCATCCCTCTTTAGTACATTAGCCTGGTGAGCTTGGTATCATGTGGTTCCTCCTCTGAGTAATACATTTGTCCTTTGGATGCTGGTAAACTGGTCCCTGAGACTTTATGACTGGGTCTTGGTATGTTAACCAAGGAGAAGGGGGCCTCTGAAAAACTATTGGCAAACAGCTCGCTGTCCTTTCTCCAGGCAGACTATGTCCCCTTTTATCATTTATCTTCTTGTTGCCCTTTAAAGTCAATTACTTTACAAATATATATTTTGATCCCAACTGTGTGCTAGACTCTTTGCTAGGCACTGGTCTACAACTGCACAGCTATAAACTGCGATAAGGTTTCTGCTGCTGCTGCTAAGTCACTTCAGTCGTGTCCAACTCTGTGACCCCATAGACAGCAGCCTACCAGGCTCCCCCATCCCTGGGACTCTCCAGGCAAGAACACTGGAGTGGGTTGCCATTTCCTTCTCCAATGCATGAAAGTGAAAAGTGAAAGGGAAGTCGTGTCTGACTCTTCGCGACCCCGTGGACTGAAGCCTACTAGGCTCCTCCATCCATGGGATTTTCCAGGCAAGAGTACTGGTGTGGGGTGCCATTGCCTTCTCCTGCTACCTTGGAATTTAGTGTCTAGCAGGAAAGACAGACTGTGAAAAGCAAACAAAGGAACAAGGCAGTTTCAGATAGTGGTAAGTTCTGGGAAAAAAGTAAATTGGGCAATGTGATCTGGGGTGGATTGTACAACAATATCAGTTTCTGCCATCAAAGAAGGCCTCTTTGAGGAGATGACTTTCGACTTAACGTTGAATGGGAACCAAGAGAAAGGAGCCATGAAAAATCACAGGGCAAATTCTTCCTTTCTAACTAGAAGGCCAGATTTTGGTTGAAGATTGGTTGGAAGGGACTGTATGGGTCATATTCACAACACATGATTTCTGAGCCCAGAATTGCGATCCTGTCTTTTATGAACTGGTTTATGCCCCACTCCCCCAATTTATATGTTGAAGTCTTAACTTTCAGAACCTCAGAATGTGACTGAATTTGGAAATAGGGTCTTTAAAGAAGTAACTAAAGTGAATTCATTAGAGTGGTCTCTAATGCAATAGGGCTGGTGTCCTTATAAGAAGAAGCAATTAGCAGGCAGATACTTAGGGAGGGAAGACCATGAGAAGATGGAGAAGGGAGAAGACAGCCATCTACAAATCAAGGACAGAAGCCTCAGAAGAAACCAATTCTGTCAACACCTTGGTGTTGGACACTCAGCCTCCTGAACTGTGAGGAAATAAATATGCTAAGCCACCAAGCCTGTGGCATTTTTTTAGGGCCTCGTTAGCCAGTTAGTTCAGTTCAGTTCAGTTGCTCAGTTGTGTCTGACTCTTTGCAACCCCATGGACTGTAGCACTCCAGTCTTCCTTGTCCATCATCAACTCCTGAAGCCTACTCAAACTCATGTCCATCATGTTAGTGATGCCATCCAGTCATCTCATCCTCTGTCGTCCCCTTCTCCTCCCGCCTCTGATCTTTCCTAGCATCAGGGTCTTTTCCAATGAGTCAGTTCTTCACATCAGGTGGCCAAAGTATTGGAGTTTCAGCTTCAGCATCAGTCATTCCAATGAATATTCTGGTCTGATTTCCTTTAGGATTGACTGGTTGGATCTTCTTGCTGTCCAGGGGACTTTCAAGTGTCTTTTCCAACACCATAATTCAAAAGCATCAATTCTTCAGCATTCAGCTTTCTTTGTAGTCCAACTCTCACATCCATACATGACTACCGGAAAAAACATAGCTTTGACTAGGGTGACCTTTGTTGGTAAAGTAATGTCTCTGCTTTTTAATATGCTGTCTAGGTTGGTCATAACTTTTCTTCCAAGGAGCAAGCATCTTTTAATTTCATGGCTGCAATCACCATCTGCAGTGATTTTGGAGCCCAAGAAAATAAAGTCTGACACTGTTTCCACTGTTTCCCCATCTATTTCCCATGAAGTGATGGGCCCAGATGCCATGATCTTTGTTTTCTGAATGTTGAGCTTTAAGCCAACTTTTTCGCTCTCCTCTTTCACTTTCATCAAGATGCTTTTTAGTTCCTCTTCACTTTCTGCCATAAGGGTGGTGTCATCTTTGTATCTGAGATTATTGATATTTCTACAGGCAATCTTGATTCCAGCTTGTGCTTCATATAGCCTGGCATTTCGTATGATGTACTCTGCATAGAAGTTAAATAAGCAGGGTGATGATATACAGCCTTGACATACTCCTTTTCCTATTTGGAACCAGTCTGTTGTTCCATGTCCAGTTCTAACTGTTGCTTCCTGACCTGCATACAGGATTCTCAAGAGGCAGGTCAGGTGGTCTGGTATTCCCATCTCTTTCAGAATTTTCCACAGTTTGTTGCGATACACACAAAGTCTTTGGCATAGTAAATAAAGCAAAAGTAGATGTTTTTTTCTGGAACGCTCTCGCTTTTTTGATGATCCAGCAGATGTTGGCAGTTTGAGTTTCTGGTTCCTCTGCCTTTTCTAAATCCAGCTTAAACATCTGGAAGTTCATGGTTCACATACTGTTGAAGCCTGGCTTGGAGAATTTTGAGTGTTATTTTGCTAGCGTGTGAGATGAGTGCAATTGTGCAGTAGTTTGAGCATTCTTTGGCATTTCCTTTCTTTGGGATTGGAATGATAACTGACCTTCTCCAGTCCTGTGGCCACTGCTGAGTTTTCCAGATTTCCTGGCATATTGAGTGAAGCACTTTCACAGTATCATTTTTAGGATTTGAAATAGCTCACCTGGAATTCCATCACCTCCACTAGCTTTGTTTGTAGTGATGCTTCCTAAGGCCCACTTTGCGTTCCAGGATGTCTGGTTCTAGATGAATGATCACACCATCATGGTTATCTGGGTCATGATGATCTTTTTTATATAGTTCATTTGTGTATTCTTGCCACCTCTTCTTAATATCTTCTGCTTCTGTTAGGTCCATACAATTTCTGTCCTTTACTGAGCCCATCTTTGCATGAAATGTTCCCTTGGAATCTCTAATTTTCTTGAAGAGATCTCTAGTCTTTCCCGTTCTATTGTTTTCCTCTATTTCTTTGCATTGATCACTGAGGAAGTCTTTCTTATCTCTCCTTGCTATTCTTTGGAACTCTGCATTCAAATGTCCTTTTCTCCTTTGCCTTTAGCTTCTCTACTATTTGTAAGGCCTCCTCAGACAGCCATTTTGCCTTTTTGCATTTCATGTACTGTCAAAAGAGAAAAGTTTGAAATTGGGGTAGTCTCAGTCGAGAAGGAAATGGCAACCCACTCCAGTATTCTAGTCTGGAGGATTCCACAGACAGAGGAACCTGGCAGGCTACAGTCCATGAGATCTCAAAAAGTCAAACACGGCTGAGTGACTAACACACACAGACACCCGTTTCTAAACCAAATGGTTACTGGCCAACTCAGTTCAGTCCCACTGAAGTCTCCTCTTTAGGCCTGAGCTATTGCAGCATCATTGAAGCTGTAACTTTGCCCTCCCTGTGAGACCATCAGTTCCATTCATGCTGACATGAGGCATTTGTGAAGCAGCAACCCCCTTTGTTTGCCAGCATCCTTCCCAGGGTTTGAACCACTGACCATTATTAGTGAGTCAGATTATAGTCAAGTGGTTTTACTCACATACCCAGACAGTCTGTTATAATTAACTGTTACAGTAATGATGATGATGATATGAAGCACTGAAGGGCCTTTGGAATGTAGGGCCTATAAAAGTAGAACAGTATTTTTCATTATTATAATCAGGTACCTGGATACCTGGATAAAAAGGCCATTTCTCACTAGTGTAATAACGCATGACCGTAAAGTACCTAAAAATTTATTTTCCCCCTTTTTTAGAAATATGACCATGAGGTCATTATCATTATAATTAAATCTTACCTTAAAAATAATATCCAGGATCTGCATGGAGATATATACTACCCTTTGCACAGTAAATATTCTCGTTGCGTCCTTTTAAATGGTTTATGAGGACTGGGTCCTTGGCACTTTTTCATGGAGACAAGACTTTGTACACATCTGTTTTGGGAAAGGGAAATTATCTATAAAATATAATCAGCCAATAATGTTGTACCTACCTACAGTGAGCAAGTTTCAGAAGTGGAGCTGGGGCAATGCATGCTCTACCTAGAGAGCATTCTCTATGAATCAGGAAATTTTATTAGGCAAAGATGTGGTAAAATTCTAAGCCAATTTGCAGGGCGTATGTAATAGGTGGGGCAGATGTTCTAAGTGGTCATGAATTATTTGGAAACTGTCTCCATAGGGACGAAGAGAAGACCTAAAACTGGGGGACCTTTTTCTTTCCTTCCCTCCCCTTATTCTTTCCTTTTTCTTTCTGCCATTTTAATGGATTTTCAGAGATTTTTAAAGAAATTTGGAAGGTAAATGTCCCAATAAATATCATAAAATATGCTGCCTCTAAAGTTGGGGAAACCTAGGTAAGAGGGGTGCCGAACTAAGCATGAAACAAATTGTCCATCTCCTCTCCCCCTTCCCTCCATTCTATCTCCATCCATCCTGCCAGACTTTGTTCACAAGTCAAAGAAGGAACAGAATAAAGCAGATTGCAGAAGAATCTTTTGGAACTTAAAGGAAATTCTGATAAAGTATGGTAATTCTGAAAAATCTTAATTAATGTCTTACCAGTGATTTCAATAAGTGGGGGCTTATGAGGAAAGTGAAGCCAGAAACAGAGCAATTCAGTTATAAAAGGCTCTGAGAACTGCATGGACATCTAGTTGGAGGCAGGCTACTCACTCAAATACCCACATGAAGGGAGCAGAGTGGGAGAAGATTCTTGGTCCAGCAAAGAGACCGGGTGTATGGGAGTCTATTTGATGCCAAGTCTTAATGAAAGTTCTTTTCATGTCTCTGATCTTCATTGTTCTCATCTAAGAAACAGGTGTTACATGACCATCATGTCTGTACAATTAAATCAACAAAAACAAATTTGTGCCTTGTCCTCAGAATAGTCCCCCAGAATGTAAAATTGGTGCAGCCCGTATGGAGAACAGTATGGAATTTTTTTTTTTTCCTTAAAAAACTAAAATAGAGTTACCATATGATAACTCCAACAATCCTACTCCTGGACATAAAGCTTGAAAGGATGAAAGCTCTAATTAAAAAAGATACATTCACCTCAATGTTCATAGCAGTTTTATTTACAGTATCTAAGACATGGAAGCAACCCAAATGTACATAAACAGATGAATGGATAAAGAAGTTGTGCTTTGTATATATAATGCAATATCAGCCTTAAGAAAGAATGAAATAGTACCATTTGCAGCAACATGGATGGACCTAGAGCCTATCATCCTAAGAGAAGTAACTCAGAAAGGGAAAGACAAATATTATATGATATCACTTATTTGTGTGTGGTAGTCACTCAGTTGTGTCTGACTCTTTGTGACTCCATGGACTGTAGCCCACCAGGCTCCTCTGTCCATGAAATTCTTTAGGAAAGAATTCTGGAGTAGACAGCCATTCCCTTCTCCAGGGGACCTTCCAGACCCAGGTACTGAACCTGCATTGCAGGTGGATTCTTAACATCTGAGGCACCAAGGAAGCCCCATCCAGAATCTAACCAATTTCTTCTCCTGGTTTCCAGGCTCTTCATCCCTGCTGCACACATTCCTCTCTGCCCCCCACCCCGGCCCCAATACTTTCTCACCACTCCCTAATATTTATTCTTAACTTGAGTCAGGCTTGTGTTTTCTCCCCATGTCCTTCTTATTCTTATCTCTGTGTTTCTGTTCATGTTGTTTCCTTTTTCTGAGATGATCACAATGTCCCTAACATTGCCCCTAGACCTGCCTTCCTCCCTCCCTCCCTTCCTTCCTTCATGTCTTGAGTAACAGGTACTATGTGTCAGATGTTGTGTAAGTTTCCATTGGAAGGATATAAAAAAAGCTTAGGCAAGATCGCTTCTCTTTTGGTCTCTGTGGCATTTTCTTTCTAGAAGGGGCAGGGAGATGGACACTCAGTCAACCCCAAACAAGTCACTGGTGTCATATGTCACCATTGTCTGTTTCTACCTCAGCTCCATAGAAAGTCTATCCTAACGTTGTCCCCCACCTGCCAGCTATCTCCTGTGGACTCACACCCAAGTCCAGTCCGCTGATGGGTATCTCCCTGTTTCTCTTCTCCTTCTGGCTCTGTCAGGGCCACTTTCTGGGCCTTGGCCTCCGGGCCTTTGTTGCTGAGTGCTACCCCTCTGTATATGCCCTCCCTACTGTTACCTCCTTGAGCCCCAAATGCTGCTTCAACTGCGACCTTCTTGGGGTACGAATGGCACTGACATACAGTGACAGAGGAACCTAAGGAATCTGTGTCCAACATCCTGCAGAGCGAATGGAATGAATAGAGCGTTGGGGTTTTACTCACAGCCATTTCTGTCCCTGGGAACCAGACCCAGGTCCATTGGGGGCTGAGATTGAGACATCCCACCATGCTTGGTGATGCCCGCCCTAGTGATGAAGGTTCTATTACCTGACTGCATCTCCCTTAGGAACGGTTCTAACTTAGGAAGCTCTGGCCCCATCTGTTCACCACATATGCCCAGACAGATCTGAGTCTCAGCAGTGCACTCAGCCTGCCTCAATCTAGAGCTCCAAGCTACTCTGGTTACGTCCCAAGTATTATGGGAGTGGGCTTTTCAGGTAGCACAGTGGTAAAGAGTCCCCATGCCAATGCAGGGAACACAGGCGACATGGGTCAGAAAGATTCCCTGGAGTAGGAAACCCACTCCAGTATTATTGGCTGGAAACGTCTATGGACAGAGGATCCTGGTGGGCTACAGTCCACGTGGTTGCAAAGAGTCAGACATGACTGAGTGACTGAGCATGCATACACTTTAGGGGGTAGAGGAAGACATTTCTTGAGGGAGTGGAGGAAAACATCAGTGAGGAGGTGGTGGAGAAGGTTTATAAAGGTAAATCACTAGATGGTGAGTGGGGAAAAGTCAGCTCATTAGAAGGAGCAGGTGCTCAAAGCCACAACAGCCTGGAGGCACATGGTGTGAAATTGTTCTGGTTGGGGGACAATGTGTATTTTAGGAAAAGGGAGGAAGTAAGATTGGGAGGCTAGATTGCAACCAGGCCCATAAAAGGTCTTATAGTCCGTTGTAAGGCATTTGGACTCTAAGTGTGTGTATACCTTGATTTCCCAAAGAAAGGGAAGAAAGCCCTCCTATTCCTTGGATTTTAAAATTCTAAAGGGGAAAAAAATGGTTGAACCCAAAATGTATAGCCATGGATGGTAATTTTGTGTATACTGAGTAATTTCCAAGTTCTTGCAGGTGGCATGATAAGACCTTTTCAGTCTTCATCTTGTGGGGGTCGGGGGGCATGCATTTGACTTATTGGCATATCTTAGATGATACAAAGGGAGTTGGATCCCTTAGCCATATGCTATGGTTCAAGTAATGAACATTTGTTGAATACTTTCTCTATTCATTACTGATGATGCCATTGAGGGGATGGAACCAGGCCTTCCACTTCTTTTGTTTTTCCCACCTGGACCAACATGATGTTCTGTACCTAGCTGGTCTTTAGAAAAGATTCCCCTCCCATTTAGTAGAAGGGAAATGGCAGGATGCATAAGTGGCCTTGAATGCTGGAGAATGCAAGGGTTTTGGAGTCAACTAAGGCTGAATGTGGATCACTTTGCTGTGCTGGCTGTTAGGTGTATGATCTTGTGTTAATTTGTCTCTTTTGATATTCCTGCCAAGGAAGTGGACATAAGAATGTCTAATATATAGATGTAATGGGAAGGTTTAATGGGATAATCTATGAGCAATGTTGGGCACACAGTAAGAACTAGACTACTAAAATCAACAAACAGATGATCAGAAACAGAATCCAAGAATGTCACAATGAGCCATAGAGATAAGAACAACAACCCTATATTCCCCTTTCTCAAAAAATGTGGCCTGTGTCTATAAAACAAACACTTGATGGTTTTGATTTATTCAGAACTCAATCTTGTTTCCATATGTTGGAGAGGGAAATTCCTTCTCCTTTTCCACTCACTGAGTAATCTCATCAGATTGCATGAAATGCTGTGTCCAGATCACTGAAGATTGGCCTCATCCCAGGAGGGGCACATTATTGTACTTCTTTTGGGAAAACTGACCTGAAACTATGATAAATGAGCACCCCAGTTATCCCTGGAGAAGACATCAGCTGTATACCCTGGTAGCCCTGGTCGTTTGTGCCCTGCTTCTCTGAACAATACCGGCCAGACTTGCTCCTCGAACCCCTGTTTGTGGGAGGGGAAGGTGAGGCCTGGGCAGATCTTGTCAGCCCCTCTATGGGACTTACTGCCTTGAGACTCCTCCATGAGTTTAGTTGATATCAGATTTTGTAAGTTTTCAGCCCTGAATCTCAATGTTTGAACTGTTTTGTTCTTCAAATGAAACTGAAGGGAGTTACAGTAAAATTCACCACGGTGTTGGAGCCTGGTATCCTGGGATCGTGGAAAAGGGAATGGCTACCCACTTCAGTATTCTTCCAGAATTCAGTGTTCTTGGAGAATTCCATGAATAGAAGAGCCTAGTGGGCTACAGCCCATGGGGTCCCAAAGAGTGGGACACAGCTGAGCGACTAACCTACACACACACATTCTGGGGTCAGGACTTTCCCTCTGGGGACTCGTCCTTGGCCAGCTCCTCCTTCTTTCTCTCATTGCATTGTGCCCTCGAGTGTCTAGGACCCCGGCTGTCCTCACTAAAGACCCAGGGCAAACGAATTCAGACTGAAGTGTTTGTGACTTAGTGTTCACCCCTCCCAGCGGTAATTGAGCCACCCTAATTTTATTTCAACAAACATTTGTTGAAGTTCTGTGTTACTCAAGTGGGATGCTAGAGATACAAGGATAAAATCAAGACAGAGAGCTTGACATTGTTGTTCAAGAGTCTAATTAGAAAAAAGTCATATGTAAAGAATTAATTTCAGTTCAGTTCATTTCAGTCGCTCAGTCGTGTCCGACTCTTTGTGACCCCATGAATCGCAGCACGCCAGGCCTCCCTGTCCATCACCAACTCCCGGAGTTCACTCAGACTCATGTCCATCGAGTCAGTGATGCCATCCAGCCATCTCATCCTCTGTCATCCCCTTCTCCTTAGTATGTGTGCATGGGGGCTTCCCTGGTGGTTCACTGGTAAAGAATCTGCCTGCCAATGCAGGGGACATGGGTTTGATTTCTGGTCCAGAAAGATCCCACATGCAACAGGACAGCTAAGCCCATGCACCAAAACTACTGAGCCCATGGGCCACAACTACTGAAGCTCCCACGCGTAGAGCCTGCACTCCACAAGAGAAACCACTGCAGTGAGAAGCCTGCACACTGCAACTAAAGAGTAGCCTTTCCCTCCCTGCAGCTAGAGAAGGCTCTCACACAGCAAGGAAGACGCAGCACAGTCAATAGATAAATAAATAAATACTTAAAAGAAATGATATTCAAAAAAAAATAAAAGGGTGTGTGTGTGCCCTATAAGAAAAAGGTGTTAATTTTGCTCAAGAATTTTTAGATGACCCATGGAGAGATGACAATGTAGAGCTGACACTCTGAGGGTGAAATGCCAAGAATCCTGATGGAAGAGGCCAAGATGCCTTGTGAGCCCTCCCTGTTGGCAAGCCCAGCATTTCCCCATTATAAACTGAACTTATAAAGCCAGTACCTGCCTGTGCCCTCCCTTATCATGAGGGTGGAGAAAGGTTCCTCTGGACAGAAAGTCACCTTGGTCGGTAGGCAAGGAGCCATCTGTTGTTGCTGCAGTAGCACCCACATTAACTCTTTCGGCTCTGGCAGTGTTGTTGAGTCTGGCCCATAGAAGAATACGGGCAGCAAGTCAGGACACCTGAGTTCTAGCTAGGTTCTGTGCCTACTTAAATTTTTTACTTTTTTTTTTTACTGGAGGAAAATTGCTTTACAATGTTGTGGTACTCTCTGTACAGCAGTACATCAGTGCAAATCAGTCATATATATATACATATATATATAAATACTCCCTCCTTATTGAACTTCCCTCCCCACCCCCATTCCACCCCTCTAGGTCATCACAGAGTGCCAGGTTGGGCTCCTTGTTATATAGCAGCTTCCTGCTAGTTATCTATTTTACATATGATAGTATGTATATATATGTCAGTGCTACTTTCTCAATTTTTTCTATCCTCTCCCCCACTCACTGAGTCCACAAGTCTTTTCTCTACGTCTGCATCTCCATGTCTTCTCTGTAAATTGGTTCAATCTTTTTCTAGATTCCATATATGTGTATTAACATATGATACTTGTTTTTCTCTTTCTGATTTACTTCACTCTGTGTAACAGCTCTAGTTTCATCCACCTCTCTCCAACTGGGTCAAATTCATTTCTTTTTATGGCTGAGTAATATTCCATTGCATTCCTCAGATATGCAGATGACACCACCCTTATGGCAGAAAATGAAGAGGAACTGAAAAGCCTCTTGATGAAAGTGAAAGTGGAGAGTGAGAAAGTTGGCTTAAAGCTCAACATTCAGAAAACGAAGATTATGGCATCCAGTCCCATCATTTCATGGGAAATAGATGGGGAAACAGTGGAAACAGTGTCAGACTTTATTTTGGGGGGCTCCAAAATCACTGCAGATGGTGATTGCAGCCATGAAATTAAAAGACGCTTACTCCTTGGAAGGAAAGTTATGACCAACCTAGATAGCATATTGAAAAGCAGAGATATTACTTTGCCCACAAAGGTCCATCTAGTCAAGGCTATGGTTTTTCCAGTGGTCATGTATGGATGTGAGAGTTGGACTGTGAAGAAGGCTGAGCGCCGAAGAATTGATGCATTTGAACTGTGGTGTTGGAGAAGACTCTTGAGAGTCCCTTGGACTGCAAGGAGATCCAACCAGTCTACTCTGAAGGAGATCAGCCCTGGGATTTCTTTGGAGGGAATGATGCTGAGGCTGAAACTCCAGTACTTTGGCCACCTCATGCGAAGAGTTGACTCATTGGAAAAGACTCTGATGCTGGGAGGCAGGAGGAGAAGGGGATGACAGAGGATGAGATGGCTGGATGGCATCACTGACTTGATGGATGCGAGTCTGAGTGAACTCTGGGAGTTGGTGATGGACAGGGAGGCCTGGTGTGCTGCGATTCATGGGGTCGCAAAGAGTCGGACACAACTGAGAGACTGAACTGAACTGAATATTCTATTGTATATAAGTACCATATCCACTTTATCCATTCATCTGTCGATGGACATCTAGGTTGATTCCATGTCCTTTCTATTATAAATAGTGTTGCAGTGAATGCTGGGGTGCATGTGTCATTTTGAATTATAGTTTTCTCAGGGTATATAACCAGTAGTGGGATTGCTAGCTTTGTTCCTACTTTAGAAGGCCTGTAACCTTTCAGAGCCTTAGCCTCCTATTTTTGAATTGGATAACACCTTACCATTAGCTATGCAGATAAAAATGAGGTTATAAACGTGGAAGCAATTGGAAAAGAATAACACTATGCCCTACCATAAAGTCTTATTAATAATTTGTCAAAAAGCATTTATTGAGTATCTGTTCAGTTCAATTCAGTCGCTCAGTCATGTCCGACTCTTTGCAACCCCATGAATCACAGCATGCCAGGCCTCCCTGTCCATCACCAACTTCCGGAGTTCACCCAAACTCATGTGCATTGAGTTGGTGATGCCATCCAGCCATCTCATCTGCTGTCGTCCCCTTCTCCTCCTGCCCCCAATCCCTCCCAGCCTCAGGGTCTTTTCCAATGAGTCAACTCTTTGCATCATGTGGCCAAAGTATTGGAGTTTCAGCCTCAGCATTAGTCCTTCCAATGAACACCCAGGACTGGTCTCCTTTAGGATGGACTGGTTGGATCTCCTTGCAGTCCAAGGGACTTGCAAGAGTCTTCTCCAGCACCACAGTTCAAAAGCATCAATTGTGTACCTATAATTTGGCTAGGTGCTAAGTAGAGTCCTTTGGTCTAGTAGATTTGTAATAACAAAGCATTTTTTCTAATCCATCTGGTACAGAGAAATTGTCAGCACGAAGTTCTTAAAGGAGGGAAGACAGTGGCTTGAGATTGCTGCAATTCTGTCACTGATTAGTCATGTGATGCTAGATAATTATTTTCATTTCTTTGAGCCTCAATTGCCCAATCTGTAAAACAGTGTTTTTCACTGATCCCTTTTTCCTCTACTTTCCAGCTATGCTTTTTCTTCTGGTGGTGATGTTAGAATGAAAAGTGAAAGTGTTAGGCACTCAGTTGTGTCCAATTCTTTGTGACCCTATGACCCCATATAGCTCTCCAGATTCTTCTATTCATGGAATTCTCCAGGCAAGAATACTGGAGTGAGTAGACATTCCCTTCTCCAGGGAATCTTCCCAACCCCGAGATTGAACCTGGGTTTCCTGCATGGCAGGCAGATTCTTTACCATCTGAGCCAACAGAAAAGCCCAGTGATATTAGAATGAGGCTCAGTAAGTCAAGCACATTGAAATAGAAAAGGCTATAAATTATAACTTAATATTCTGGTTCTTGGGGGGAAATTTAACCCAAAGGGATGACACTTTGGTGGGTGAATATCAGATATATATGGAAGGCTAATGGGCAGATTATTTGGGATCAGGCCTTGCTGGCATGTTTGAGGGACCTTGGTGGAGGTATCAAGCAGATGGAAAATTCCAGAGTCTCACCCTAATGTGGCTGTTGCCTTATGCTATTTCCTGTCACCTCTCTCGGCTTCTCCTAAAAGGAGGAAAAGTCTTCAGGGCAGCTTCTAGAAATACCTTATATTTGTATTCACTTATACAAAAGGTGCTCTCACATTTATTATCTCACTGATCTTCATAACATGTCCACAAGTAGTTAAGTCATTATAATTGCCATCCTATTTAGTAGAGGAAGGGAAAAGGGTGACTGATCTGATATCACCGAGGGAGACAGTGGCACAGCTGAAACTGGAGGCCAGATGATGTCACTTCTGGTCTAAAATTCTCAATGTGACCCTCAGCAGGGAAGAAATGAGTGTGTCCCAGAGGAGAAACCTGCAGACCCCTCCTAACTATAAGGGATTTCATATAATTGTGTATTGCTTAGAATAAGGATGATAACTTTAAGAGGACAGACATTGCCACATTGTAGGTGCTTAATAGATGTTTGTGAATCAGTACATAAAGATGCCATAACTGTGCTGGGTGGACCCAATGGCTCATGTGATATATACCTCTGCTTTTCTGCTTTGCCTTTTTCTTTCCCTCCCTTTCTTCCTTTCCCTCTGCTCCTGGCTCTGCCTACAAGTAAAGTAAAGAGGGAATTCTGCTTTGTAGTGACCTAAATGAAAAGGAAGTCCAAAAAAGAAAGGATATATATTTATGTATAGCTGATTCACTTTGCTGTCCAGCAGAAACTAACACAACATTGTAAATCAACTTCAACAAAATTAAAAATAAAATATTTATCAATATAGGTATCGATTTAAAGAAAAGATTAAAGGGGAATTCTCTCCCCAGGGATTTCACATTTGTCAACTTGATCTCCTAAAAATACAGTAACATGCTTTAGATGGAGGCTTGGCATTACTGTTGCAAAAGGAGGGCTAATCAGACAGTACATAGGCCTTAAACATAGACTACATACCTGTTGGTACCAGGGTGATGCCCCAAGGACATAGAAGATGAAACTTTTTCTCTTTACACAGAACTTATGGTCTTTTGGGGGAGCTAAGGTGTGTTTATTCTACTTTTTACTACTGGTGAGTAGAAATCTATGTAGACTTACTATTGAACACACAAAGCATACAATGACGTGTGTATGTGCGTGTGTGTGTGTGTGTAAGTAAAAGGTACATCAAACAGGACTGCTTTGTGGGATATGATCAACATCAACATGAAACATATTTTCTCTGTGATGGTTAGTTTTATATGTCAACTTGGTGAGGTCACAGTACCCAGATACTTGGTCAAACATTATTCTAGATGTTTCTGTGAGGGTATTTTTTAGGTGAGATTGAGGTTTAAATGAGAAGACTTTGAGTAAACAGATTACCCTCTATACTGTGGGTGGGCCTCATTCAGTCAGTTGAAGGTCTTAATAGAAAAAAGACTTAACAGAAAATTAAACTCTGCTAGCAGACTGCTTTTGGATTTGAGCTGCAACAACTCTTCCCTGGGTTTCCAGTCTGCTGGTCTACCCTGCAGATTTTGGACTTGACAGCCTCCACAATTTCTTAAAATAAGCCCCCTCTCTCTATCTCTATAAATGTGTATGTATATATAGATAAATGCACATATATATGTGTCTACCTATCTATATATATGCACACATAGATATGTGTATATGTCTATAAATACATTCTATTGGATTTTGGGAGAACCTGTCCTTCTCTCACTGTCCTTAGAATACCCAATCCTATATAATAATCTGGAGTCCCAGTATGATACAAGGTCATGTCTTTCCACACGGAGAAAGCCCCTCATGGGTGACATGTTTCTGGTGGGATGGGAGGTGGGGGGAATTCCCATCTTCTCCTTTCTTGATGATATTCCCTGCCCTCTGGCTGGTTGCTGTACTTGAACCCTCCATGGTTAGTATATGGGAAAGGAGGAGAGGCTCTTTGGGCAGGACATTTTGCAATTCAGGGTACTTGTGGGGAAGGACAAGTCAGAGGAAGTGCTGAGCTGGCCCCCAAGCATGGGTCCCAGTGCTGGGGCCTCTTATCCTGTCAAGGGTAGTACTGATCACTGGTGTCATCCTTTTATGCCCAAAGGATTCTTTCCATCATAATGTTCTTCTAAACTGCTCAGATAGCTCAGTTGGTAAAGAATTTGCCCGTAGTACAGGAGACCTGGATTCGATTCCTAGGTGGGGAAGATCCCCTGGAAAAGGAAATGGCAACCCACTCCAGTATTCTTGCCTGGAAAATCTTATGGATAGAGGAGCCTGGTGGGTTATAGCCCATGGGGTTGCATGAGTCAGACATCACTTAGCAACTAAACCACCAAATTGCCCCCATGGTGATATCCTCTGTTTGGGTTTAGATAGTTACAGCCTCAGTAGGTCAAGGTAGAAAAATGGCCTGGAATGCCCGTCTTTGCAGGATGTGATGATTCAGATACTCTCTGCATACCACCTATGGAAAGCTATGATATTAATACAAAAAGAGAAGGCAGAGAATTAAGTGGAGGCCAAAGAGATTTCCATATGGTGAGATTTATTATTTCTTTGTTATTTTTAAAGTTGTTCCATGAAGTGAGTTGAGCTCATGGAAAATTATTCAGCCACAGGACAGCCCTGGAAAAACCTATCTTGGCCCTGTTGGGCCTTCTACTTTTAAAAGACTTTATTCACATGTCTAGACAGGTTAACTTGAAGTTAACCGTCTTACTTCATAAGAACCAAGCTCTCAATCCATTTACATTTTTTATTACCCCACATATATCCTGAGGCTTAAAAGATTCAGAGGGGGAGGTCAACATTATTTTAAAATGATCCAGAGGTCTGGGATGGTAAAGATTGCAGTCAGTGTCTTTGGCTGGAGATTGACTTCATATCTCTCATTGAACTGTCTGATAGTTGTGTTCCATCTCAGATTACTTTGGCTACTCATTTTCCTCTTCACTCTCTAGCCCTAGTTTGTCTTTTCATCTAGGTTTCTGTTGAAGCTGAAATGATTTACGAGGCTTTTTGAATGTATAAACATGTTGTATGTTGGCCTGAGAAGAAAGGTCAAGGTTGGACTGAAGATTTTCCTATGCAGCATTTATAAGTGGTTTAAGCCACTTTTTGGGAGGAAGGGAGTGAGAACCACCTCGTGTCCAGAGGGAGCACTGCTTACCATCTGCAAGGGGTCTGCCTTCCAGCATTAATGCAGGGTCCCTGGCTTCAGTCAAAAACTTCAAGGGGCAGAGAACTGTATCCATCTTCATCACCGTGTTGATTATCACCAATGCTGAGACCAGTGCTGATAGCTTAATTTTATGTTTTATTTTTGGCTGTACTGGATCTTTATTGGTTTTTCTCTACTTGTGGTGAACAGGAGCTATTCTTTAGCTGCAGTGGGTGGGCTTGTCATCGTGGTGGCCTCTCCTTCTGCAGAGCATGGGCTCTAGGTAGCACGGGCTTCAGTAACTGCGGCATGTGGGCTCAGTAGTTGTGCTGTATGGGCTCAGTTGCTCCACGGCATGTGGGATCTTCCCGGACCAGGGGTTGAGGCAGTGTTTCCTGCACTGGCGGGCAGATTCTTTACCACTGAGCCACCAGGGAAGCCCAACTAATTTTAAATATGGATGAACTTCTTGCTATTTTCTTGTGTGTAACCACACACAAGATGGAGTAAAGATACTAGTAAACCATACTTTACATAGTAGTGCTTTTTAAAGGACATAGCAATTCTTTGAAAGTAAAATTGAATAAATGTTTTATTTTTTATTTTTTATAAGGGCAGTTTTTGAAATAGTTTATTGATACTCTATTAAACAAGACTCTGCTCTATTAAATAATTTTTCTCTGGTCTGCCATGTCCTCTCTCTTGATCCATTATCCTCACTATTCTTTTTTTTTTTTTAATGTGTATCTTATTTATTTATTTATTTATTTTTTATTTTACTTTACAATTCTGTATTGGTTTTGCCATACATTGACATGAATCTACCACGTCAAAGATACTACAAAAAAAGAAAACTACAGGCCAATATCACTGATGAACATAGATGCAAAAATCCTCAACAAAATTCTAGCAATCAAAATCCAACAACATATTAAAAAGATCATACACCATGACCAAGTGGGCTTTATCCCAGGGATGCAAGGATTCTTCAATATCTGCAGATGAATAAATGTTTTAAATACACAGTGAACTTGCTTTTGTAAGAATTCCTTTGTTTGGGGCAAACAATTCACTTTTTTGGGCAATTTGCATTCTGATGTTTTGAGTTGCATTTTTGGTTATACATAACTCTCACAGTGATGCATCCCTTTTTAATACAGCAAATTCCTTATTTTTTGAAGTATAAATATCTTTGCTTATTTTTAAGAAAGTGGGTCATGTATCCTATCTAGTATACTAACTTATACCTTCATGACATTCATTATATACTCTACATACCTTTTGGAGTTAAAATGTATTCATTAAATTGCATTTTAACCTTGACTGCAATTTTGATTTCTGATGTGTCTTTGCATGGAAAAAATGTCTAGATAATGAATCCTCATATATAGTATTACTATAAGAATATTTTTTACTGTGCAAGCCAATGTGCATTAATGGAGAGGCCACCTTTTTGGTCCATTTAGACCAGTATTTACATTTAAAATACTTACTGATACAAAGGTAATTGACTTCTATTTGTTCCTCTTGTTTATTACTTTGAGGCAGTCTTTTTGAAGAGGAAGGAGAGTGGGCTTTGGATTCAGAGCTTTGGTTTAAATTTCAGTTCCTTCGTCTGCTCTGTGACCTCGGGTAGATTGTTCCACCTCCCTGAGCCTTGGCTTTTTTAGCTGCAAAATAGGACTTACCAGATTCCTGTTACTTAGTTGAAGCTACCATGTAATACAAAGCTCTGTAGAGCAGATAGTCATGAAAAGAGGTTGACCTGTATGCCAATATCAGGAGTGCTCTGGCTTCCAGATCCAGGGTTATCCTTAGATGGTCTGTGACAGAAATGGGCATCTTCTACTCCACACAGCTAGAAGTCAGCCAACATGTCTTTTCCTTTTTAAAATGGTAATTATCATTCTGGAGGGAAATTTTACTCGACTTGTTTTAGGAGAACCAGTAAATGAAACTAATTACAAGGAAAAAACAGAAAGTTTAAGAGAAATACATATAAAACTTTTAACTTGTTTCCTAAGTTCTCATATATAATGTAGTTGAAAGAAATAAACACTAAGGGGACAAAAATCCTGTGAGGAGAGGAAATGCTTATAAGGGACATGAAGACCTCAATCATGACACTAGGCATTATTTAGCTGAAAGCCCTTTTGAGATGTATTTTTGCATATGCATTGATAATGCCATTGATAGGTTTATAGAATTGTTGAATCGTGGCTACCACATAGAGGTGTATTTTAGAGCTTGATTATAAAATCAATCTTGGAAGGACTTTCGTCTCTAGCCCTGCATCTACTGTCCTCAGTCCTGATATGCAGTGTGTTTGGTGGACTTTGAGCATCTTAGGAGGAAGCTGACATGGCCATTCAGCTTGGCAATCTTCATAACTCTACCTCTCAGTCTCCTTCAGTTCTGGGAACTGAGGTTAGGGAACCAGGAGCTGCCTGTGGCAGCTGATAAAAGTAAAATGAAGCTTCTCGAGGTTCTGGGCAGCAGTCACAGTGGAGACAGGTGCAAAGAGCAGAGGCTAGCTCTCAACACCAGCTGCTCCACAGGGCCGGAGGTCAGGAGGGCGGGCTTTACATTTGGGTTTTTCAACTCTTGGCTTTGACTCATCAGTGGGGTGCAAAATCAATATAATGGGTTGAGGAAAAAGTGTAAGTGAAAGTGTTAGTCCCTCAGTTGTGTCTGACTCTTTGTGACCCCATGGACTACAGGGCTACAGTCCTGGAATTCTCCAGGCAAGAATACTGGGGTGGGAAGCCATTCCCTTCTCCAGGGGATCTTCCCGACCCAGGGATAGAACCTGCTTCTCTTGCATTGTGAGCAGATTCTTTACCATCTGAGCCACCAGGGAAGCCCTAATGGGTTGAGGCCATCATTGTAAATAATTGAAAAAGATGAGAATAGCAAATAGAGATTTCCTATTAGGTGAGGATAAATATTATTTCCTGAAATTTTCTTTCACTTGTGTGTATGTATATATATATATGTGTATATATATGTATATGCATGGATATTCTGCATTGAGTTGTGATTGAAAATGTTTCTCTTTCAGGATGTGGCAGGATGTGCTCCACAGTCACTACTATGTTCGATGACCAAAAAATTCATAAACCACAGAGTGATTGTACAAAGACAGATGCATATACACACAAGTACACACACACACACACACACACACACACACACACACACACACACACAAGTTAATGGCTTTTCCCCAAAGCCTTACATTGGCAATATGAACAAAACCCAGTTAAAACCAATTTATCCTCAGTTTTATAAATCCGAGGCCATCTAGGGAGTTAGAATAGGGATGTTCTGTCCTAGGGCAAAAAGCTGGAGTCAATGTTAGGATCTCTTATTAGGATGTAAAAGACCATGCCTTGGTAAACCACCATCTAAAGGAGGGCCATTCTTGAGGCCCCTTCCGATCATCTTGGAGCCAGAAAAAGGAATAGAGAGGAAGAGAAAGATTTTAGGGAAAACCAAAGATATCAAACATTGCTGCTCTTAAGCACACGAACCCTAAGCAAGCTGTGGAAATAATGAGGGACCAAGAACAAGAGATCTCCTTTCATCAGTGGCATTCTTTGCACAGATTCCTTGATGAGACACTCAAGCCAGGATCTGTCTGCCTAAATGTTACTGTGCTGGACCTTGTACATGTGGCTGGCTGAAGCTGCTGATGTCATAATTAATCTGACAAGGTATCTACACTGAAAGAGAAGAGATGCTTAGCCTGGTCCAATGGAGTATGTCAATGAACAACGTGATGAAGCTAAGAGAAGGTAAAACTGGGCTGAATATCAAGGAAAAAAATTACCTAACAGAAAGGTCTATTAGACAGTGGAGTGGTCTCTCCAGGGGAACAGTGGCAGGCCAGTGGTGCTGGAATCATTTACAAGTTGGCTGTCGAAAGCCCCTGAGAATTTGCTGTGGGGAACAGGACTGAGCTGACAGGAGTAGACAAGATGACCTTGAAGGTCTTTTCCATCTTTAGTGTCTACAATTTTGCAATCGTCCGCTCTTCACTGAAGCACTCCAGCTATAGCTACTCTCTGGGGCCTGAAACACATGAAATAATTGTTAGTAAGATATCCAGGGATGAAACATTTTTGAGGAACCATTTGTTCTTGGCCATCTCTTTCTGTTCAAAACTGGGCCGGAGAGAAATGATAGAGGAAATAAGGAAGAAATCAGTGTTTATTGTTCTCAAGGCCGACATTATTATTTTAGTCTGTATTTATTCATTAAAAATATTTGACCAAATGCAACACTATTCTTAAAGTTTGTATTTGAATATAAAGGCAATTTTGGGGGGGACTAGACCATACTAAATTTCTTATTTCTCAACAGGTTGTTTTAGCACTGTATAGAAAGAGCCCATTTTAGGAGTTGTTTAACAGATGAAATAAGTTCTTGGATAAGGAGCATTTTTCCATCGGCAACATGGTTAGGAATCTTGTACATTTGCATTTCTGTGTTTCAGAATTATTCAGGCAATAAATTACTCAGGATGTCAACCTTATGCTGAAATAGAAATGACCTACTTCGTGAGGATCTCATGTATTTTAAATTTAACCTTGTGCCTTTTCTTCAACTGGGAACAGGAGGGCTTTGTAAGTAAGATTGTAAGAAAATCAAAAATAGCTACGATAAATTGAACTCTTACTATGTGCTAGATGTTATTTTAAAGGTTTGATGAGCATTAACTCATTTGTTTTCTTATAGCAACCTAGGAGCTAGGTGCTCTTATTACACTTGGGGAAACTGAGGCACAGAGAGGTTAAAAATCTTACCTAAGATGACAAACCCAGTAAGAGGCAGATCTGAGTTCAAAACCTGTACCCCTGACCACTATTATTCTACCATCTTTCCAAGTATAGTTTCCTATTTTTTTTCTAAGACTAATAATGAAGGCAGGGATTTTGTTCTTTCTTTGTTCTTTGATGAACCTCCAGAGCCTAGAACAGTCCCTGGCACATTGTAGGTGCTCAGCACATTTTAGCTGGAAGAATGAATGGAAGTTGATATTGACAGTTCTAAGTTTTTCAATGCTAAATTAATATATTCCAATTTTGCTGGTGAAGTGAAAAAGGCAACTTTTTATCTCTCTTCTATTTATCTCATCAATCTTCTTAGATTCAAAAATTTTTCTTCTAGATGCTTCCCTTGACTTCTTGGAAAAGATTAGCTGTCCTTGAAACAGGGTCCAAAAGTATCCTGTATTTCCTTGCCATGGCAACTTTCACCCTTTATTGTGATTATTTAGTTAGCCATCTTCTTGGCTTCATTGTAAACTTTTAAGGGCAGGGTCTGTGTTTTGCTCACCACTGTAACTATAGACCTAGCACACAGCTGGGCACAGAGTCTGTGGATAGTTGTTGAGAGAATGAAAGAAGATATTCTTTCTAACTTATTTTTCTTCTTGTTATATACACAGAGCTTTCATAATCTGTATTAGCTATCTATTGCAGTATAACAAGTTACCAAAAACTCAGTGACTTAAAACAATAAAAAGTATTTATTAACTCTTACAGTTTCTGTGGGTCTGGGTGGTTCTGACTCAGTCTTTCATGAGGTTGAAGTCAGAAGTCACTTAGGGCTGTAGTTATCTGAAGGCTTGTCTGAGGCTTGAGGATCCAATTCTAGAATGGTTCCCTTACTGGTTTCTTGTTGGCAGGCCTCAGCTGCTTTTCACAGGGGTGCTCCATGGGACTGCCTGAGTGTTTGCAGGATGAGGCAGCTGGCTTTCCCCAGAAAGAGTGGTATAAGAGAAGATGGTGAATGCTGCAGTGTCTGTCGTGACCTAGCCTTGGAAGTCATATGCACTTCATTCTGATGGTCATATGGAATGGTCCTAATTCAGTCTGGGAGGGGACTCTACACAGCATGGGTACCAGGGGGAGCCATAATGGGTATTGGTTGCCACACGTACCATTTGACATCTCTTCCTATCCAGCCTGTGAGATATTATTCGTTTTTTACTAATAAGGCCAACAGTACATTGCCTAAGATTATATTCAGTGCTTAAATCCAAGTTTAGTTCCTCTAAGTGTTCTTTCCAATATATCATAGCTGAATGATTAAATAAATTACATATAGAAATTACATATAGAAATACCTTTTAGAAAACTCAAGGTATAAAAATCTAAATATCAAATTAGAAGTGTTATTTGTATTATGTAATAAAAGGATTCCCACTGTACCATAGGATAATTTAAATGGCATATTCAAGAATGACTCAATTTATCAAAGATGAGTTTTATTGTGACTTTTGGGGACACACTTGCTAGGTAATGAGAAGTATAATTTTATTTTATTTTTCTTATTTATTTATTTATTTATTTTTTATTTTACTTTACAATTCTGCATAAAACATGTGTTGGAAGTACTCAGTTATATTAGCTTGTGAATTTCTTGAAGGCAGGGATATCTTCAGTGCCAACTCTGGCACCCATCCTGGAGGAAACTTTCAAAAAATTTTTATTAAAGAAAAGAGTGGTTATGGCAAAATATCTGTAGTTACAATTTCTTAAGAATCTTGTATGTGAAAAGTTGGCATACCATTGAAAAAATTCATTTATTCTTATAGCTGAGTCTGATCCCTACTGAACTTTATATTACTAGACTACCTAAAACTTGTTTAGATTTTAGTACCAGCCTGATGTGAAATTTTTTATCCCTACTGAGTTACAAGGTTGAAAAACTAACATATGTCTAATGAAAACAAAGAAAAGGTTAAAAAGAAAAGTCTCATCTAAAGAGTGGATAAAAGACCTCTTTTCAGAACATGTAAGTAAATGCAGTGGTAGTATTTATTATTAGACCCAGTTAACCAACCAGACTACTGATAAATCTGAATAAAATCTTTTCCACTGGGGGGAAAAAACACTGAAGAATTTTAAAAAGTTAAAAAATATATATCACACTCCAATTGGGTCAAACACTTGAAGAGATTCTTGGCAGATTTTTCTGTTTTGATAGCCAGAGGGTCTAATGTTTTCTGATTTGAACACTATTGCTTGTTTGTAAAGAGTTTCTAAGGGAAAGTGAACAGCTGCTTCTTCAGAATGACTCTTTATCAAGTCTTACCTGCAAAGTTAGTAGTTATCAGGTTTATGGTAGATAGTATGGTTGTTAGCATAAGCTCACATAGGTGATCACATTATGGTAAGACATAGATAAAAGATGGAAACAGTGGCAGATTTTATTTTCCTGGGCTGCAAAAATCACTGCTGACTGTGACTGCAGCCATGATATGAAAAGAAGCTTGCTCCTTGGAAGAAAAGCTATGACAAACCTAGATAAGGTATTAAAAAACAGAGACTTCAATTTGCCAACTAAGGTCAGTATAGTCAAAGCTATAGTTCTTCTAGTTGTCATGTATGGATGTGAGAATTGGACCATAAAGAAGGCTGATTGCTGAAGAATTGATTCTTTTGAGCTGTGGTGCTGGAGAAGACTCTTGAGAGTGCCTTGGACTGCAAGGATATCAAACCAGTCAAATCCTAAAGGAAATCAACACTGAATATTCAGTGGAAAGAGTGATGCTGAAGCTGAATCTCCAATGCTTTGGCCACCTGATGTGAAGAACTAACTCATTGGAAGAGAGACTTGATGCTGCGAAAGATTGAAGGCAGGAGGAAGAGGGGGCACTAGAAGATGAGATGGCTGGATGATATCATGGACTCAATGGACATGAATTTGAGCAAATAGCAAACCCCAGGAGATACTGAAGGATAGGGAAGCCTGGTGTGCTACAGTCTATGGGGTCACAAAGAGTCAGATACAACTTATCAACTGAACAGCAGCAATAGCATAGATAAAAGATAAAGAGGTAAAGAAAGATTGTTGAATAACTACTGTTAAGGATAAAAAGGTTAGCTTTAGAATCCTAATCATGATGATAGTCTGATATGAATATTTTGCAACTTTATCAGTTTAGTTCAGTTCAGTCATTCTGTCATGTCAGATTCTTTTCGACCCCAAGGACTGCAGCACACCATGCTTCCGTGTCCATCACCAACTCCCAGAGCTTGTTCAAACTCATGTCCATAGAGTTGGTGATGCCATCCAACCATCTCATCCTCTGTCATCCCCTTCTCCTCCTGTCTTCAATCTTTCCCAGCATTAGGGTCTTTTCCAATAGTCAGTTGTTCACATCAGGTGGCCAAAGTATTAGAGCTTCAGCTTCAGCATCAGTCCTTCCAGTGAATATTCAGGACTGATTTCCTTTACGATTGACTGGTTTGATCTTGCTATCCAAGGGACTCTCAAGAGTCTTCTCCAACACCATACTGCAAAAGCATCAATTCTTTGGCACTCAGCTTTCTTTATAGTCCAACTCTCACATCCATTCATGACTACTGGAAAAATCATAGTTTTGAGTAGATGGACCTTGGCAACTTTATACAGTTTCTTTTTGTGATGATGATAATATAAGATGATTTCTCTTAATCTTAGTTCAGGTAGTGTAGATGCATATTTCCAAGTGTTGAGCTTTCTGCATGGATTTTGAGTTAGTCATTCTTCTGTTTAAATAGTTAGCTGTTTAACTGAAAGAAGCATCTGTCACAGGAATGGAAGTACATGCCATGTCATATCCTACCCCTTCCTCACCCAGAGCAGACTTTTATCATGGCACGTTTTGTCCCCAAGTCAGTGTTTGGGGTTGGCTAAAGAACTGGAGATTTGCAAGGTTAGGAGAGATCAAAATTATCACCCACAAGAGAGAACTGCGCAGCAATATATAGGAATTTGCCTTGATAAATCAATAACTTACTTGTTGGCTAAGGATAGTAAATTAAAGTCACCTAGGGAAATTATAAGGGAAACATTTGCTCATTTGTGTAAGTTGTCATGGATTATCACAATGTTTTGAATATAAGAAGAATATATAAGAATTAAAATTTTATTTTTAGTTCAAAAAAATTTACAACTAAGAACACTCAATAGATTGACTCCTGTTTTAAAGCAAAATCTACCCATAAAAGGTATAGAAGATTAAAACTAGAAAGGACCACTGAGACCACATATTCCCACCTACTCTCCATTTTATCCATTTTATCACTGTAAAAAGTAAGATTCTCTCAAATTGGGGAGCTGCCTCATATAGTTCACAAAGCTCATAAATGATAGCAGTGGGGCTAGTGAAGTTGCTGCAGTCTTAGTTGGCCATTTAACCCACTGAGTTCAGCCTCTGTAGTGAAGGCATAAAGGAGGTGGATTTCACAATCTTCCTCTCTAAGGTATAATGTTCTTCTCTAACCCCTCATGAACCCCCTGATATTACATATTTATTTATTGTCTGTCTCCACCTACTAGAATATAAACTGCTCGAGGACTAGGTCTGTTTCGGCTTTGTTCTCTACTATTTCCCTATTACATCCTCCTCATTTATTGAGGATATAGTACAAGTCCAAAAAACAGATGCCATTGAATAAATGAACTGAGATGGGGCTCATTTGCTTTGAGAATTGTTGCTAATCTCCTGCTTCAGATAGCTACCACCAACTGACTGAAGTTAGCTTTTGAGTAACTTGTGCAGGGCAGACTCCAAGGTCATCCCCATAATCCTCTTCTCCTGCTGTTCACATCCTTATGTAATCAGTTCTGTCTCCTTGAGAGGAGGCATGGTCTGTGACTTGCTTCTACCAATAGAATGCAGCAAAGGTAAAAGCATATGTACGATTACATGTATGTGATTTCATTAAATAAGCTTGTGACACCAGCCTTGCCAAAAGACATTCTTTCTTGCTGGTTTTAAAGAAGAAGCAGACTGCCATGTTTTGAGCTGCTTATGAAGAGGATCACTAGACAGGGAACTGAGGGTGGCTTGTAGATGACATCCAGCAAGAAACTGAGACCTCAGTGCAATAGTCTGCAAAGTACTGAATGTGACCAGGGACCACTTTACTTCTCCAGCTGAGCCACAGATGAGACCCCAGCCCTGATAGTACCTTCACTGCAGCCTTATAGAAGACCAAGTGAAGCCAGGCCCAGGCTTCTGATTCATAGAGACTGTGAGACAGTAAATGTGTGTAGTTTTAAGCTGCTGTTTGTTATAATTTGTCTAGCAATAAATAACACCCCTCATTTAGATGCATTTCTTTCATTTGGATATTCACAAAATAGAACTCTGAACTAGGTTTGGAGTATTCTAAATTCAACACTGTAATCTAGGAGAAAATGAAGCTCTCTTTAACGTGAAAAGGCTTAGTCTCTGCTTTGGTTTCTGTTGAATCTACAGGGCCATAGCATTCAGCTGTTTATAATCTACTGGCATTTGATTATGGCTTCTTCTTCACAGAAGTCAGAGTTCCCTTCCCTTTATTCCTTTCTACTTGCTTGATTGCCAACATTCAAACTAATTCACAAGACAAACTGGGCATGGAGTCAGGGTGGAAGCATATCTGGGTCTCTTCGTTTATTTCCAAAAATTGTTCTCTACATTTTGACTGTATTTCAAATTAGCCCAGAGGTAAGTAACCAAAGATGCCATTCTCTGAAAAGGTGTTTTCATTTCAAATGGTTTGTCTGTGTAGACTGTGTGTGTTAGTAAAGGTTGATGAAGCCCCTTTTAAAAAATGGAGTCAAGGACTTCCCTGGTGCTCCAGTGGTTAGGAATCTGCCTTCCAGTGCATGGGACTCAGGTTTGATCCCTGGTCAGGGAACTAAGATCCTACATGCTGCCTGTGTGCTGCAATGAAGACCCACTGCAGTCAAAATAAATAATAATAATAAAAAATCTCTCTTTAAAAAAGGAGTCAATTTTTTAATGAGTCTAAATGGCCTTAACTATTTTTATTACTGAATTTTGTGGAGTTGGTGGTTTCTGTGTGTGGTGAAATTGTGCTTTTGCATAATAGCCTATGTATAATTTTACACTATCCTTGTCCTGCCTCTTTACTTCATGAGTAATTGATGATATCAGTATCTTTTCCTTTACAAAATTGTTGCTGTTTAGCAAAATTTGCTTTATATCCAATCTCATTTTTTCCAACTGATTCCATAGAAAGTTACTTGGATATCCAGAAAAAAGTCATCAAATAAATGAGTTGAGTCTAACATTATGGCCATGTCTGTGAGCTCCTAGAGTTATGTTCGATGTACTTTAACAGTTACTTTAGAACTACAAGACATTATCGTCTTCTTTATCTCTAGTTACCAAGGAAAACATTTTATTTGAAGAATTGTCCTTTTTTATGTATTTAAAGCCTTCAGAACTGAGACCTTAATGTTCCTCTTTACCAGACAATTTCCAGTGCCTCTGAGAGCTAGCCTGCAATACCTGATTTTACCATTAGGTGCTGCTCTTTAAAATTTCCTCCCCTATTCCTCTACACACCAAACTAATTTGAGGATACAAAAGCACCCCATACTTAATTTTTTTGATACTTTTTTGTTTGAAGAAGTATTTTTTCTTAAATAAATCTCAGAAGCCACACCCTAACCTAAATTTTCAAGTCTGACCTTTATAAGTTATTGTAAAATAAATTACTGAGCTATTCTAGGAATGCTATCAGATTTCACTTTTACAGAATGCTTATTTTTTTTAAGTGCAAAGAGATCTTTCTTTCAAGAAAATATGCTAAATATATTAAAAATGTATAACTGGGGAAATATCTTTGAAATACATTTTTTTTTTATTGTTTAGATGTTTAGTTTCTTTTCTGAGTAAACTAGAAATTACCTAGATATTTTGATTTCATTGTCAACTGCATACATTTTTCAAGTGTATTTGAATTTCTTGAAAGAAGTGAAAATATACTTTTCTGTTTTTTAAAAAAGTAGAAGAAAGAATTCCAAAGAGAAAAGAACTTTTACTGCAAGAGTGGCATTTCTAATCTTTGTACTTCCATAATAGACTAGGGATTAACAGTTGTGGCAGCAGCAGCTATTTTTTTGGAGGGGGGAACGTACATAATGGATCTGAGGCAATAATTCAATGCTTAAATTGTCTCATGTGCCATGAAAACCTGAAGTAGGATGTCAGAGTGGCTCAGATACAATGTTTTGGGACAATAAGCAGCCAGCAGCCCTCGGCAGAAGTTGTGGCCTTCGGGTTAACTCTGGGTGTTCCACTGAGGTTTCCAGCCCATCTATGTCAGTTCCTGGAGACCTACCTGGGCAGGGGAAGATAAGAGTTAATCTGGGATCTGGGAGACAGGTGTAATAAAAATAATAAAAATCACAGAACTCACTACATTTCAACATAGAGAGTCATATTCAGGGAAGAAGTTATCTTTATGGGAAGGTTTCCCCTTTTATTCTTTACATTTTTTTTTTCTTTAAAAAATATTTGCTGATTTTGGAAAATTGTTTCCTGTGAATGAAACTCTTCACTTTAGGGTTGATATGTTGTGGCTTATGAAAATTTGAAATACCTGTTATGGATCAGCTCTCACTTAGCAAGGGCTGTATTTGTCAGCTGATGATTGAAGTTGTAAATCAGTATTCTTGGATCTGGAATTTCCTATAGTGAAGCAAATAGCTGCAAACCTCAGCTTTAAGAATAAAATAAAATGGAACACGCAGTAATAATAATAAAAAAAACCTTGACAGGCAAATTTGGTGTTTTACATTGTACATTTCTTTTCAGTCTCTCAAACTTTCTGAACACTATAATTTGTTTGTACTGCTGCACCACTATCATAAAAGATACAGGACTTTATTAGCTCTTCTCCCCTAGGAATGCCTTTTTTTAAGAGAAAGGAATGCATAAAAGTTCAGCCACTTGAGTCTGTGTAATCACTCTTCTAGCAAAAAGTTTTGTATTTCTTTAGTATGAAAAAGAAAAGAAGGAAGGAAGACTATCAAGAAAAGAAGAAATAGTGAAAGGGAAGAAAGAGGAGAGGAAAAGAAGAAGAAAGAGAGAAAGAGAAAGAAACCGTGGGACACATTTTCTTTTGGAAAAGTATGGCACCAAGGTGACAATATTGTGCCATGAGATTGGGATGATTTCTCAAACCTTCCCTTCCAAGTTCAGCCACATTCCCTTTCAAGTTGAACAGCTCTTAGAAATAAATAGTTCATATGTTCAGAGCACAATGTTAGTAGACAATAATTCCTTTACTGTCTGTGGGGAAAATTTTGTCCTTGCTGTGGATCAGGACTGAATGATCATCTTAATTTTTGTTCAAGTGCTTTTAAACATTTGAAAGGAATTAAGATGAGATCAAATGAGAAGTGATAGTGAAGTGGCTTTAATAGCCTATGGGGCTGGAATCCTGGGTTATTAATGGCCTAAGCTGATCATTTAGTCACAAGTCTGAAGTCTGTGTCTAGTTTGGCTCTCCCGAGGCTGAGATCCCCTCGTAAGACAGCTGTCCAGAACATGGAGGAGAGCTAAAGGGGGGAAGGAGGAACTTTCAGTTGGTGGCGGAGAACCTTGCATTGGCTGCTCCTCTGTGTTAATAATCAGTCTGTCTCTACATCCGAAGATATGCTCATCAGCTTTTCCAAGCCAAAATGGGATGGCCCTGCCATTTAGCTGGAGGACATGAAGCTGAGCTGGACTCCTTACCTGGACCAGCTTCCAGCTGTTAGTACCTTGATGTTTTCTCTTTCTGTTATGCTCACCGCCATCTTGCCATCTCAGCAGTCATTCTTTTGTTATCCATCTTACTTGATCTCTCTTCTCCTGAGTCATGGATGGGAGGGAACTAAGGGTAGGGGTAGATGAGTGTGAATGGGTCCATGGGGCTTCCATGATGCCGTATTTAGAAGTGTCTGGAAGCCAAGAGTGTGGGCCTGGCCTTGATGTGAAAGAACCTGAGCCCACTGTATAGAACCAGCAGCCTGGGTGCCTACCTTGGGCCAGCTTTCATTGTGGACTGTGGGACAGAAGGGCAGTGGATTCGTGGAAGAGGTTGGGAGCTGGATGGGGGAGGATGATTCTGCTTTGAACCACATTAGTCCTGCTCTGCACAGGAAGCCTGGTTCTGGGATTCTTGTAATTGCTCGATATTCCTGATACAGCTTGTAGCCTGTTGGCAATCTATCCAGATGCAGAAAAAGATTCTCTTTAAGTTAGGGCTGAGGGGGAAACCCTCTTGATCTTAAAAAACAAAAAAACCAAAATACGCCTCTGCTTTGCTCCTTCTTGTGACACACAAAGGGGATGACGAGCGAGAGAATGGAGGAGAGTGATGATGGCACCTGTCCTCAAGGGCTGTTTTGAGAAGCTAGGGAAGAAAGAGGTGCAGACCTAGGCTGCCAGACCCTGTGTTCCCTTGAGGTCAAGACCCGAAGACACCAAACAACTGAGACTGAAGACAGCACCTCCTGTTAGCTCCTCGCACTCACGTCCCTCCTCCTCAGGCCTGTCTCTCAGGTGGCCTCACGCTTCATCCACTCCCTGCAGAAACTCATCTGGTTTGTAGGCCTTTCCTATGGGGCTGCCGGGTAATGTTCTTGGGACAGGGGTTTAGCTGTGAGAACCATTTGGCAAAAGGTCACCCACTCCCAGGATCCAGTCTGGCCACAGCCCTCCCCCCGCACCCCTCTCACCCCCCCCCCCCATTGATTGTAGCTCTTCATTCTTGAGACTGCAGGGCAAGGAAACAAGGCACAGTGGAGCCAGCTGAGTGCCTCCCCCAGCTTAGGTTTCCATGATTTGAGAAAGGAAAGCTGAGTGATAACAAGGGCTAACTCCTTTAAAGACTTGCTGTCACCCTAGAGCAGCCGTTCTCAAATTTTAGCACCTGTCCAGATCTCCTAGAGGATTTGTTTACACTTAGATTTCTGGGCCCCGCTCTCAGAGTTTCTGATTCAGTAGGGCTGAGGTGGGCCTGAGAATTTGTGTCTAACAGGCGCCCAGGTGCTGCTGATCCCACAGGCCCAGGGACCGTGCTTGAAGACACCCTGAAGCTCAGGGCGAGCCCTGGCTCGCTGCCCGACTCCGTCTGTGAGCTCTGTAGATAGCTCTGATCCTACCGTCGTATAGCATCTTTTTGCATGTCTGCCTGCTTCTTCAAACTCTGCGGTCCTCGAGGGAGTTTTTCCGTTTCTAGGGCAGAGCTTGGCAGGTCGAGACTGTTCAGAACGATTTTGTTGAAGGGTGACTTTTGAGATGCTGTATCACATGCTTTGATGTGCTTTAGAATCATAGACTGTTATGGGAATTTAGAGCTGACCTAATCCAACCAAGTTGTTCTACAAACAGAGAAACTGGAGTTCAGAAAAACCCAGGTCATAGGATCACACAAAATTGCCCAGGATCACATAACTTGCCAGTTGTATACTTCAATTAAGTGCCCTAATTATTTCCAAGGTTTATCGAACAGTTGCTCACTATGTGCTGGAAACCAGGCTCCACTCTCAGTTGGATTCTCCAGGCAAGAATATTGGAGTGGGTTGCCGTGCCCTCCTTCAGGGGATTTTCTCAACCCAAAGATTGAACTCGAGTCTCTTATGCCTACCTGCACTGGCAGGCATGTTCTTTAACCACTAGCGCCACCTGAATCTCCCTGTATTAACATTTAATTCTCAGAGTAATCCTATGCTTAGTCACTCAGTCTTGTCCGACTCTTTGCGACCCCGTGGACTGTAGCTCACCAGGCTCCTCTGTCCATAGGGATTCTCTAGGCAAGACTACTGGAGTGGGTTGCCATGCCCTCCTCCAGGGGATCTTCCCAACCCAGGGATAGAACCCAGGTCACCTGCATTGCCAGTGGATTCTTTACTGTCTGAGCCACCAGGGAAGCCTGAGTAATCCTGAGTTGGTACAATTACTGTACTCATTTTGCAAGTGTGAAAACCAAGGCTCTGAGAGGTAAATTGCCTCAGTCACACAATAAGTGAGGAACCAGGCAGTGTGACCAGAGGATGACCAAAATACCGTTCTGCCTGACTATAGTCGGTGCTCGATGAATGTTGAGGCTCTGACGAATTCAGTTTTGCTATCTGTGACCCGGGGAGTTACTTCTTGCACAGATTTTTGGATGCCAAAAAGTACATATGTAGACGCTTTGATACCGTGAAGCGCTGTAGGACTGGATGAGGCTGTCAGGAGACACTCTGCTTCTTCAGGGACTTTCCCCTCTGGCTGAAGTGCCCCGCAGTGTTGGCTCCACAGCTGGTCAAGTCTTGCTCTAATAGAGTCTTGATTGCCCTTCTTAATACACCTGTGTACGTGTGTTTTTCTTCTTTTTAAAAATCTCATTGGCAGTGTATTGCCTCACGTTGTGAGGTGTTGGCTTGAACACCTGTATGTAGTCTGTACTGCGTTGTCATGCAGCAACCCCACTGTGCCCATGTCTGTACTCCCAGGAGCATTACATGGAGGGGCCCTCGGTACCAGCTGAATTGGAGGTGCCCAGGTAGCATTATCCACCTGGATAGGTGGGGTGTGCAGGCATTCCCATCCTGGAATGGACAGTACAAGGGCTGAGCTGGGCTGAGCCCTGGGGTGGCCCAAGCTCCCACAGCGAGTTTCTGGTGGAGCTTCACCCAGAGCTTAGGCTTCTGGGCTCCTGTTCGTGATCACTGCCTCCCCCAGGAGCTGGTCAGTGAAATGAAAAATTAGGACCATCCTTTCTTGGCCTCCAGGTCCTCCTCATTTTTGCCGACCAATTGTGAGTTATTCTTTCTCAGAAGTCCAGGTCCTTCCAAAATGATCAGGAAACGTCCTGAGACTGCCCAGCTTCTGATGGCCAAGATTTGGGAAAATTGTCTTTGATGGCGTGGAGACTGCTCGGAGGAGGGGAGGAGGAGTGTAGAGCCACAGGTTTTGTGGGCCTCTCAACCAAATCCAGACTTTGAATGGGGCATAGGAAAATCTTGCTGTTGTTCCCTCCTCCCTAAACACACACACACACACACACACACGCACGAGTGTCTGTGTGTGTACATATACATACACTCCAGATATCTCTATATATACATATTTATATCTATATATATGTATCTATATATATCTATATATGTATGTTTGTGGCTGCTTTGGGACCACTGAATTTTTCTCCCTCCCCAGCAGAGCTCCCTTTGGGAACATGGCCCTAGTGGTAATTTGGGAGTGTTTGAATCAGTCTGTCATCCCACACCAGAGGCTTTTTTCTTTCTCTTGGTTGTTACTGCCAGTTCTCTTTGGTTTTCTTTGTACTGCATTCTCAGCTAGGGATAAAATATAGTTTATCCTTGCTGGCTGGGAGGGACTGACTCACTAGAGGTTGAACCCCTCAGGAATAGTTTACTGATGCAGGGATTAAGATGAGCTGTGTCCACCCCACCATACCCTGCATATTTCAAAGATGGGATGGAGCCAGCCCCTCATGCGTGTGCCAGCCTCCTGGAGAGCTTTATGATGATGACTCCCTCTCCTGTTCACTTCAGGGCATGTGGGTGCCAGGAGCAGAGACAAGTTTGAATGTAAGCAAAGTTGCTACTTCAGCTCTCGCTGCCCCAGGGCCTGAATGTGGATAAAGTACAGCTCCTGAGACCTGGGTGAGGGCCTGTGAAGAAGCTGCCCAGAGCCTCCAGGCCTTGGCCCGCCCTGTAGAGGATTTCCTTTCTTGTTTCCTCTTCCGTTCACATCCCGGTTTCTCTGGGTCCAGTCTACATCCTGGTTCTGCTGAGAAGCCCCTGTTGTAGGCAGAGGAGCAGTGGTCATGTTGTCCAGTGGATCTCACAGCCGTGCACTTGCTGGTGTGTGGGGCATGAGTCACAGGCATGCCCGTGTCCGGCTGTAAACAGCTGATGTTAGACTGGTGTGGGCAGGCCTAGGACCAGGGCCCTGAATGATGAGAGGCTCCCCCACTGCCTCGAGAAGGAGCGTTTTAATTTCAGGATCCTCATGTCTCAGATGCATGCAATTAGTCTGCTTTTCCTTGGGGAAGGAGCAAGAAGGGGCTGAGGAGGAGCAGTAATGTCATTTTAGGGCACTTTGGAAATCACAGGACTGAGTCCTAAGGGGTCTCCTCAAAAACATAGGTGAAAAGTTCTACGCTTTTTTAGGTGCATGAACTCCAAATCCCCTAACTTCTCTCTCTTTCTAAAGAGCAAGCTGGGATGGAAGTGACAGTGACCTTGTCATGGGGGAAATCTTGAATCTCTTCTCAATTATTAGAAGAAAATAAATTATTTTCAAGCCATAAGTTGTTATGGGAACAGTTTTCCTGTGACTTAGGTCATCTGTTAGAGACACATGGTTGCTTCCCAACACAGTTGAAAACTGTGTTTCTAACACAGTCTACCTTTGATAATAGACAGTCCTATACAGTTCACAGACTTCCCAGGTGGCTCAGTGGTAAAGAATCTGCCTGCCAATGCAGGAGATGTGGGTTCGATCCCTGGGTCGGGAAGATCCCCTAGAGAAGGAAATGGTGACCCACTCCAGTGTTCTTGCCTGGGGAATATGGACAAAAGAGCCTGGCGGGCTATAGTCCACGAGGTCACAGAGAGTTGGACATGACTTAGCGACTAAACAACAACAATAATATATGGTTCACTGTGAGTGTTATCTCCCTAAAAGTATGTAGGACCATGGTGTTAGGACTGGAAGGCATATTAAAGTCATCTGGTTCAATTTCTTTATTCAATGTATGAGGAAAGTTTTGTTCAGAGAGGTAGGTAACTCACTCAAGGTCACACAGTGAGTTATGGGGCCGGCAGTAGAATCTGGCCTCTCAGCTCTTAGTCTAGTGCTCTTTCCCCTTTCTGATGCCACCTGTGTCTTTGTGGCATGCTGGCTGTGAATCCTATTCATAAAAGGACTGAGAATGTATATACCAAACCTCACCTGGATGCCATGTACATAAAAGCAAGAATGAATTAAAAATAGTCATAAAGTCTTCCTGGGAGTTTTACCATATTGCCCATTCTTTCTTAATATGGCTGAGATTTCCACTCAGCCTTTTTTATATTTGAGAATACTTAGAAGCAACTCAACTGTCCAAAAATGAGATTGGTAAATGATGGTACATGCCCCTAATGTAATAATCTTGCAGTTATTTAAAATGATGCTGTAGAATAATAGCTATCAACACAGAGAAGTACAGTAGAATGTTATGTGTAAAGCAGCAGAATTCTTAAGTATACAGGAGTATAACCTTAGTTCAGAAAAAAAAAAATCCAGTACGCACAAAAAAAGGGATATCAAAATGTTAACAGCTGTTATAATATCTGGATATTGGATTATGGAGTGGTCTTTATTCTTTTCTGTATTTCCATTTTTTCAATGAAGATTTATTACTTTTATATCAGGGAGAAACAAAAGGTGTTATTTTTTTAAGAAGAAGTTGGCACTAGAAAGATTTATACACAGTCTTCCAAAAAAGTCAGTTGGGAATGCATGCTCTCCTACAATACAAATTCAGATCTCAATGTGGCTCCTGACAGCAGTTCTGATGAAAGAATAGGAAAGGTGAATTTGGAATTTGAGTCTTCTTTCCTTTATTGGTTCTGGGCCAGATCATTTGATCGCCCTGTTTTCAGTCTTCTGGTGTCTCTTTTGGGTGTAATCCTTCTACCTTCTCTGGGGAAGGAGAGGGCAATATACGTGGGAAGGAGCCATACACAGTCAGAAGCACTTTGGAAGTCTTAAATCCTTGGCCATAAAGAGGTCAAAGTGAATGGGTGGTAATGACCGAAGGGACCCGCGGAAACTCAGCTCACGCTTCCGGAATGTGAAATAAAGATAGGACTGGACCCTGCTGCACAGGATTCTCCTGCTGTGTTGGAAGTGAGGCGTGGAAATCCCCTCAGCTGGTGTTTGGCAAATTTGCATGGAATACTCCTTAGCTGAACCAGCTTGGCCTTCAAAAACTGATCAGGGGAGTTTGGGGGAAGCTGAGGTTTCTGTCACCACGCTCTAACCCTGTGGTCCTTCCCAGAGATGACACTTGCTGTTGGTGCCCATGCTGGCCTCCCACAGAGAAAGAGGATTGGGATGCCCCTCTGCCTGGGAACAGGGAACAAACGAGACAGCCTGAGGCTCCCGGATGATGGGTTCATGTGGACCACAACTCAGTCGATGGATTCTTCTCCCTGCTTTGCAGGGGCTTCCTGAGCCACTTGAGAAATGTACAAATACTCTGTCGTGCAACTAGAAAAACTGCCAAATTGAGGGCAGGAGGAGGAGGGACCTCCTTCTCCCAAACCCACTGATGTGAAAACACAGGCCTTTCTTTTCTGTAGGATGGCTCGACATGGCTCCATCTTGACTCTGAGCACTGGTCCCTGAGACTTTGACCTGATCTGGGAAGGTTTGAAAGGCTAATCTGCTCATTCCCATTCCAGACAGTCACAGTTTAGGGCTGCTGGTGGATACAGTCTACACTGTGGAAAAGAGCAATGTGATTACAATTGGTTTTACGGGCTCTCGGGAGCCAGCAGGGAGGCTTCCTCTGTCATAATGTGGGGCTGACCACCAGGATGACCTGGGCAGCCAGCCCCTGGGATGGCTCTCTGATCTTTAGGTGATCGACCTCCTCTGCAGCAGAGACATTAGCAGAAGTCTCGAATGCGAGCAGGGCACGTCCTTCTGGACTGTGTGCGACCTCCTGTTTTAATCACTGTTGCTCTTGATGCAGCTGCTCCAGGAAATCTGAAATGAGTCTTGCTGATGGAGCAAATGACAAGTCTTGAAAGCCTGTGCTGGTGACATCTTGCCAACTTTCAAGGCTTAGCTCAGATGCAGTTTTTACAGTGAAGCTCTCTCTCATCTTGTTTTCCATTCCTTCCTGTCTCCAGCCTATGTTTCAGACCTTGAGTTAGCCTTCATTCCTTTCTGCTGTGCATTTCAGTTCATTGCTTGCCTGTCTGTCTGCACCTCTGAGCTATAAACTCCACAGCATTCTTCACTATGCTGGCCTTGTGTAGGTGCCCATTAAATGCCTGGTGGTTTGAAATAAAATGATGGAGTACCCCATTGTACTGGTGTACTCCAACCTTGCCAATTGCTTTGACCATTCCTGGTTCCACACTAAGTTTATTTTCTTCCCCTTAATACCTACCTTAGTATGGGAGGCTGAGGCAGTCCATTGATTAAACAATAAATAATAAGTCAGCAAAGATAAGCCTTTTCCCAATGGCTCAGCGGGTAAAGAAACTGCCTACAATGCAGGTGGCGCAGGAGACACTGGTTCAATCCCTGAGTTGGGAAGATCCCCTGAAGGAGGAAATGGCAACCCATTCCGGTATTCTTGCCTGAAAAATACCATGAACAAGGAGCCTGTAGCAATACAGTCCAAAGGTTTGCAAAGAGTCGGATATGACTGAACAGCTGAGCACAAACATACCACAGCCTTAGAGAAAGTTCTGTTCCTGGGTTGTAAGTGAGACTGGAATGTGCCAGCACAATCAGCCAAGGGCTTCTATCTCCTTCTTTTTGGGCTCCCCTGGTGTCTCAGATGGTAAAGAATCTGCCTGAAATGCAAGAGACCTAGGTTTGATCCCTTGGTCAGGAAGAACCCCTGGAGAAGGGAATGACTACCCACTCTAACATTTTTGCCTGGAGAATTGCATTGACAGAGGAGTCTGGTGGGCTATAGTTCACAGGGTTGCCAAGAGTTAGACATGACTGAGTGACTAACACTTTCACTTTTCACTTTCAGTAAGAGGAATGCCCTGGCCCCCAACTTTGAAAGACTTGTAATGGAGCCACTAACAAAACATTACCCACCTGGAGCAAATAAGAACCATGCTGGATGGTGCTGGAGGTTGTGGACAAGGTCACAGGGACTATCAGGCCATTCTGGAGGGGAACAATTTCCCTTTGCACCTTAATGATGGGAAGGATTCTGATGAACCAGTCTATCATTTTCAAAGCAAGAAGAGGAAAGAACTTGGAATTTGTGTCAAAGATTTGAGTTTATTTTCTGACACTGACCTTTTCTAGGCTAAAGACAAGCCACCTAACCACTCTAGCCCCCTATTTCTAAAAAGAGAATCCTGAAAAAAGACTGCTTGGCTTTCCTTCTGGGATACTGGTGGCATAAAGAGTGAAACCTTTTGGAAGTAGTAAAAGCATATATAAATATCACTTCTTAATATTTCCCTTATCAGTAGGGAGGATGCGTGATCTGCTTGCATGTTTTTAGAGGCAGTTTATTCCATTTGTTAAGGCAATTCATTGTGTGAGTCCCTGTAGAACATTTTACATCTTTCTGACCCACTCTGATTTTTGCTAAACTCCAGCTGTGCACATTGAGGTTTTTTCTAATGCATTCTAATGCTTTTAAAACTGTCTTTTAATCCAATTGTTGTTTAGTTGCTAAGTTGTGTCTGACTCTTTGTAACCCCATGGACTGCAGCACACCAGGCTTCCTTGTCCTTCACTGTCTCCCAGAGTTTGCTCAGATTCGTGTCCATTGAGTCCATGATGCCGTCCAACCGTCTCATCCTCCGTCAGCCGCTTCTCCTCTTGCCTTCAAACTTCCCCAGCACTGGGATTTTTTCCAATGAGTTGGCTCTTTGTATCAAGTGGCCAAAGTATTGGAGCTCTAGCTTCAGCATCAGTCCTTCTACTGAATATTCAGCGTTGATTTTCTTTAGGATTAACGGGTTTGATCTCCTTGCAGTCCAAGGGACTCTCAGAGTCTTCTCCAACACCACAGTTCAAAAGCATCAGTTCTTTGGTGTTCAGCCTTTATGGTCTAACTGTCATATCTGTATGACTACTAGAAAAACAAAAGCTTTGACTATGCGGTCTTTTGTCGGCAAAGTGATGTCTCTGCTATTCAATATGCTGTCTAGGTTTGTCATAACTTTTCTTCCAAGGAGCAAGTATCTTTTAATTTCATGACTGTAGTCATCATCTTCAGTGATTTTGGGGTCCAAGAAAATAAAATCTGTCACTGCTTCTACTTTTCCCCTTATATTTGCCTTAAAATGATGGGACTGGATGTCATGATCTTGGTTTTATGAGTGTTGAGTTTTAAGCCAGCTTTTTCACTCTCCTCTTTTACCCTCATCAAGACACTTTAGTTCCTCTTCACTTTCTGCCTTTAGAATGGTATCATCTACATATCTGAGATTGTTGATATTTCTCCTGGCAATCTTGATTCCAGCTTGTGATTCATGCAGCTCAGCATTTTGCATGGTGTACTCTGCTGCTGCTGCTGCTGCTGCTAAGTCACTTCAGTCGTGTCTGACTCTGTGTGACCCCATAGATGGCAGCCCACCAGGCTCCCTCATCCCTGGGATTCTCTAGGCAAGAATACTGGAGTGGGTTGCCATTTCCTTCTCCAATGCATGAAAGTGAAAAGTCAAAGTAAAGTCGCTTAGTCGTGTCTGACTCTTAGCGATCCCATGGACTGCAGCCTACTAGGCTTCTCCATTCATGGGATTTTCCAGGCAAGAGTACTGGAGTGGGGTGCCATTGCCTTCTCCAATGGTGTACTATACATAGAAGTTAAACAAGCAAGGTGACTATATACAGCCTTGTTGTACTCCTTTCCCACTTTTGAACCAGTCCATTGTTCCATGTCCAGTTCTAACTGTTGCTTCTTGTCCCACATACAGGTTTCTCAGGAGATAGGTGAGATGGTATTCCCATCTCTTTAAAAATTTTCCACAATTTTTTGTGTTCCACACAGTCAAAGACTTTAACATAGTGAAGCAGAAGTAGATGTTTTTCTGGAATTCTCTTGCTTTCTTTATGATCCAAGAATGTTGACAATTTGATCTCTAGTTCCTCTGCCTTTTCTAAATCCAGCTTGAACATCTGAAATTTCTTGATTCAAATACTGCTGAAGCCCAGCTTTAAGGATTGTTTATGCTTGAGCATAGCCTTACTAGCATGCAACATGAGCACAGTTGTATGGTAGTTTGAACATTCTTTGACATTGCCCTTCTTTGGGATTGGAATGAAAACTGACCTTTTCCAGTCTGGTGGCCACTGATGAGCTTTCCAAATTTCCTGACATATTAATTGCAGCTTTTTAACCACATTGTCTTTTAGGAGTTGAAATAGCTCAACTAGAATTCTATCACCTCCACTAGTTTTATTTGTAGTAATGCTTCCTAGGTCTTCCCTTGTAGCTCAGTTGGTAAAGAATCTGCCTGTAGTGCAGGAGACCTGGGTTCGATCCCTAGGTTGGGAAGATCCCCTGGAGAAGGAAATGGCAACCCACTCCAGTATCCTGGCCTGGAAAATCTCATGGACAGAGGAGCCTGGTGGGCTGTAGTCCATGGGGTTGCAAAGAGTCAGGCACATCTGAGAGACTAACTCTTACTTACATATAATGCTTCCTCAGGCCCACTTGACTTCACACTTCTATCTGGCTCTAGGTGAGTGACCACACCACTGTGGTTATCTGGGTCATTAAGACCATTTTTATATAGTTTTTCTGGGTATTCTTGCTACCTCTTCATAATCTCTGTTGCTTCTATTAGGTCCTCACTGTTTCTGTCCTTTATCATGCCCATCCTTGCATGAAATGTTGAATGAAAATGAAAAACATTGCATGAAATGTTCCCTTGATATCTCCAATTTTCTTGAAAAGACCTCTAGTCTTTCCCATTCTATTGTTTACTTCTACTTCTTCGCATTGTTCATTGGAGAAGGCCTTATCTTTCCTTGCTAGTCTCTGGAACTCTACATTCAGTTGGGTATGTCTTTTCCTTTCTCCTTTACTTTTTGCTTCTCTTCTCTCCTCAGCTATTTGTAAAGATTCCTTGGACAACCATGTTGCCTTCTTGCATTTCTTTTTCTTTGGGATGATTTTGGTCACTGCCTCCTGGACAATGTTATGAACCTCTCTGTCCATAGTTCTTCAGACACTCCATCTACCAAATCTAATCCCTTGAATCTATTCATCATCTCCACTGTATAATTATAAGGGATTTGATTTAGGTCATAGCTGAATGGCCTAGTGGTTTCCCTTACTTTCTTCAATTTAAGCCCAAATTTTGCAATAAGGAGCTCAGGGTCTGAACCACAGTCATCTCCAGGTCTTGTTTTTGCTGACACTATAGAGCCTCTCTATCTTTGGCTGCAAAGAATATAATCAACTGATTTCAGTTTTGACCATCTTGTGAAGTCTATGTGAAGAGTTGTCTTTTGTGTTGTTGGAAGAGGGTGTTTGCTATGACCAGTGTGTTCTCTTGGCAATCTCGGTTAACCTTTGCCCTGCTTCATTTTGTATTTCCAGGGCAAATTTGGCTGTTACTCCAGGTATCTCTTGGCTTCCGCCTTTTGCATTCCAATTCCCTATGATGAAAAGGACGTCTTCTTTTGGTGTTAGTTCTAGAAGGTCTTCATAGAATTGGTCAACTTCAGCTTCTCTGGCCTCACTGGTTGGGACCTAGACTTGGATTACTGTAAGGCTGAGTCTGACTCAATGAAACTAGGCCATGTCTGCAGGGCAACCCAAGACGGGTGGGTCATGGTGGAGATGTCTGACAGAATGTGGTCCACTGGAGAAGGGAATGGCAGACCACTTCAGTATTCTTGCCTTGAGAACCCCATGAACAGTATGAAAATGCAAACTGATAGGATACTGAAAGAGGAACTCCCCAGGTCGGTAGGTATCCAACATGCTACTGGAGATAGTGGAGACATAACTCCAGAAAGAATGAAGGGATGGAGCCAAAGCAAAAACAATACCCAGCTGTGGATGTGACTGGTGATAGAAGCAAGGTCCGATGCTGTAAAGAGCAATATTGCATAAGAACCTGGAATGTCAGGTCCATGAATCAAGGCAAATTGGAAGTGGTCAAACAAGAGATGGCAAGAGTGAACGTCGACATTCTAGGAACCAGCGAACTAAAATGGACTGGAATGGGTGAATTTAACTCAGATGACCATTTTATCTACTACTGCGGGCAGGAATCCCTCAGAAGAAATGGAATAGCCATCATGGTCAACAAAAGAGTCCGAAATGCAGTACTTGGATGCAATCTCAAAAACAACAGAATGATCTCTGTTTGTCTCCAAGGCAAACCATTCAATATCACAGTTATCCAAGTCTATGCCCCAACCAGTAATGCTGAAGAAGCTGAAGTTGAATGGTTCTATGAAGACCTACAAGACCTTTTAGAACTAACACCCAAAAAAGATGTCCTTTTCATAATAGGGGACTGGAATGCAAAAGTAGGAAGTCAAGAAACACCTGGACTAACAAATTTGGCCTTGGAATGCAGAATGAAGCAGGGCAAAGGCTAATAGAGTTTTGCCAAGAGAACGCACTGGTCATAGCAAACACCCTCTTCCAACAACACAAGAGAAGACTCTACACATGGACATCACCAGATGGTCAACACCAAAATCAGAACTGAATGCTTAGTGATTTCTCTTGGAAAGGAATTGAGATTAAGCAGTTGTTTTTGAGATTGCACCCAAGTACTGCATTTTGGACTCTTTTGTTGACTACGAGGACTACTCTATTTCGTCTAAGGGATTCTTGCCCACAGTAGTAGATATAATGGTCATCTTAGTTAAATTCATCCATTCCCGTCCATTTTAGTTCACTGATTGCTAAGATGTCAATGTTCACTCTTACCATCTCCTGCTTGACCACATATGATTTACCTTGATTCATGGACTTAAGATTCCAGTTTCATATACAATATCATTCTTTACAGCATTGGACTTTATTTTCACTGCTAGACATATCATACCAATAATTAAACATTATTTCCTCTTTGGCCCAGATGCTTCATTCTTTCTGGAGTTCTTAGTAATTGCCTTCCACTCTTCCTCATTAGTGTATTGGACACCTTCTGACTGGGGTACAGGGCACTGATATTCTGATGTCATATATTTTGCCCTTTAATACTGTTCTTGGGGTTCTTGTGGCAAGAATACTGGAGTTGTTTGTCATTTCCTTCTCCAGTGGACCATGCTTTGTCAGAAATTTTCACTATGACCTGTCTGTCTTAGATGCCCCTTAGATGGCATGGGATGACTCATTTCTTCACTGAGTTAAGCAAGCCCTTTTGCTCTGACAAGGTTATGATCCATGAAAGGGTTTTAATCTAGAGTTATTAATATATTTTACATCATTGCACAATACCACACACTTGGATGTCAGTTTATACATATGCACACAAGTAAATATCAAACAAAATTTTCATAAAACCAAATACCCATGTTTTCCTGGTGGCTCAATGGTAAAGAATCTGCCTGCCAATGCAGGAGACGTGGCTTTGGTCCCTGGTCTGGGAAAATCCCACATGCTGCGGAGCAACTAAGCCCATGAGCCACAACTATTGAGTCTGTGTTGTGGAACCTGAAAGCTGCAACTACTGAGCCCCAGTACTGCAACTACTGAAGCCTGCATGCCTTTAAGAGCCTGTACTGCACAAGAGAAACCTCTGCAATGAGAAGCCCATGCTACAACTAGAAAAAAGTCTGAATAGCAACAAAGACCCAGCGCAGTCCCCCCACCCCTGCTCAAAAAAAAAAAAAAAAAAAAGAAGAAAAAAAAAAAAAACCCAAAGCCCTTGCTATCTACAATACATTGATCTTTTGTTTCCATTTATTTTCTTTCCACAGAGTGCCCTGTTGGAAGCAAGCAGTATTTTGGAAAGGAAAATTGGGTAGCAGTAATTATGTTCAATATTTCTCCTGGTCAGAGAGATGTGGCTTTAGTTTTTTGGGTAGAGTATGCAAGTTTGGGGCCTGAGCTGAATTGTTCAGGGGTTTAGGGAGACAGAGAGCTGCCACTGGAATTATTCCTTTCCACTTTTCTTCTGGTGCATAGTCTTTCTCCTAAGTAATGATGTTTTCTTGTTTTCTTGCTTACTTTAAAGGAGCACTGAATACTTAGTCACCTAAGTTCATACCAAATTATTTACCTTCTCAGGGTGCCCAGACATTTGATCTGACTTTGAAAGCATCAATAAGCATCAATTTTCCCCCTTTGTCTAAAGTCAAAACATTCCATTGTTTCCAGGTCTTTTAGCAATAAGGCTTGATTTCCCTGAGAAGGCTTCAGCTTGTCCCAGGAAGAACCAGGGGATAGAATTGAAGGGAGAAGTTCTGTGTTGCTGAGGGAGAAAGCAGATGGATGAGAAAAGGGAAGGGACCTGAACTTGAGGGAAGGGCTGCACTTACCACTGGTTTCACCTTGTGCAGTGATGGAATCAGCTAATTTGGAGTCTGAGTCTCTTAACTTTGTAGCCTTGATTTATATCTGGTCTTTCTCAAATGGTACTGTTCTCTAGAACTGATGGTGGGAAGTTGAGCTAAAAGGCAAGACGGAGGGACACATAATTGGTAGCTCATATATAAGGAGCAAGAAGGGGCTGGTATTTGCTTTGAGCTTATTTACTGCCTTCTTTGGTGGAACGTGACATAAGAAACCCAAGCATCAGAGACTGGGATAATGAGGGGAATGTCTGAGGGTTGGAACAGTGAGTCCTGCTCCTTGCATTCCTGTGTGGAGTGTGCTACACCGACAGAGAGGGGATTTTCTGATTGTCTCTGCCATGATGACCTTCTGTGTGTTTACTTTTCAGTCAGTTTGGGAAGGCCACTTTGAACTCTGCGGCATGAACAAGTTCACTCCTCCTCCACTTTCCTTTTTTTTTTCTTATCCCCTCTTGCCCGAAATGGTTTGCTGAGTGACAAATAAACACGAGTTGTTTTTACAGGTGTAAAACCAACAGATCAAATGCCGGCCTGTGCCTGGGCTTGTGAATGGGGACTGTGTTATGTTTGGAGAATACCCCCGCATCATTTACACTTGCAAACCCTTTGTAATCGTAATCTCTTTGTTGCTTTTATGTTATACTGGCCCCCCAAGGTTAAAGAAAGAGATTTAGACCTTAAACACAAATCCAGCCTTCAAGCTCTGGAATTATCTTTGCCTTTAAATGCAGCTGATCAATGCCCATTTCTTTTGAAAATAAAACCCTTTTGAACCTTGAAAGCCTTCCACTGTTGAGCTATGCCTAAGTGCCACATGGGGGAATGGGCAGAAAAGAGCCCATTTTTCCCTTAGTGCTTGCATTAGGGGTCCCAGAGTTCAGTCCAACGCAATCAATTTAATTGGCGCTAGCTCTGGTGACAAATTATGCTGGTTTACACTCCAGTGTAGCAGAGATTCCTCAAATGCCGGGGAAGAAGGGAGATACACTTCTTGGTCTCTACTTAAAGAGGGCAACAGTATTGGAAAAGGAGCACATTTAATTTATCACTGTCAGAGCAGGTGCAAAGTTTAATTCTAACTAAAAGCATTAAACAATTAACCCAGACAGTCAGGCCTTCTGAAAATGCTCAGTAGCAGGGAACACACGGACCAGATTACCAATGGAAATGTCGATGCTTCTCTTTTATTCCACTGAATATCTTCTTACACTTTTTTTTTTTTTTAAACAAAGGAAAATCCCAGAAATACAATAACTTCTCAGGTCTTTTGGTTGATGTCTGAATTGAAAGGGCCAGAGAGGACACCACCTTACACTCAAAGATCAACAAATAGCTGCCCCTCGAGCCCCGGTTGATTAGCTGTAAGAGCAAGAAGAAGTCACTAGAGTGGAAAGCTCTCATGGGCTGATTGTCCCAGTTTTTTTTTTTTTTAATGGTGAAGTATATTGTCATGCAATATATATTCTGTTAATTTGAATTATTCTGTGGTATCTGAATCTTTGGAGCTTATCTAGTATTTTGGAAAGGTGGTAGACAGAAGAACTAGGGGCTGGACAGGATTCAGATAGCAATGACGTCCAGCTGGACATAGAGATGAACCCTGCTTCTCGGATATTAATACATTTACTTTTTGTGGTTGTTGAGTTGACCAGAGAATCATTGTGTTTTAGAGCTGTAAGGTCCTTGGAGAACTTTGAGGCTTAAACTGGAGAATTTTGCTGTGTAATTGTTAAGGCCTAGCCAGAGAGAGTAAGTTTCTGCTCCACATTATACATAAGATAATATGTAGATATTATTTCTACAGCTACTTTGACTCCATGCAGGCAGTCCAGAAAAAACTGTGAGCTTTGAAGGCTGTCAGTTCAGTCCTGTATTTGAATTGTGACTGCTTCATACTTCGCGTTTTAAGCATCTGTAAGCATTGGATGTTGTTACACACCCCTAATAAGGTCATATGTATAATGCACCGACCCTAGTAGATGGCATCTATAGCCCTTATCATGTGTTGATTTCTTACCTCTCTTCCTTCGGATGCTCAGATTAAAAGAAGGGCAATAGATAAAATATCCAGTCCAGTGCCTCACATACATTAGCAGTTTATTTTCAACTCTTTAATCAACCAGAGAAAAATAATTTATCTTATGATTCCAACCCTTTGGAAGTTTAGAAACATTATCTGGATTCATTTATCAGTTCAGACCTGTATTACTGACGGAAAAGGTTAAAACTGAGTTTTTTTTTTTAAAAAAAAAAGTGTAACTAGAAGATATTTAGGCTGTATGAGACCTTAGAGGTGGTAGACCACCTTCCTCATTTACAGATGAGGAAACATAGGCCAAGATTGGTTAAATACATTACCAGGGACACAGCTGGCTACCACAGGCCAGCCCTTCTGGTGATATGAAGGTCATGCCCCTGATTCAGCCTTACACAACCCTTTGGATCCATTGAACACACACTGAAACTAAAGGGGCCCTGTTCTGAAATTGTCTGAAAGGTAATCTGCTCTTGGGTAAGCTACCAGATTGCTGTATAAGAGAAAATTATGGTTGCAATATAGCATATTGTATAACTTGGTTCGGGAAGAAGGAAATGGCAACCCACTCCAGTATTCTTGCCTGGAAAATCCCATGGACAGAGGAGCTTGGCGTGCGATAGTCCTTAGGGTCACAGAAGTGCTGGACACAACTTAGTGACTAAACAGCAAAACAAAAAAACATGACTGATTCATGTTGTTGGCAGAAACCAACACAACATTATAAAGCAATTATCCTTCAATTAAAAATAAATTAAAAAATTAAAAACAACAATGAAAATTAGTTAGCTACTTTAAACATGAGATTTTTCTGCTTTTATTTTAAATATAATGTAGCTTTAGAAAGAAACGGAGGAGAAACAAACCAACCAACTATGCAACATTCCATGTCTTGCCCCAGCATCAAACACTGGGCACAGCTCCACTTAAGGGGGCTGACACAGTCCCATGACTGGAAAGGAGTCAATGTCTGTAGCTTAATTCTACAGTTTGGGCATCAGTTTCTATTTGTGGGAAGATCCCTAGTGCCTTTCCTTAGTTAACTAGTCCTGACTCTAGTGCTTGCATCATAGGCATCTTTGGGAAGGTAGAATCCTCCCAGAGACAAGCTCTGTTCACTTAACACAAGAGGAAGGTGTTTATTGACAGCCTACTGCATACATGGTTTCATTTAATCCTCACAATAACTTTGTCTTTACTTCAGAGACAGAAACTCAGGAGAGGTAATGCCCATCAGGGAAAGGAGGAGCCAGGGTTTGAACCTAATTTTACCCAAAGTCCATGCTCTCTTTGTGATCCATATGATGCTGTTCAGTAGTTATGCCCTCATTAGACTTATGTTTTCAAAATGGCATGTGATCAAAATCTTAGGAATCACAAACATAGAAACTGCTCATGCGGTGTGTGGGGCTGTCAATTGCTGGTGCTTTTTCTTTGAGATCTATGGGCCGTTAAGATTTTTTTCTTTCCAAGCCTGTTTGTTTTCATGATATAACACATTTTTATTACTCAGAAAATGTTCAAAAGGGCCCTCCATGCTGTGACTGCATGTTCTCCCAGAAAGCAACATCCAGCCGGGATTTTTTTCCATGGGTTTTGTCAACTTTTGGAAGCCCAGCAGCCATCGCTTTATGACACTCAGTGTTGTGAGCTGTGGAGGCCTGGAGACTAATGGACGTCTTTTAAGAAAACATAACCTGATGTAGCACCTGTTTACCCTGCAGAGTTGTAAAGAAAGGAGAATAAAACGATGATGTGGACTCTCATTCTTTCCTCTTTCTCATCAAGGAGAAGAAGAAGTGAGGCCCCAACAATGGTTCAGTTGAGGTTCAGGGTAGACAGGCCTTCCAGCAGTGGCTCAGAAGTGCATAATTCAAATTATTAATCCAGCTCCCAAAGCTCTCATTTATTTATCTGATTGCAAAATAAGGAATCTTACATGCATATGTCTCATATCTTATTTCTCCACTATTTGCTTTACTTATTCATCTAGATTTAATTGTCATTTCACAGCAGTCTCCATGAAATGTGGTTAAATTGCCTATTGCCACTATAATTTTAGAAGTCTTATATAACTTAATGGTATTAATGAGAGCTGCCCTTCTCTTGTAGTCCCTTTATTTTGCTCCTCACTGAAACTCTTTGTCCTCATCCATTCTGTCCAGCTTGCCCTGGCTGCCATTTCCAAGGAGAGTTCTTATGTGAGGGTGGAGTAAAGGCCCAGGGATCTCCTATAGCCATCTTAGGAAGAGGGTTGAATGTGATACAGGGAAAAAAAAATGGGGGAAGTCTAGTCTGTCTCATTTTGTGCTTTAATATTGATAAATTCAGGTATTTTAATTTTGATAGAAGAGAAGAAAATAAAATGTTGGAAGGCTGTAGAAATAACTTTTCCCCAAATTTAAAATTTTGCATGTGTGTGCACATGCTCACATTTGTGTGTAATATGATACATGCATGTTTAAGTTCCCTCTTTATTGCCCTTATCTTTTAAAGCAAAACTTAAAAAAAATCCTCAAGAAACAAAAAAACAAAAATACAAATACCAAAATGCATTTCCTTATGGTAGGATAAACATTCAGCTGTGTCATTTGCAAGAACTCAATAACATAAACAAAAATAAACCAAGCAATTTTCATAGCTAGTTTTTGTGTTTAGTATATGGAATATTTCTGGATTGTCATCAAGCCAGCATTTATGACCACTTTAGAGAAATAAAAATTTTAGTAACAGAAAATTATAACATTGTCCAGCTCTTGATAGGGGCAAGGGAGGAAAGGAGACTACAAATGATCTTAAAAAATAGAGATACAGTTTCTGAGGCTCACAAGGACGGAATAGCGAGAAGGGGCTGCTGCCTTGTGGGGGTCTGAACCCAACATCAATATAGGATTCCTCGGTGTCTGGTCCAGCTTCAAAGGGGACTGACTCTCTGTGGCTAATGAAGTGGCTCTCTAATTTCATCTTAGAACATATCCTGCCCAAATGCAAAATGGAAATTCTCTTATTGTTCATGTCCCTGGGGCTAAGGACTAAATCAAATCAGCCCAAGTGTTTATCATCTTAGAAATAAAGTCCATAAAACTTATATCAGGTCTCATAAGACATATAATTGCAAAATATCCTTATAGTTAAACAGAAAAGAATAGGAAAAAACACTGAAACCCATTTTTAACTCTGGGAAAACTTTAGGAAATAACTAAAGCATACTTTTCCTGATACCCTGAAGAGGAATGCTGTTCCTCTATTGGGATTCCTCTGCCCACTTCCCTTCTATGTATGTTTCATTTTTTTTTTAAATTGAAGTATAATTGATTTACAATATTGTGTTAGTTTCAGGTGTATAGCATAGTGGTTTGTGGGGTTACAGATTATCACAAGATATTGGGTATAACTCTCTGTGCTATATGGTAAGCTCTGGTTGCTTCTCTATGTTTAGCTGTTTGGATCTGTTAATCCCATCCTCCTAATTTATCCCTCCTCCCATCCCTCTTTTCAGTATTCCACCCTGAGTCAGCATTTGCCTCATGCCAGCTCTGATTCTACCCTTTATCACTCACTCTGACTCTCTCCAGATCATCTGAACAGCTTAAGGACCTCTTACTTCTACAACTTCTCAGCAGTCTGGGCAGCATGGTCTCTTTAGCATGAAACCTTCCTGTTTGTCTCCCATTCCCTTCAGGGCATTCAGATTCATCATCCGCTCCCTTCCAGGTGGCAGTTTGCAAAGGGTGGTCTGAGAGTTGTTCTTTCCTAATGCTCGTGTTTCCAACATGATAAGGTCTGTAATTTTGATTCTGGCAGGAATTAATAATCTCCTTGTTATATTCCTAATTAGTTTTTCATCAAAATCACTGTTAGAGTCTATTCGTTCCTTTATTCTGTTGAGGCTTTCCTTTCCCTCAGGTGACAAGCCAGAGTTGGTGGCAGAGGTATTCCAAGGAGGTTTTAGCTCTATTAAAGGCTCCATGGACATGTCTTTTCCTCCATCCAATTAAGAATTTCCCCTAAAACTATCCCAGCAGGAACTAGGTGTTTTGACAGAGCTCTCTGAATAACTCAACTTTTCAAGACCACTATAATGTCCTTCTCACTTGGATTCACTTCCTGGGTTCTAGATTTTGGAAAACATCCACTTATCACACAGATGGATTCTAAAACTGTCTTAGGAAGTTTCTTTATCTACTTGCAAAAGTAGTAACTACTGTGTAACCTCAAAATGGTTAAAATAGTGATAGAAAAAGCATTTTGGCTTCAACCAAGAGAATTTTGACTCAAGACTGGCTTGTTTCTTCTCTCAGGGTGGGTAGTAAAATTAGTTGCTTTTGATCCAGTCAAATTTGTAGTGACATATCCTTGTTGGAATAGGGTTGACTCGTGTAATTTCTGGTCTTGTCAATTCCACATTCTTCTTCAAGAACCATTCCTTCTATCCAGACTCTCATTGTTTTTATTAACTCCTGCAAAGCTTGGGACTAGGAACTTGTAAAGGAATCCTCAGTTGGATGGAGAAGCTTACTTTTGTGGCCCATTACTATTTTGTCTTCTACTTTCTCTGGATCGTTGTGAATATGGAGGTTACCTACACTGGTCAAGCCTGGTCAGAGTGAGAATCTGAAGGATTTGATATTCTTAATGCTTGGAACTAGAGCTCAGGAATTTCTGGTAGTCTGTGGGAACTGGAGCTCTCTCTCTTTGTAATTATGGGGCAGTAATTCTTTGGGTGGAGGGATCTGCAAGGATACTAACCTGCTTCTTCTCTTCTCCAGTTCCTGGAAAGCTGATACTGTTTTGTCGATGTGCTTGCTACCCATGTATAGGGTAAATAGTTGCAGGGAGGCTTGAGTTCCTCTATACCTGTTTTCCACTTTCACACTTAGTTTAAAATACAGCAAATCCACCAAAGTAGTGCCTAAGCCATCAGGTGGAGATATAATGCTAGTGTTTGTCATGCCAGCATTTTCCTGGCACCTGTCTGGGGAGAGAGTGCTGGCATGAGCATGGTTGAGAAGCCTTCTGTGGAGTGTGCTCCCTTGACTTGTTAACACTGGTGGTAGTATAAATCCCCACAGTCAACATAGTCTAACTCTGCTCAGCACTGAAATGTTTGTTAAGCATCTTCTGTGTGTCAGTCACTTGGGATATAAGGATGAGTAAGACATGGTTGCAACCATCAACAGAGGAGCCTGATGGGCTACATCTATAGGGTTGCAAAGAGTTGGACATGACTGAAGCAACTTAGCACACACACAGGCATGTACGTATGCAGCCATCAAAAGTTCCCAGAGTAGAGGAGACATGTTATAACCCTGGGGCTTATAGCTCAGTTGGTAAAAAGTCTGCCTACAGTACGGGAGACCTGGGTTCAATTCCTGGGTTGGGAAGATCCCCTGGAGAAGGGCATGGCACTCCAGTATTTTTGCCTGGAAAACCCCATGGACAGAGGAGTCTGGCAGACTACAGTCCATGGGGTTGCAAGAGTCGCACACGACTGAGTGACTCAAGGCCTTTGCTAGTGCTGCTCCCTCCCTCTGGTAGGTTGAGGATTAACTGGTCAGGAGTCATTTAATTGTGAAGAACAGAAGACATTCAGAGAAGCTCAAGTAGAGGGGTTATTGGAAGGATGGAGGTGCCCTTCCCTAAGGCTACTGGGTACGACTATGAGAGATTTGCTCTAGGAGAGGGCTCTTGACTGAAGAGGTATGTCTTTTTCTTCAAGCTCTCCTAGCTTGAAAATATCTTATTTTGAAATAATTTCAAACTTAGGGAAAAGGTGCAAGAACATTACAGAGAAAAATATGCCTTTTATTTATTGACCGGTTTTTAATGTTTTGGCTCCCTGGCTGTATATCAGTCTATCGTAGGTAGCACTTCCCAAATCATGTGAGAGTAGGTGTCATACTCTGTACCTTAATGTTTCAATATAGATTTCTTATGAACAAAGTTCTTCTTTTGAGTAATACAGTCATCAAATAATAGGAAATTTAATCAAATAATAAGAAAGCAAAGTAATGCTTTTATCTAATCTACAGTCCATATTCAATTTTTGCTAATTATATCAATAATGTCCTTCATAGCATTATTTTTACCTCACTTACAGGATCCAGTCCAGTCTCATGAATTGTGTTTAGTTGTCATGTCTCTTTTCTCCTTTTTTAATTGAAAGCAGGACTTTGATGCTATTTTGTTTTTCATTATATTGACATTTTTGAAGAATGTAGACCAGTTATTTTACAGAACATTCCTCATTGAACTTATCTGATATTTCCTCATAGTTTAGGTTCAGGTTATGCATTCTTGGCCAGAATTTTACAGAGGATGTTGTGTACATGTACTTCTCAGATTAACACATTCAGAGACATGTGATGTGCAACCCTTATTGTTGATATTAAGTTTTGACTCAGACGGTAAAGAATCTACCTACAATGCAGGAGACATAGGTTTGATACTTGGGTTGGGAAGTTCCCCTGGAGAAAAAAACAGCAGCCCACTCCAGTATTCTTTCCTGGAAAATCCCATGGACAGAGGAACCTGGCGGGCTATAGTCCATAGGGTCACAGAGAGTCGGACACGACTGAGAAACTTAACGCTTTGATATCTGATCAAAGTATTGTCTGGTTTCTCCATTGCATTGTTACTGGTTTTACGCTTGTAACTAATAAATATTGTTGGAGACCCACTCTGAGCACGTAACTACCTTGCAACTCATCACATTTTGACCTCAGATTTCACCTCCATTGACAATCCTTGTTACTGATGACTGGATATGGCAATTTTGCAACCTACCACTTCCCCCACGTTTATTGGTCAGCATTCTATTGAAAGGCAGATCCCTCAAGTTTCCTTCATTTTCTTATTCAACTTTTTCTAATCAATATTGACTCATGGATTCATTCTTTCTTTCCCATGGTTTATAATCTGTTATTTATTTTGGTTCTCAAATTATCAGATATTGGCCAGTGGGGAGCTGCTTCTACACTTCATGTGGCTCCTATGTTTTTCGAACATGCCATCATCATTTTTAAAAGCGCTTTCTTACTTTTGGATTAAGAGGATATTCTGGGATCTTGTTGTATCTTCTCTCTCTCAACCTTGTTATCTTCCATTTCTTCAAGGAACTTCTTGATTTCTTTTAGTTGGGAGTGATGGGTAATTGATTTCATTGTTTTCTGACTTGATTTCCCTGTGTTTCTTTTTGGAAAAAAAGAAAAACAGATTTGTGTATGATTTATTTTCCTCCCCAGTTTTACATAAAAGATAGCATACAGAACATTGCCTTTTGTATTTTTCTCTTTCCTTGAATAATATATGTTGGAAATCATTTTACACCAGTTCATATAGATCTTCCTTTTTCCCTTGCTTGTTTCTTAATAGTTGCATAGTACATCACTGTGTATATGTTTTGAAATTTATTCAATCACACACAGAGAGTTTTTATGTTCTTTAAATATTTTCTTCTTACTCTTCATTTGGTTTTTTAGTTTACTTATTGTTTTTTTTTTTTTCTCCCACTGAATGAGCTGCCTTGTTCTAACTAGTCTGCCAAGAGTGAGTGCCTTTTTTCTAATTCTCAGAAAGTTTCTATGCAGGCTGGTGTGGCCTGTGTCTCACAGAAGTTGGCTGCAGGAAGGGAAACTATGATTTCTGGGAACTGTATGCCCCTGTTTAGGAGTAGAGGCCACCAGGACCCTGGACACCCTTTCCGTCCCAGGGCAGCCTTGGGATTTGCTGACTTGCTCTTTAGAGCTCACCCATGCTTCTCTGGTGGCTCAAATGGTAAAGAATTCACCTGCAATGCAGAAGACCTGTGTTAAATCTCTGTGTTGAGAAGATCCCCTGGAGAAGGGAGTGGCTACCACTCCTGTATTCTTGCCTGGAGAAACCCATGGACAGAGGAGCCTGGCTGGCTAAATCCTATGGAGTTGCAAAGAGCTGGACATGACCGAGTGGCTAACACTTTCACTTTCACCACTGTGTCTGATAGAGTTCCCAGTTGATCTGCTCAATCTTGATTGTTTGGGAATCTCTAAAATGATTGGTGGAGAAAGAAGAGCCTGGGTGCCTGGGTGCCTGGAGAGAGAAATGTTGGCCTGCGGAGGTTATGGGTTCTGTAGATTCTTTATGCAGCTACAGGCACACAGTGAACCTTCATTTCTCATCATCATTTCCACTTCCATAGAATCCTGTTAGTGTATTTATGCTAACTACTCTTCCCCACCCTCCCCTGCCTCAGGTGTTATGTGTCCATGCTGTCACATAAGGGACATTGGGTGTTTTATTAAAAACACTTAGATTAACCCTTTTTCTTCAACCGCTCTCTTCCTGTCCTTTCCCTTTTTAATAAACTAGAAGCTGGGTATAGACTCAGGTTTGTGGGGGAAAAAATCCTATTTTATTTGGATAATTTGAAGAATTCACAGCAGCTTAGCCAAGATGTGCCCGCTTCCTCCCAGAACTCACATGATTATGCTAATTCAGAAGAAACACGTTGATGCACTATTAAAAAGCATGATCTGTTTTCAGCTTCTGGGTACAGAGCAGAGCAGCAGCCTTCAGTGGCCATATCAGTTCTGCCCGTGTTATTACGTGCAGATGTGCCAGCTGTCAGTAGGCATTTTCTCTCTGATAGCGCTAACCACTTAACCGTGGGTCGGCGAGGTGCAGCTCTCAGCCAATAGATCTAATTGCAATCCTTCCATGTTCCCTGTGATTGCAGGTTTCTCCGACTCTATAAACAAATAGTAATCAACTAAACCTGTTACCTCTGAGTAGAGATGTCACGATATGAAATATTAACTGTTCAAAATACAGTAATGATGGTTTAAAATTGCATTTGTTTCTTGAAAAGGGAAAAAAGATTTAAAAAAAAGAAGGGAAAATCAGGAGCTCAAGAATTGGAATTCTGAAGGGCCCTCTGGCTCTCTTCCGTCTACATAAGGAAAAATTGCATATGTATATGACATGTTTTATGTGGTCAGATACAGCGTAAATATTGTGTATATCTTTTGCTGGAGTAACAATGCATTAGCAGCATCACAAATAAGCTCTGCCTCAGCATCTACATTTTTATGACATTTTTATGTTAATGCAAGTCAAACTCATGTTTTGTGATGTATCTAATCCACCCCAAATTAATCCATTTGTATTCCTATAATCCAATCAGCTCCTGCCTCCCCCCTTTAAAAAGTTAGATGCAAAGTCCAAGGCAGAAATATGGCAGGAAGCCTAGGCTCAAGGACACTTTCCTTTTAGAAGACATGTTTCCCCTCAGGCACATGGAGTTACTGTGGATTTTGGTGGATAGTGCTGGTTGGGGTAGTGGTAGAGCTGACATGGGAGAGGGACCCTCTGGGTTGAAGCTCCTGGTGTTGAGAATATCTTGGTAGGCTTCCTTTTACTATTTTATTTTTGATGCTGTTTAGGGAACTTTCCCATCCACTCCAACTCATAGTCTCTGCCATGTTTCCTAATCTCAGTGCCAGGACTCTGTAGAGCCCTTAGTGTGTGTGGCATCATGCTAAGCTTTTATTAAGCATCTGTTGTGTACAATATGTATGCCAGGTTTACTGAGCATCTATTATGTGGAATTTGTGTGCTTGAACCAGAGACCAGAAGTTCCATTTGCCCATAGCAGCCCACTGAAGATGGAATAATCATCAGAACTTGTTTGGAAATCTGAGGTCATGTTGCCCCTTCTTGGCTTTTCTGAGATTGATCTGGAGACAGAATTCCTTCAAGAAACTTACAAGAAGTTGTTTGACATAGTGGAAGAAGCACTAGATTAGAAAGTCTTTAGCCTAGGTAGAATAGCATATGGACGAACAGCCCATGGCTTTCATTGAAATGCTATACCATCGATATGCTCTCATAGGGTTCAAATCCCCACCTGATCACTTACCAACTCAGGAAAATGACTTAACCACCCTGGGTCTCAGCTTTCTTATATATTAAATGATGATAATAACACTTATAAGGCTATTGAGAAATGAGTTAAATTATGCATAGTAGTGCCTGGCATTAAGGAAGAGCTCAGTCCATGTTACCTTCTGGTGTTGTTATTCATAGAATTTTTGAAGTTGAGAACTGTGTGAGTTTTTAGGCCAGTTTTTTTTTTTTTTTTTTTTAAGTGAAGAGAACTGTGAGACTGAGGCTCAGAAAGGCTAAATGCCTCCCTCACAGTCATACAACTGTATGGGACGAGCCAGTACAAGTATCTAGGTCTCCAGACTCACAACCCAGTGTCTTTCTAGTGCCTCTGCTGCTGACTTTCTTGCAGAGGAGAATACATGCAAGGAATGGAGCAGAAAGGTCATGCCTTTATTATTGCCCTTCAGTTGTATAGCTCAAGACAACGGTGCTTGTGATTGGCTCTTTAGCTTGGTTGATCTTGAGCTAAAAGAAGCATGTCCTCTGGCAGTTTCTGGTGGTGGACTTCAGGGAACAGGCCAGCTGGCTTGAGATTCTCCCTCCAAGTGTCCATCCTGAGCAGGCCTTTCCCAGCTGCATATCCCTGCTGATTTTCAAGGACAAGTGAGCAGACATCTTCCTGGCACTGGCTCTCTGGGAAAAGCCCTGGAATTGCCTGGAAACAGAGGTCAGAATCCACCATCTTTTCTTTCCCTAGAGTTGGGTCTGTGCTGTGTGCTGTGCTTAGTTGCTCAGTCGTGTCTGAGTTTTTGCGACCAGTTGGACTGTAGCCTGCCCAGCGTTTCTGTCCATGGGATTTTTCAGGCAAGAATACTGAAGTGGGTCGTTATTTCTTACTCCAGGGGATCTTCCCAACCCAGGGATCGAAATCTCCTGTACTTCCTGTATTGCAGGCAGATTCTTTCCCTGCTGAGCTATTGGAGAAGCCCTAGAGTTGGGCCTACTCAGCTCCAAATGTCTGGCCTGTAAGTTTAGCCATTTTAAGGAGATAAAGAAAAGAGACTTTAACTGATACTGGGGGCTGAAGACTGGGATTTTTTTTTTTTTTTTTTTGGTTTATTCCCCTGCATTTTGGCTTCCCATTTAATTGTGATTCTTTGTCTCTCCACTGCCTTCCCCTCCTTGGTTCACCCCATGTCTTTGCCTATGGAGCTTATAAGGTTGCTTTGACTCCGGATATTGTAGGAAAAGCTCCTGCCAACTAGAATCAAGGACTGAGACTTTCTTCCTTGAGCTCTCTGTTGTGATGCAGAATGGGAATCTTCTGTCAATTCAGATTTAACTCAAATGGGTCCTTGTGGCTCGTATTCAGGGGAGCATTGTCAGCTATGTGCATGAGAGGAGAGAAAATGGTGGTGTGGTGATGGCGGCAGAGTTGATTTGTGTGAGTGTACATAGGTGGGGGCGGGCTCCGTGGGGTGGAATTGGCTTGAAAATCTGCAGTGGGCTCTTTTCTCCTTTAACAGTGATGCTGGGTAATTAGCAAAATGCGCACAGGGTTTTATCCATATTCATGCGCCCTTTCCCACAAGCATAAACAATCCAGTCTCTATTATTGCCTTGCGTGTGCCACTCCCCCCTCCCCCTGCCACCTGCAGGGCCCTGTGCTGCTCTGTTCACATCATTCTGGCTCTGGTTGGGAGTGGAGATGCCTCCCCTGGCCTGGGCATGGGCACGGGGAGAGGGCTCCACCGAGAGCAGAGTGGGTGCTTCACCAACCCAGCCTCTGCACTTTAAGGAAGTGCGTTCCCAGCTATAATTACGTGCAGTCCTTAGGAAGACCTGTGTGGTAGGTGGGGCTGCATAATTATTCCTGTGTGACAAAGGAGAAAATGAGGCACAAAGATGGGGACTCTTCATCCATTTTCTCTTCCAGATCATTCCCATGTTGCTTTCCTGGCTCTTGGCTCTGGTCAGCTGACCTCAAAGGACCCCTCATCCAAGTGCCTTTGTCTTCTGGCCCTGACAAGAGATGGGGGGACACCAGGAGCCAGAGGTTGGGATTCATTGCCACCCATGTGGTGTTGGCACTGCCTGTGTTCCTTTATGGCCACGTTGCTGTGGGTGACCTCTTTTCCACACCTACACTTTCTGCCACTTTCCAGCAACCCCTTTGCTCCATTTGGCCCCATTCAGACCTGTGAATGCTAAAGACGTCCTGCTGATGCTAGGCCTTTTGCTGTTCCTTGTTGGTCCCATTACCCGCCCAACATCTTTGTAAAAAGTACTTTCACATGTTCTTTTCTGTTAAAACTCTTTGAGTGAACAGTTGGTGCCTGCTGAGACTTCCGCTGGTAGGTTCAGCAGGTTGCCAGTGACCACATAGCTAGGAAGCAGAGCCCAGCCTTCCTTTTTGATCACCAGGATTGTTTCTACTGGGCTCTGATCTCCCATCACAGAATCACTGGTACCCTATTCTTTGTCCATTCTTAGTGGGCAGTGAAACCAGCACCAACTACGAGATCTAGATCCTGTTCCATCTTTCCTGTCCTTTACGAATATTAGATTTCTGGGGTGGACTTTTCTTTGTCAAAGCAGGAGCCCAGGTATGGGGGTGAGAGGAATCAGAGAGATCCAGATTTTTTTTTTTTTTTTTTTTTGATAGCCTGTCTCTTCTGCCATCTGAGGAAATACCACTTTCCTTGGCGTGATACAAAGAGGTGTGGGTAGGGTCGTGGAATCAGACATAGCGGGTGACAGCTGTGTCCATGTACTTCCAGTCCTGACCTCTTCGAGAGCTTGTGGGCTTGCTAGCCTCTCTGAGTTCAGTGTTTTGGAAGCATAACCATTGTTCTTTTCTCTTGCTTCACACATGATGCAAAAGCAAACTTCCCGAATATTCTGCTTCATGATACAACAGTTTAAGTTGCTTCTTAGATTCAGTAGTATCTTGCTCTTCTTTCCCTCGCCAGGTTCACTTGTGGAGACAGGCAAACCACTTGATTACAGGGGGTCCCAGTGAAGAGGACGGACGCCAACTGCACCATAATGTTCTGTGTCTTTGCTTTCCTTGGGAGAAAGTTAAATACAGAGCTATGCATTATTTACATTCCAGTGTAATAATTATTAACTGCATGTTTGCTCTGAACCTGGCACACAACAGGCCCTTGAAGGGATACTGAAGGAGCATATGGCATAGTGTCTGACTTCAAAAGACCTATACGTTTATTAGGGAAATAAGATAAATCTGGGGAAAAAAGATTACATACAAGATAGTTTATGTGCAAATGCTGAAAGTAAGCAATTGCTATGTGTTATACATGGTTATGGTGTAGAGTGGGCTTCCCAGGTGGCTCAGTGGTAAAGAATCTGCCTGCCAATGCAGGAAACACTGGTTCAATCCCTGGATCAGGAAGATCGCCTGGAGAAGGAAATGGCGACCCACTCTAGTATTCCTGCCTGGGAAATCCTATGGGCAGAGGAGCCTGGTGGGCTACAGTCCATGGGGCCGCAAGAACTGGACACAACTTGGAAACTGAGCTTGATGGTGTGAGGAAGATGGTCATGAAGGTGTTGGGGAAAGCCCCATGAAGTAGCTATTAGAGAGTGGAAGGATTTGGACGCACTTGTTATTGACTTTGATATGACCACAGATTTCTCTCCCTTGGGCTCAGAGTTACTTTCCTGGGAAGGACACCCACACGTCCTGAGTTTGGTCATTACAGCCATGGTGTGGTTTCCTCTCCACAGGCATACCATTGCCCAAGCTCTTGCAGCTCCCTCTGGATTAGGGACTCTTTTCTTTCTGTCCTGTGTGACAGTAACAATGGCTGATGACAGTGTGCTTCCCAGGGGTACGTGAAGTATTTTTCTGGAAAGCCACTTCTGTCCAGATACTCAGTTACCAGGTTTATTCATCTCTAATACCCCAAAGGCAGAGAGTAGCTTGAAAAAAAAATCACTAAGAAGCCCTTAACCTTGTAACATACAGTTTTTGCTAAAAATATATATTAATAATATATTATTGAGCGAGCATAGATGAAGAAGGCCAGGGAGGGAGGAAGCAATAAGAGTGTGAGCAAGGTCAGTGCTCTTTGCCCGCAGACTCTACAATCAATAAGATCTGGTCAATAACTGCTTTATTACTGCACTACCACCCGGAGCAAAATCATTTTTAAATTAAGAATATATTTTGCAAAACTGAATTAACAATATTGAATATTTTGCTCTTTGATATGACTAGCCTTCAAAAATCAAATTATTAAGTATGGAAAATGCTTACCGGGTGAAGTTTTTCTTTCTTCTTCTCCCGCCTCACCTTTCCAACCACATTCCCCGTCTCCTTTCCCTGGTGCTCAGCTCCACTCTTCCACACCCCCACCTTACAGCTTGGGAAGGAGACAACAGCAGATTTGTAAGATCTCAGGCACAAATGTGGATATAAATTAGTATTTCATCCAGCACAGGGAAATTAGGAAAGGAAGATGCGTTTGCTTGAGTCCAACAAAACTGTGCATTTCCTCTGAGAGAAAGGACCAAGAAGAGAAAATTGGGAATTTTCCACTTGGGTAAAGCTGATGCCAAAAAATCAACCTTTGGACTTATAATCTTTGGCAAGCTATGAAATCTCACCATTCCTCCCCTCGCCTCAAACCCCCACCCTTGGTTACCCTGGCTCCATCGCCTGTTCTGTTCTCTCCTCCTCCCTCTACAGATGGAGGGGACAGAGGAGAGAGAGTCTTACATGACTCATGCAGTGCAACTTTGAAGCATCCATAAGGCTAAATACCCCCACCCTCAACAAATAAAAACTACAAGAAGTATTCCAAGCAACTCTGTTATGCAAAAGTGGGTTGTGAAAGCATGCACAGACCATGGCTCTGGGATGTGTTAAGTGATATTGTTAGCATTGATTGTATAGCATCTTTCTCTGTGAAAACATGAGGTTTTGGTGCTCAAATTTTTAAAAATTGTAATATGCTCTTCTCATCCCTTCCATCCTATTGGGTTGCATCCAAACCAAACTAGTGTTTGCCACTAGTGATTACAATCTCCTACGTGTAATTTGTAGGTTATTAGGGTTGGCATCTATAAAATAACAAGAGAGAAGGAAAGGTTTCACTGCTCAATATTGTTTATGGTGCAAAAGCCCATTAATGTGCTCCCTATTTTTCAGTAAAAGGATAATGTTGGCCAGGCCGTGCAATGGCATGTCAACTTGTTATTTATGTCGGATGACAGATTTGTACTCTTTGGAAAGGGGGCATTTGTTCAAAGCATTGGTGCTTCCTATTGCCAGAAATGAAGGAAGGAAGGAAGGAAGGAAGAGAGGGAGGGAGGGAGGGAAGAAAGGAAGGAATGAAAGGGGAAGAAAGAAGGGACAGAAGGAGGGAGGGAGGAAGACTGCTATTGAAGACGAGGGAGGGAGTTGACATTTATTTAGTGCTTTCTCTGTGTCAGTGGCTTTGGGGAGGTAGGTATTATTGCCCCCATTATACAGGAGCTCGGATGGTCTATGTATCTTTCCCATACCAGGAAGCTGATAAGTGGTGGAGCTGGAAGCCCACCCAAGAGGGTCTGTGCTCAGATCCTCTGAGCTCTTTCACTCTGTGCTCTTTCTACCACCCCATGCTGCCTTTCTCATGGAGAGTATTTTTGAGCTTATTAGCCAGCAAATGATTTTGACCAAACTTCAAATACCTAAGCTAATTAACTATTGACTCTTAAGGTGACTCAGATGGTAAAGAATCTGCCTGCACTGCAGGACACCCAGGTTTGATCCCTGGGTCAGGAAGATGCCCTGGAGAAGGGCATGGCAACCCGCTCTGGTATTCTTGCCTGGAGAATCCCATGGACAGAGGAGTCTGGTGGGCTACCGTCCATGGGTTGCAAAGAGTCAGACATGACCGAGAGACTAACACTTTCACTTTCAACTTTTATTAGGTCATGGATCTCTTTGAGAAACCCATACAAGGTATGGCTTTTTCTAGGAAAATGCACACACCCATAAGATGATTTCAGAAGCATGGGTATTCTGAAGCATGATGATGGCCTCCAGGGAAAGACCGCCCTGGGCAAAGTGCCCTAAAAGAGAGGTGCCTCATGGATCTTGCTTTCTTCTTTAGTCGACCCCAAGAGGACACTGTGACAGCTCCTCTCTGGCATCAGGCCTTTTAGAAAGAAAGTCCAGGCCTGAGATAGTAGTGAAAGTGGAGCAAAAGAAGTTTCACTGTAGTTGGCTCTTCATTTGTATACTTAGATCCGGCCTGTTCACAGCACTTGGTGGCTGGGCATCACCATGGTTTTTGATGGATTTTTGAGTGTATAGCTTTGGCTCATTCACATTGACTTTATCCCAGAAAAGGCCACAGAGTATCTGGTGGTAAAGGTGCTGATTCTTTTATCTAAGCTATTTTCCTTGACTTTTATGCCTCTGAAACTTTTAAGTGATTTTGTTTTCAATTTTTTTTTCAGTTCTGTTCAATCAGCATGGCTGAGTCCCTACAAAGTGCCCAATACAGTGCTATACTCTGGGAAAATAGAAAGCAGATCATAGTCTCCTCCTGTTACCTTGCTGACATTTTAGTTCATCTTGACTGAATCCCACGATTGGATTATTGATCAGGGAGGGCCTGACAGGGAGACAGAGAACTCACAGTTAGCAAGACCTCTCGCATATCTGGTCCTGCATCATGCCCATTTCCTGACCTCGACTATCTCCTGGAACCTGCATCTTGCCTTCTGATTCTTCCAGGATGATTTGTGCTTGACATTGCTCTGATGTGTTTAGTTCCAGTTAAATCTACGGAGCACTGATAGTGTGATGAGCACTCCACTTGTGCTGGAAGACATAAAAGGAGAAGACCTTGGGATGAGTGTGTCTTGGAGGAGCTGATATTCTACTCAGGCGGTAAGACTGCCACCCTCTTCTAAGGAAGAGGTTGTCAGATGCTCAGGAGAGGTTAGTGAGCCCTCCATGCCACATGGGGGAAACCAGCATCTTGGACTTTTCACTCAGACGTGTGCTGCTGTCCTCAGGTAGCTTTAGAGCATCTCAAGAAATCACTTTTGGATCAGATGCATGAGTCTGTTTTTAGGTTCCTTAGATTCATACATAGGCAACCTAGTAGAGTGAAGATACTTTTAAAATGCACAGAACAAAGGAGAGATTATTGGGGAAGGCATCTTCAACTGGGTATTTTCAGTTGCAAGTAATGTGCATTCTTATCTCCGTCAAGGATGATGGAGGGTGGTGTTCGGATTATAGGCACCCTCCAAGCCATGTATTCCTCTGAAAGGTTTAAAAATCACTTTGTCTTCATTACTTTGAGTAGCACAAAAGTAGATAAGACACTTGTGCATGGGTGCCTTGGCCAAATCCTTCTCAATCGTTATATTTTCAAGATAAAAAAATGAAGTTGCTCTTTTTCATATGTAGTTTTACTTTGGTTTTAGAAAATTCCCCTACTGAAAAGAGCTGACCTCCTGGCCTTTTCCCACTCCTTTTCAGTTCTGACCCCTAGAAAACCATCCCCTGGAAAAGCAGCTGATGCAGCTCCTAGGGTGCACGACTGAAGATTTTCTATATCCACAGGGGAAGGCTGAGTCCTGGGAGGGATTCAAAAATCCATAAGAACGTGGTGTTGGAAACCACCTGTCACAGAACAGAAATAATTCAGGATTAGAGCAAGGCTATTGGTTCTCCCAGATGCCTATGCAGGTAAATTTGGAGGCTGTGGTTGGGGAGAGATGATTTGAGTCTAGATTTTACAGAACCAGTCCTGGGCCCCAGACCAAGTCTTACATCACCCACAAAGTGGGTGCCTGCTTCTGCCCATCCAGGTACATGTGTACTTTCATCCTCCTATTTTCTCGGAACTCACTACTCATCCTAGTACTTACATCCCACATTTTCCTGTTATTTAAGGGGGCCAAGCCCATATGTCTTGGCTCCTCAGTAAGAGTATAAGAAGATGCAGGTACAATAATTCTGGTAGTCCCTGGTGTAAGTGCTTAGCTGATGCTCCATTTTTTTTTTTTTGATTACATAAATTTTATTTTATTATTTATTTATTTATTTTTAATTTTTACTTTACAATTCTGTATTGGTTTTGGCATAGATTGACATGAATCCACCACAGGTGTACATGCGTTCCCAAACATGAACCCCCCTCCCACCCCCCTCCCCACAACATCTCTAATGTTTACAGAATTTTGTGTTCAACTGAATCCAGTTGACACTATTCATTCCAGTTTCCTCTGAATTTGACACTACCACAAAGTACCCTAAAATTTTCCTTTTCCTTGTGTTTTCACCAAAACTCTATTGTTTATCAAATTAAAGGTAAATGTGCCCTTTCTTCCTTCTGGGATTGTGGGAAAGTCCCCAGTTCTTAAAGCCACTTGTTGGCCTTTCTTAGAGTCTTCTCTTTGACATTAGCTCTCAGGTATTTTTTAATCAAAGGAAGTTTGGGTCCTTAATCTAATTTAGGCATGCCCACTGATTTACCCACACCTCAGCCTGTCCAGGGCACTGGGATGGACTGTCTCCACAGAATTAGAATGTCCAAGGTCTGGTGCTGTTCTTCATGACCTTCGGAAGCAGGGAGAATGAACCACAGTGGGGCTGAACTGAGGTCAGGGGAAGTGGGCACACAGATCCTGAAGTGACCTGCATGAATGCCCATCCGTTTGATGTAGCTGCCGTTCTTTCCCTGTGAGGCCCCCGTGTTCTGATGCAAGTCCTGGCTCCAGTGAGTGACAGGTGCGCCCAACGGCTGCATGAGTTATTTCCTTTGGAAACCACAGCTGTGGCTGAGGCCAACGGATGGCAACGGTGCCACTGGGCTCCCTGGGAGCCATCCGCTTGGCCATCTTCAGCCTCAGGAAGGTCTTTTAAACTTGATGAAAATAACCCACGAGATTGAGTTTGGGTGGCAACTGCAAGTGTCCTCGAGATGGGAAGTACCCAGAAAGGAGCATAGAGTAGGGCTTGGGAACCAAGATTTTGGAATGGAGACAGACTGGGTTCCAGTCTGAGCTCTGCCACAGTCCAGCTTTGTGACTTTGAGCTGTGTTTTAAAAACCTCTCCGAACCTCAGTTGCCTACTAGGTAAAATGAGGACCATGTGTAATTTTTAGGTTTATTTGATAAGGATTGACTGAGATAAAGCACTGAAGCATTTTGTATAGTGTCCCATGTTCAAATAAATTTCAGCTGTTGTTACAGAAGGACAGAAGGTGGGAAGAGATATGCCCTCTCTTGGAACTCACAGCTTCTTTCAGCCAAAAAGAGTAGCCTGCTTCCCTGGGTGGGTGATAGGAGTGGTGATGGTACCTACATCATTACTCTGGGGTGAGAACCTAGTGTAAGATACCTGGAACAGCATCAGGCATGTGATAAGCACCATAGTGTTAGCTTTCCTTAGTTTTAAATTATTGCTCTTTTTATTTACTAAGGCTCATGAGCATCGTCCTAAGATGTTGACAGAAATTTGCCTTGTGTTTATTTGGATCTGGAATTTGATGGGAGGCTACCAAAGCAGGGGAAAGTAGCCACAGCTGTTCTAGTTAGTGTGCTGTTTGAAATACTTCAGAGTTAGTTTCTCAGATGGCGTGAAAAGAGGAAGAACCACGGCATTTTCCTCGGTGATAGAGCCCAGTGTGTCTCACTATTTTAATTTATTCCTTCTTGGGAGCCGGAGCGATTCACTCCCTGTCCCTTTCATCTGGGCTCTTGCATCATCTTCAGCTGCAGCTCACAGTCACCTACTACAAGAATGTGTTCTTGAAACAAGGGTGTTTTGAGCCAAAGTGTGCTTGCTGGCTGGACAATTACAACCATGGGTTTTGATGACTTTAATGGTTCCGTTTTCTCTTGTTTAGCATTCAGAGTTTTTGCACTGTGTAACATTAATCAGGAGACAAACATGTATTCAAAGCAAATGAAAATATCCTAAAACTTCAAGCTGAGAAATGAACACACCTTGGAATGCAGGATGGAACCATTTCTGAATAATGAGTAGGTTCATACTCTACATGTTCCATGCAATGCTCCTTTCCTACATGGGCAGGTTTTTGTCAATGTTCATCCTTTTCATGCTCTGCTTAAATATGGTTTCTGGATCGTGTTCCATGTCCCTGAGGCATGCAGTCCAAGGGAAGGAGCCAGAGCTGCTTCTCAGCCTGGCATGGAAGGGAGCGCTCTAGTTTACATTAAACATCAGCCCCTCAATGGTGTAGTCATTTGTTTTTGGATTTTAGCAAATTGGTTGTTTTCTACTGTCCTTTTGAGAATTTGGACAATAGTTTTCTTTTCCCCTGGGTTTATATGGATATTCAGAATCACTTTTCTAAGCTGAAGAATCTTATCGCTGATAAGAGATACAGGGTGGACAACATCTCAATGGACTAGCACCTGAAGTAGTAAGTTGGAAATACAACCACACTGGGGACAGCTTCCTCTTTGATTTCCAATGATTGATTCTCTGGATGCTTCTTAGTCCCTGGAGACGTGTCCAAGTCAAAGGCAATACAGAGTTTGCAATGAATTCTTAGGAATCTACATTTCCTAATTTGGGTGTGAAATGTGGAGACGTTGTCTATCATGGCACACAGGGGCTAGAATGAGGCCAGTTCAGAAAGTGTGAGACTGGTTCCAAGGCAGATAGAAAAAGGTGGAGAGGGGGCCTTAGGCCCCCGTGGTGAAGCATAAGATGGAGAAGCCTTCATTTCCCACAGCCCTGGGGCTCATGAGTAGGGCATAGTGATTGTGGAAATGAGTTTGTAATTAAAAGGATGGAGCTTATAAGGAGTTATACAGCCAAAGAGCTTGGAAGAGTAAACTCTTCTACCAAGGAAGTCAGTCCTTCTCTAAAATTTATTGTGAATGCCCAAAGCTGGTGGGAACTTAGTAAAATTGCCCAGTTGAACTCATTGCTTCAGAGTAGGCCTCATAAAGGAGAGCTGATCTCTTCTGCATCCCTGTAAGGAGACACCTTGTGAAGATCTCCCTATGTTTCGTGGTTAGGAAGTTCTTCCTATAGTCCAAACTAGGTTTCTCTTGCTGTCCACCCACATGATGTCCTTCGTGAACTGCCCTCACTCGCTTCTCTGGGTTCTCTTTAACTTCTCTTTTGTAGGGCCGATACCAATTACTTTACAGTAGTTCTTTTCCAAGGGGATGGTTTCTCCTAAACCTTGTATCAGTTTTTGAGTCTCTCTCTATACCCACATAGGTATTTTTGTGGCTACAGGGAGAGTCCTTCTGGGATGATATTTTTACCCCCGGTAGATCTGTGCTGTGAATAACCTGAGCCATTCTGGAACCATCCCCAGACCGGGCAGGTGGCAGCCCCATTTGCTCTTTCCTAAGCGCCAAGGCAGAGAAGCAACTCTGGCTCCTTCCCTCTGGACTGCATGCCTCCGGAACACGAAACTCAGTCACAGACACCATATTTAAACAGAGCAGGGAAAGGATGAAAATAGATAAAAACCTGTCCATGTGGGCCAGGAAAGCTGCATTTCCAATATGCTGTTAGCAAGACCCTTCTGCGATCCATCTAGCATTCAGAGATCCGTCAGGGCCGAACCTGGATGGTGCGCTGCACGGCCACCCGTGGGCTCATCCTTCGATGTTGATATGTCAGGCCTGGGCAGGGGACAGGGTCTGGGGCAGAATGAGTACCCCCTTCGTGGAGTATGAAACAGCTAAGACTAGGAGTAAGAAGCAACACAGGAGTCCATATACTTAAGGGCAGGGATTTTTGGTGGAGAGTGGTTTTCAAACTTTTTAAGCTGAGGAAGTTTTCACATAAAATGTCTATATGTAAAACGAATGTCAAAGAAGGACCAATGTGCCTTTGCCTGTGGTCCTAGTGTAGTGTTAAGGCTCAAGGCTGAGGACAAATGCAGCTCCCTCTCCACAGGCTTTTAGGGAGAAGCTGGCTCAGAAAAGCAGCCTGGGCACTGCCCACCCCACTTCCCCTCCCCAGGGTAGGAACTGGGACAGCAGATATGGCTGTGGGGGAGAGCAGTGGGCATGAAGTCCTTCTACCCAGCCACCCTGATCACTGCAAACGATGGACCCTGCCTATGCCCAGAGGTCTCCTGGCTGTCCTGGACTGGCTGGTGACTGCAGGAGCTACTGCTACATTGGAGGAATGTGGTTGCCATTCTTCAGAACATTTTGCGAAAATTACCTGGTAGTAACACCCAGGGGAGCCTTTGGAAGTGACCCTTTGTCAATGGGACAGGCTGCAGACCCCATGCAACCTCACTGAGGCCAGAGATGATGAGTTAGAATAACTGCAGTGAACAAAGCAGGGGGTCTGCAAAGTCTTTCAGCCAACTTGGGAGGGACTGCCCTTTTCTCTCTTTATTCCCTCACACTGGAGGAAATGGCACCCGGAAGAGGAGGGGCCAGGGCATGTTTCTAGAGCTAGAGGTCAGGCCAGACTTCTCCTACTTGTGAACTTGAGCTCCAGTGCAGGACTGAGAGGAAGGGGGAGAAGAGGTGTGAATTAGATGTGAGAATCAAGTTGTAATATGGATGGATTACATGGAAGATAGACAAAGAGGGCCTGTGGATTCAGATAGAGAAGGCAGACTTAGGAAGGGGAGGTACCAGGCCTGGGGAGGAAGGGGGGATGCTAAGAATCACTTTCCTGATGTCCCCAGCTTAATGTCAGGCTGACACTGACTTTAAGTGAATCCACCTCAATTCTCTCCATTAGAAGTAGTTCACAGGGCAAACTGGAGGTCACTACTTTTATTTAATGAACCATCTCATGGACTGGCGGGAGATCTTGTCTTCTGTTTAATTGTAGTCAGGATTTCAGGCTTTTTAAAAATACGTATTGAGTGGTGGTTAGTTCCAATTCAATTCCAATTCCAGATTCAAGTCCCACTGCTTGCATGCCTGCTGTCTATTGGTCTTGTGTTCAGCTCATTCATCAAGAATGAGGAAAGGAAAAGAGGATAAGACAAGGAGTGTCTACTCTTACTGGCACGTCTTTTCTGATATTGTTAGCTTTGCTCATTTCCTTCTTGCCCAACCCTACCCAAGACCGCACACATATTTCACTCCTTCCAGAAACCCTTCCACACCACTAGCCATGGGACTCCAGCCCGTAGTGAAATATATCACTCAATTCAACCTCTCTGTTTGGCCTAGTTCATTTCATCTCAATTCAGTTCAGTTCAGTTCAGTCACTCAGTCATGTCTGACTCTTTGTGACCCCATGAATCGCAGCACGCCAGGCCTCCCTGTCCATCACCATCTCCCAGAGTTTACTCAGATTCACATCCATCGAGTCCATGATGCCATCTAGCCATCTCATCCTCGGTCGTCCCCTTCTCCTCCTGCCCCCAATCCCTCCCAGCATCAGAGTCTTTCCCAATGAGTCAACTCTTCACACGAGGTGGCCAAAGTACTGGAGCTTCAGCTTTAGCATCATTCCTTCCAAAGAAATCCCAGGGTTGATCTCCTTCAGAATGGACTGGTTGGATCTCCTTGCAGTCCAAGGGACTCTCAAGAGTCTTCTCCAACACCACAGTTCAAAAGCATCAATTCTTCGGCACTCAGTCTTCCTCACAGTCCAACTCTCACATCCATACATGACCACAGGAAAAACCATAGCCTTGACTAGATGGACCTTAGTCGGCAAAGTAATGTCTCTGCTTTTGAATATGCTATCTAGGTTGGTCATAACTTTTCTTCCAAGGAGTAAGCGTCTTAATTTCATGGCATCGTATGGAAATCAGCTCGAGGACAGCAGGGCAACATTGCCAAGAGAGGATATGGCATGTCCTGCGGTCTGGGAAGTCCTCAGACTCTTGTTCAGTTCTGCTTTTAGTGTATCCTGGAGGATTTCTGAGGCCAAAGACCCCATTCATTGTAGCTGCAGCTTTGAAAAACTTGAGAGATGTTGCTGCCCAAACAGGACCAGCCACATCAGGAACAACTGGCAGTGCCCCAGTGTAAACCGGGCCTGAAGCTCAAGGAGCAAGTGCTCTGTAAGAGAAGAAATGCAAGTTTCAGGTCCTTTAAGGCCTGGGCCTGGGAAACTGGTGCAGCGTCCCTTTTGTTGTAATCTGTTGGCCTCTATGGGTCACAGTCCCTGCCAGTTTCAGAATGGACAGGGTTAGATTTTGTTCAGAAGAATATGTAAAACTGGGGGTGAGAGACTCAGAGACCCCTTTTGGTCTCTTCTAACCTATAGTCTCTTCATAGACGACTTCAGGAGCTATGACTTGAACTCAAGAGCTATAACAGCAGCTGTTGGATGTGTAAGAATAACAGAGGAAAAAGTACCATATAGCTAATGGTAATTTTCTCCAGATATTGTCCCATCTAGGAACTTACTATATCCAGCTGACACAGCTTACCCTTTGGTTAGGTTAGTGCTCTGGTCATTCTGAATGCATAGCTTAGCTGGGGGAGGTGGGCACCAAAAAGCTGCTCAGTTCAGTTCAGTTCAGTTCAGACATGTAAGTATGTAAGTATTGCCTGCCAACCAAGCTCCATGTTGAGCTCAAGCACAGTGGAGGAAACTCTGTTCTTTAGGACACTCTGGAATTTTCTCCACCCATTATCTCCTCATAAACATACCAGGAAAGTTCTGCCTCCCTTCACAGCCTAGAGCAGAGGACTTAATCGATAGAGTCCTGCCTGTTTTGTTTGAGATTCTGAGCAGGTGTTATCTGAGAACAAGCAGGTGTTTGTAGAAATGTGACCTTGAGCCCTGGATACTGACCTGCTCTTTTGTTCTGGTGACTCATTTTTCCTTGAATGGGGTTGGTTTCTGTTTATGATATGGTTGCAGGGCTGCAATGACCCTTCTGGACATCACCATTGTATATGTAGACACTCCCCTCACCAAGCAGAAAAATTACTGGGTACATTTGATACCTTTCAGCCAGAGGTGTAGTTGTTCCTTGTCACCCACAAATTTGTTTAAAAAAAAAAAGGCAAATAGATAGAGTATGCTGGTGTTACATTTGTTTCCTTAAAGCAGGTTATGCCTATAGGAAAACATAAGGCACCTTATTCCAATGACTTTCCTGTTATCAGTGGAGAAAACTGAGTTTAGTTCATCCTGAACATGCTACTGGGCATTTCTGAAAATCTTTGGCTAATAAGATACAATTTGGAGCCAGAATCTTGCATTTCATTGTATTTCCATCTTCCTGATTACAGTGGAGAAATGTGTGTGTATGTATGAATGCACACTTCTGGACCTTTATGCAGAGTTAATGGTTCTCTCTTTAGGGTTCCTCGGTCTTGAAAAGTGTGAGTTCATGTTAAATCCAGAAAAAAAAAAAAAAAACAGAAATAAGAAGTGTTCATACCTATAAACCAATTTCAACACAGACATGTAAGTATGTGTGTCTATAAAAACCAACCAACAAAATTATATGTTGGAGTAATTTTCTAGAAAAGTCTTACTGATGGTAATGCTATCACCAAATTATAAAGTTCAGCATCAGTTCTGCCCTGAAGGGTCTGAGTAACCACTAGGAATAGGGCCTGTAACTCAAAAGGCTCTGCAACTGTAGGTAGAAGATCATGCCCCATAAGAGGGCACATTTGTTTTAGGATTTAAAAAGAGGTATTATCTGCCCTGGCCACATGACCTTGTACCTCTTTCAGAGTGTCAGATCCACAGAGGGATATCTCAAGCTGGTTACAGCTGTGATGGTGAAAGAAGAATAGCGATACTCAGATCAGACAGCAGTGAACTTATGGGGACAGGAAGGACTGGCGTTCATGAACACGTTACATAGTTTAGGAGTTCCTAATGAAGTGACATCCTTCTTTTAGAATCCTTGAAAGCACAAAGATGAAAGCCACTTGTAAATATTTTGATCAGTGGCAGATAAAAAATATTTAAAAGAGGATTTCCTCATAATCACACAAGATGTGACATAGTTTATTGACATGATTTTTGGGGGACTTTTGGGTTATTTTTATTCCTTGTGTGCCTAGTTTTGAGGGAGAGTTGATTTCCCCTTTCACTAATCATCCTGTCATTCTCCTCAATGTTTTACTCACTTGCAATTATAGAAAAACACCCCCAAATTTTATTCCCTAAAGGTAGAAGTGTCTAGGACATTCCCTGTTGCATGGCAAAGCTGTAGAGGAGAAGGGAAGCTGTGTTCATTAGGAAGTGCTGGTTTTCAATAGAGCCCAGTGCTGAACAGAGAGGCCCCCCCTTAGCAATCACTCGAAACAGAATGAGCTTCTTTGAAATATAAGTGGCCCTGTAAAAACACAAGCAGATTCTGCAGTATCTATTTAGGGCACCCGGGAATGCCACATAATAGGAACTTGAGCGCACCTGATGGTAACCATATGGCAGGTTCTGATGACTGACAATAGGTAGAGACTGCAGTAATTAATGAAAATGAGAAGCCATTTGTGGCCCGCACAATGAGGGGATGGAGAGGCCAGTCTATTCGCAAAGGCTGCGATGTGTCCAGGGTGTGTTTCTAGACCACAACTGGCTGGGCTCGTATCTCTGTGTGTGAACAGGTGTGAGAGAATTGACACAGTGGGAGGGAGGGCTTGCTTGTGATCAGAGAACGACCATCATTCCTGGAGCTGCAGTGGGAAAACGAGTGTGCAGATCCTGTTGGCTAACCTTGTGTCACTAAACCCTGATACCTGGCTGATAGTTTTAGTTTGAGGTGAGAGAGATCCCAGGTAGAAATCCCGTTAGCTGGCCTCGTGGGAGTACAAGACTTCATTGTTTGAGGTCTTGGGTTTTCTGGGTGTGATTTCGCCATTTCTGGATTTCAGGGCACAATACCTCTGTTTGCCTCTTGGGGATGACTGGCTGCCTTACTTGAGGCACTCTCTGGGTCAGGATGTACCAAGGTTTGGCTCACCTCTGACAAAGGCAGAGGAAGGAGCTTTGCCTCGTCTTTTTATTACTGTACTTTTTTCTTGGACATGGGCTGGAGTAGAGGAGGGGAGTGGGCCATGGGGAGATTCCAGAGAGACTGATTGATCTTGTCAAAAAGAATAAAGGTATCGAGGCCCCAGCACCCCCCTGCAGCTCATGGGCATGTGGGACTGAAGCGGTCACTGTGAAGTTTGTGGTTAGGCGTTCCAAAAAGAAGTTTCTTTATGATTCCTGATTGCTTTGGACAGATATAAGCAATACCAGCTGGGGCCCAGCAAGCCTGTCTCCAGCTTTATTGTTTCCGTTTTATCGGTGGTGTGTCCGCCTAAAAGAACTGATCTATCTGCCCGTTATTGCCAGCCTTTTCCATAACCAGATAGGAAAGTTGAACATTAACAAGTGGATTTGCTTTCAGTAGCAGTGTGTGTGGGGGGGGGGGGGTGGTGGTGGTGTGTTTAGCAAGATAATAGTATATTGCTCAGGGGCAAGTGATTCAGATTTCTACAAGATTCCCATTCCTTTGTCTCCTATCTTGAATTTTCCCTAACTTATCTGAAGCTTCCTCTTTTACTAGAACCAGAGAGGATCCATAAGGCTGTTTTTGTAAGAGTCCTTGGAAGGTGGTAGAAACTCAGCTGGAGCCAGGCTGTGGGCACCAGGCACTGTGCAGGGCAGAGACGTTTCAAGTCATCTCTTGTGGACAGTTGGCACTGTTCTGTGTTGAAAAGCTCCGTGGCAGCATTTCGGAGTGCACCCCAACCCTCCCTCCTTGGCAAGTTGAGTTTACAAATAATGTGCTCTACTCACCCTGTCTGGAGTTTCTGGCTTAAAAGTGAGTGGTCAGAACTCTCAAGATGTGTAAAAGGAAAGGTTTTACTACCTAGTGGAAAATGATCATTGAAGTTTACTCTTTGTGGATTAGCAAAGTAGACAGACAGGCTGCTCTGACTCAGAGGTCAAGTGAGAAACTTCTCAGGCTCTTTTACAAGAGAAAGGGGTGTGTGTTAAGTTACTTCAGTGGTGTCCAACTGTTTGCGATTCCGTGGACTATAGCCCACCAGGCTCTTCTGTCCATGGGATTCTGCAAGGTGGTAACAGGAAATGCAGCCACCTGATGTGAAGAACTGACTCACTTGAAAAGACCCTGATGCTGGGAAAGACTGAAGGCGAAAGGAGAAGGGGACGACAGAGGATGAGATGATTGGATGGCATCACCGACTTGATGGACATGAATCTGAGTAAGCTCTGGGAGTTGGTGACGGACAGGAAGGCCTGGCGTGCTGCAGTCCATGGGGTTGCAAAGAGTTGGACACAACTGAGCGACTGAACTGAACAGGAGATGAATGACTCATGACTTACCAATCTGGAGTTCTGTCCATTCATTCATTTTTTGAAGGAAACAAATAATGTCCTGCTAAAATGACAATTCTCTTTGGTTTGGAGTTTGTTCTCTATGGTTTGTGAGATATTTTTCATTTGCATAATTTATTTCTGCACTTCCTTAATTACAGGTTATAATGAGTAGAGTAAGGGGAAGAATGAAAGAAGAATACCCAATGCATAGAGACCAACTTCTATCATGGAAGTTCAGCCCTGTCAAATGTAGGTTCCGGGGCAGAGACATTTGAGACCAGATGGGTGCCCCTTTGTGGTTGGAGACAAGAACTCAGTTTGATTCTGATTTCATTTAGGATGCAGGGTCCACCAGGGCAGCAGAGTTCAGCTGGCAGACTTTTCCAGTACCTCATTTAGTGAACAGTATCTGCTGTCTTGTTTATGAAAAACATCAGGGAAAATTTTAATAGTTTTATACAATCCCTAAAGCCTGGTCCACAGCCAAGACACATTAGTTTTCTAAATCTCCAACAATATTTCTTCCTCCCAGAATCAGGGCAAATTCTCAAGTGTGTGTGCTGTTTTTTTAAAAATAATTAAACCAAGCACCAGTGGTAAAGAACCCACCTGCCGATGTAGAAGACATGAGATGCAGGTTTGATCCCTAGGTCAGGACTGTCCCCTGGATGAGGCCATGGCAACCCACTCTTGCCTGGAGAATCCCATGGACAGAGAAGCCTGGCGGGCTCCAGTCCATAGGATTGCAAAGAGTCAGATATGACTGAAGAGACTTAAACACACAGCACAGGACAAGCAGTAAAAAAAAAGGGCCAAGACTAGTGTTATTTTGTTATCACCGTAGATTATTTCAAGATTGTACTGGAGAAAATGTGTATCCCAGTTTGACTCAATCAGAGGTGTGTGTGTGTGTGTGTGTGAATGAGGAGTTCTTTAAAACCTTTAAACATGGATTCTTTGCCTCCCCAAAGGTGCAAGGATGTTGCCTTCAGCACCTTTCTTGCTGGAGAGCATCGAGCATTTGGTTTTATCAGACACTGGCATAGTAATGAAGCTATTTTGATAGAAATAGTCTCATTACTATTCATTTTTGTTGGCTCTCAACTAATTCTTGAACCAAAGTTCTGTGTTTTTTTTTTCCCCCACCAGAGAACAACAAGCAAATTTAAAAAGATATCCTTAGCCTCTGAAGCTAATGACAAACACAAACCCATTCTGCCCAAGGAGCCATTTTGCAGGTGCCTGCCTCTGTGGTGATTATCCCAATGACACGCCCTGGCAGTGTGAAGGGCTCGCCCTTCCTCCTTCATACCTTCCCTAAAACACATTCAGGGGGGGCCTTCCAGAGGTCATGTCCATCTCCTATCCTTTCGTAACATGGTGTAACATGGAGTCATCTTGCACTGGGTTGAAGAGATTTGGCTTCGGTCTAGTATGACCTTGAGCACATCATCAAAGTGTTCTGGTACCACTTCTCTTCCCATTCTTTCAGTTTGAAAATAAACTTTTTATTTTAGAATAGTTATAGATTTATATAAAAAAAATTGCAAAGACAGTAGAGTGTCCGTGTTAAGTCCCTCACCCTTTTCCCCTATGAATAACAATTAACCTTTGTCATAACCAAGGAACCAGTTTTGACACAGTACTATTAAGTGAAGTCTGCATTTTATTCAGATTTTACTAGTCTTACAATGTCCTTTTTCTGCTTCAGAATCTCATGCAGGATACCATTTAGTTGTTTCCTTAGCCTCCTCTGATCTGTGACAGTTTCTCAGATTTTCCTTGTTTATGCTGACTTTGACAGTTTTGAAGAGTAGTTTTCAGGTAGAATGTCTCAATTTGGGTTTGTCTGATGTTATTCTCATGGTCAGACAGGGGTTTGGGTTTTGGGGAGGAAAACCACAGAGGTGAAGTGCCTTCCTCATCACATCTTATCAGTGATACATGCTATTAGCTGGTAATGTTACCCTTGATCACCTACCTGGCCAAGGTAGTGTTTCCCAGGTTTCTGCGCTGTGAAGCCACCCCACTCCCCTGCCATACTCTGCTCTTTGGAAGCAGGGCTTCCCAGGTGGTGCTAGTACTAAAGAGTCTGCCTGCCAGTGCAGGAGACATAAGAAATGTGGATGGTTCCTGCATCAGGAAGATCCCCTGGAGGAGGGCATGGCAACCCACTCCAGTATTCTTGCCTGGAGAATCCCATGGACGGAGGAGCCTGGTGAGCTCCAGTCCATGGGATCTCAAAGAGTCAGACACGACTGAAGAGACTTAGCACATACGAACGCACTAAGTGCAGCGCACACGCAAGGTGGGTGGGTAGAGGGGATTAAGTTCCACCTCCTGGCGGGAAAGTCTCCACACAAATTATTTGGAACACTCCTATAACGGAGTTTGAGTTCTTTTCCTCTTGTATTTATTCAGTCATTTATTTATATCAGTGTGGACTTGTGGATATATATTTTATTCTTCCACTTTTATTGATATATAACTAGCATGCAACGTGGATATTAGAGAAGGAAATGGCAACTCATTCCAGTATTCTTGCCTGGAGAATTCGATGGACAGGGGAGCCTGGCAGGCTACAGTCCATGGTGTCGCTAAGAGTCAGACATGACTGAGTATGCACGCAACATGGATATATATTTTAACTTTTAGATTATAATCCAACTCTATTGTTCCTTAGTTCATTCCTCAAATTGTCACAGTTTTGCCCATTAGGAGCTCTTTCAAGTTGGATTCTGAGTGACCTTTGACATGCCCTCATCATTTTGTTCTGTGAGCGCTTTCTGTATTTTCTGTAACTGCATGATGCTTTGGGCTCCACATGTGTATTCCCTGCCCTGGTCTTGCAGTTCATCATTTCTCCAAGGAACCCTGGTTCCTTTTATTAGAGAATGGTGTTAGAAACTGTTGGTTTTTATGGTCTAGGAGTTAGGTATGACATTCAGGTTTCTAAAATACACCTTTTATATGTACACCACTATGTCCTGTTGGACCTACAGAAACGTATATGATGTCTTTCCCTCAAGATTAATATAGGTAAATATTATAAAAATAGTACATAATTCTGTGGTAGAGTGGGTAGTTTTGACTAATGTCAAGTGGAAGTATAGATTCTCATGCTTAAATAAATATAAAGCACTTTCTTTTTTTTTTTTTCCCTTTTCCATTCTTTTTACTCCTTATTCACATCCAGTTCATCTATGCTAGAATTGGGAAATGTTAAATTATTTACATGGGTATGTTAGCAGTCTGAAAAAATGCTGTTCACTTCAGGCATTGATCCCTAAACTATCCAAACTCTCCTTTCCTTCAGAAAGGAGAAATGTCTAGGACTTAAATATTTGGGGAAGGCTTCCTGGAGGAGGTGACACTTGTCTTGATATTTGAAGGACAGATACTTGTTTGGGACAAAAGAGAGAGTCTTCTGTGTCTCTTTGGGAGAAATAGTAGATAAAACTAGCTCAGAGAAGGGGTCCTAAAGGATTTATTAGAAGACTGGAAGTCTATCATGGATTTCTCCACTGTTACAAGGGCCCTTAATCCAGAGCCTCTAAAATGTCGACATTCCGTTAAAACATTCTTAGTGTTTTCTACATGAAGGAGAGGGAGCCGACTGAGCTCATGCCAATCGTCCTAGTTATTAAATGTCTGCTGAACACCTCGGTAGTAGAGACTGGGACAAATTGTATATCCTTTACGTGGCAGTGGCTACATGCTTGGGCTCTCCAGAGTGTCTGGTGGTTCTTTTTAACTTTTGGTGTTCTTTTATGTGAGGAACTTTGCAGAGTCTGTGGAAATTGATTTTGAGATGTTTCAAGGGATTTTTTCTCCTGGAACAGAGTAGCCAAGATGAACAGGGCCAGCAGTGACCCAAGCTCCGTAATGGATATAGTCCTACAAAAGTGTTCATTAGCTTCAGCTGGGTCATCATCAAATAAAATGACCTCTATCCAAACTCTTAGGACAAGTGTGCTTACTTCAGACCCAAGTCTTAAGGTTTTTAAATGCTGGACTGAGCTTTTGCTCCAGTAAAAATGGCTTCCTTGGTAGCTCAGACGGTAAAGTGTCTGCCTACAATGTGGGAGACCTGGGTTCGATCCCTGGGTCAGGAAGATCCTCTGGAGAAGGAAATGGCAACCCACTCCAGTATTCTTACCTGGAAAATCCCATGGATGGAGGAGCCTGGTAGGCTACAGTCCATGGAGTTGCAAAGAGTCAGACACAACTGAGTGACTAAACTTTCACTTTCACTTTCAAAAATGGCTAGAACTTATCTGTTATCTTTTTGAAAGTTGTTCTGCTAGAGCAGGTGGTTTTCTTTATTCATTAAGTAGTTCAATGTAAATTGACTCATTGATAGGAAATAGGACTCAGGACAGAAAAAAACCCTTTTGCACACTAGAGCAGAAAATATAGGAAATAGAAATCTTCCTCTTCCACACACAAGCTTTACCATAGCCTCAAAAGAAACTTTTTAGCTGTGGAAGATAGAAAAAGCTTTGTTCTTGATGACAATTGCAATAGTACTTAATTATACTTATCTTACTGCATGTTTTCATCTAAACTTTGAGTCATTCATCATCCCAGGATATATGTGTGACATAGAAGAGTTGTGCAGTAAACGGGTAACGTAGAAGAATTGATCTAGAAAGCCGTAAACCTATGTGGGAGCAGGAGTCCACTGTCTTTTATGCTAGTAAAAGCAGTTTTGACTGGGCATCAAGGACAGATGGGTGGGCGTGAAGAATCATCTTTATTCCCTCTGGTTATGTTAAGACAATATATTTAGAGATTATAGTGATTTTTTCCTTCAACTATTGCAGCCACGTTCTCATGGAGGACCCCATCCAGGGCTTCAGACTCATAGCTCCTGATGCCTCTTTCTCCACCAGCCTCCACCTCAACTTCACTTTAGCAGCTGCTCTCAGCAACTACTAGCCCTTGTCATCAACTGGAGTTGCTCCATGTTTGAAATCCTGAACTCTGAAATCCTCCTTTCTGACCACAACCTCTGATCCTTCTATCAGTCCTCACTCTTTCATGCCCTTGAAATATGTTCTTTGGTCTCATTGGGACTCTTGGTCTCTTGACCTTTCCTTATGTTCACAGTTGCTCACCCCCTCCTAACTCCGTCCCTAGCCCTGCCTTGTTCGCACAGCCATTTCTGCTGTACTGCCACGGGCACTCAGTTCTCTCATTCCTTTGACTTTTTGTTTTATCTTTCATTCCAATCTCTGGCTAATAATTTCTCTCTCCCTCCCCTCCCTCTTCCCCTTTTCCCCATTTACCTTTTTCTTTTTCTCTCTCTCTTTCTCTCTCTCTCTCTTCATTTCTTATCTTGGGTTTCTAGGAACTATGGAAGACACTTTCCCAACCAGCACGATCCGTCTCATTAAAAAAAAAAAAAATCCATGATTATTGACCTTATCTAGATGGAGAAGCTGTTTAGTAATCCCCGGGCCAGGGCTAGGGTATAGGGAATGTAGTGCCAAGAACGCAAAATTTAAAGAGACACTCATTCTTGGAGCCAACTCTGCATTTGCTGGATCTTGAGAATGACTGCCCCCTTGAACTGTGTGCCGAGGTCCCCACTAGCTGCACTCTAGTCTTGACCTAGACGTTTACTCATCTCTAGTTATCTCTTTTGTGTGTCACCTGGGGTAGCCATTCTAGCCTTTATCACTGTTCTCAATTTACTTGTAAGCCACACATAGAAGATGACTTTTCCATTTTCAGTGAAAAAAATTCTGGTTACCAGATTTGAATTTCCTCAGCTTCCATCCTGCCACCAAATATGCCTAATCTGTTAACTCCCTTCTGTTCTCTTTGCCGTAGAGAAGTTCCACACTCTCCCACCTTTGCTGTTGCTCATATCACTTCACAAGCTCTCTGGAATCCTCACCCATCAACTATCCTCTTCCTCTCTTGCATTGACATGTTGTAAATACTATTGAGGACTTTACTAAAAACAGAGCCTTTTCTCAACTTTGTCTTCCTTTTGAGTTAATCCTCATCTTCAACTGGTATGAAAAAATGATCTACACTCTTCATCATTCTCAACTTACTACCCAAACAGTACAGTTTTTTCTGACTGACTTCTGCTTCCATCATTATACCATCTGCTCTCTAAGAGTTCTGGGTGATCCCAGTGTCCATGTTCATTGGTTCTTCTGAGTCTTCGTCTTATCCAACCTCTCTGTGCTGTCACCTTGACCCTGCCCTCCCTGTGTCTGAGGCATTCTGTTCTTTGTTGCTCACCTCTGTGGTGCCTCTTCCTCACTCCCCTTTTATGGCACCTCTCACTTGTCTGATCCTTACATGAAGCTGGTTCGAAGTCTCATACTGGCTCTTCTCATCTTACACCAAACTCTTCCTTTGAGTGACTGCTCACTCCTGTGGCTTCAACTATCCACCTACAAATTCCCTATTGAAACCCCTATTGAAAAAACAATCATATTGTTTTAACTGAGACTTCCTCAGTGAACTCCTGATCCAGTTCTTCAAGCTCAGTATTTCCAAAACCAAGTTATTGTTTGCCCCAAACCTGTATTCTTCTTTTTGTATTTTCTCTTCTCCATTAAAGCATAGTTATTTACCTAGTTATCCAAGTTAGAAGTATCACAATCTACTTAAAATTTTTCATTCTCATCTCCTTTATAGTCAGTTGAGTCAGTCATTGGAGAAGGCAATGGCACCCCACTCCAGTAGTCTTGCCTGGAAAATCTCAAGGACAGAGGAGCCTGGTAGGCTGCAGTCCATGGGGTCGCGAAGAGTCAGACACAACTGAGCAACTTCACTTTCACTTTTCACTTTCATGCATTGGAGAAGGAAATGGCAATCCTCTCCAGTGTCCTTGCCTGGAGAATCCCGGGGATGGGGGAGCCTGGTGGGCTGCCATCTATGGGGTCGCACAGAGTCGGACACGACTAAAGTGACTTAGCAGCAGTAGAGTCAGTCATCAGGATGTTCCCTCACATCAACCTTTATCCCCTCTGTTGACACCTTAGTTTGTTGTTGATGTTCAGTTGTTAAGTCGTGTCCAACTCTTTGTGACCCACATGGACTGTGGCAAGCCAGCTTCCTCTATCCTCCACTACCCCTGGGAGTTTTCTCAAATTCATGTCTACTGAGTTGGTGAAGCTATCTAACTGTCTCATCCTCTGCTGCCCTCTTCTCCTTTTGCCTTCAGTCTTTCCCAGCATCAGGGTCTTTTCCAATAAGTCGGCACTTTCACATCAGGTGGCCAAAGGGTTGGAGCTTCAGCTTCGGCTTCAGCCCTACCAGTGAATATTCAGGACTGATTTCCTTTAGAATCGGCTGGTTTTAACTCCTTGCTGTCCAGGTGACCTCAAGAGTCTTCTCCAGCACTGCAATTCAAAAGCCTTAATTCTTTGGTACTCAGCCTTCTTCATGGTCCAGTTCTCACATCTATACATGACTATCAGAGAAACCATAGCTTTGACTATCCAGACCTTTGTCAGCAAAGTGATGTCTCTGCTTTTTAATATGCTGCTTAGGTTCATCATAGCTTTCCTTCCAAGGAGCAAGTGTCTTATGATTTCATGGCCAGAGTCACGATCTGCAGTGATTTTGGAGCCCAAGAAAAAAAATCTCTCACTGCTTCTACTTTTTCCTCTTCTATTTTCCATGAAGTAATGGGACCAGATGCCATGATCTTAGATTTTTGAATGTTGAGTTTCAAGCCATCATTTTCACTCTCCTCTTTCACCCTCATCAAGAATCTCTTTAGTTCCTCTTCATTTTCTGCCATTGAGTGTTGTCATCTGCATATCTGAAGTTGTTATTTCTCCTGGAAATCTTGATTTCAGCTTGTGATTCATCCAGCCTGGCATTTCCCATGATGTACTCTGCATATAAGTTAAATAAGGGTGACAATATACAGCCTTGTCATACTCTTTTCTCAATTATGAACCAGCCATTGTTCCATGTCTGGTTCTAACTGTTGTTTCTTGACCCACATACAGGTTTCTCAGGAGAGAGGTAAGGTGGTCTGGTAATGCCATCTCTTTAAGAGTTTTCCACAGTTTGTTGTGATCCACAGAGTCAAAGACTTTAGCATAGTTAAGGAAGGAGAGGTAGGGTTTTTTTTTTTTTTTGGAATGTTCTTGCTTTCTCCATGATCCAGTGAATGTTGATAATTTGATCTTTGGTTCCTCTGTCTTTTCTAAACCTAGTTTGTACATTTGCAAGTTCTTAGTTCACATACTACTGAAGCCTACTTTGAAGGATTTTGAGTGTAACCTGGTTAGCATATGAAATGAGCACAACTGTACAGTACATTCTTTGGCATTGCCTTTCTTTGGGATTGGAACAAAACCTGACCTTTTCCAGTCCTGTGGCCACTAGTGAATTTTGCAAATTTGCTGGCATATTGAGTGCAGCACTTTAACAGCATCATTTTAAATGGTGCAGCTGGAATTCTGTCAGCTCCACTACCTTTGTTCATAGTAATGCTTCTTAGGGCCTGCTTGACTTCACACTCCAGGATGTCTGGCTTTAGGTGACTAACCACACCATTGTGTTACCTGGGTCATTAAGACCTTTTTCGTACAATTCTTTTGTGTATTCTTGCCACCTTATCTTAATCTCTGCTTCTGTTAGGTCCTTACCATTTCTGTCCTTTATTGTGCCCATCTTTGAATGAAATGTTCCCTTGATATCTCCAATTTTCTTGAAGAGATCTCTAGTCTTTTCCATTCTATTGTTTTCCTCTATTTCTTTGCACTGATCAGTTAAGAAGGGTTTCTTATCTTTCCTTGATATTTTCTGGGATTCTATATTCAGTTGAGTATATCTTTACCTTTCTTTTTTGCCTTTTGCTTCTTTTCTTTTCTCAGCTATTTGTAAGGCCTCTTCAGACAACCACTTTGCCTTCTTGCATTTTTTTTTTTTCTTTGGGATGGTTTTGGTCACTGCTTCCTGTACAGTGTTACAAACTTCCGTCCATAGTTCTTCAGGCACTCTGTCTACTAGATCTAATCCCCTGAATCTATTCATCACCTCCACTGTATAATCATAAGGGATTTGATCTAGGTGATAGCTGAATGGCCTAGTGGTTTTCCCTACTTTCTTCAACTTAAGCTTGAATTTTACAATAAGGAGCTCATGATCTGAGCCACTATCATCTCCAGGTCTTATTTTTGCTGACTGTAAAGAGCTTCTACAGCTTGGCTGCAAAGAACCTAATCAATCAGATCCAAATTACTTAGTGTGATATTCAGTGTCTCTCACAAGTTACCTCTCCAAGCTCTTTTCTTCCCTCTTTCCTTTTAACTATATACGATCTGGGACTCCAACTTACTAGCTGCTTCTGAACATGCTTTTGTGTCATAGAATGTCCCACTAACCTTCTCCTCTAATCAACTTCTATTTATACTTCATGACCTGGTTAAAATGTCACCTCTCTCAAGAGGCTTCCTTTGTCTTTCTCTTTTCTCCTGTCTTATAAGAACTTTACTCAATCTATTAAAGCATGTACTTATTGCATTGGAGACAGTGGTATATATTTCAGTCTGTTCTACTAATCTACAAATGTAATTTCAGAAGTCAAACCGTAATCCTTGTATCTAACATAGAACTTTACATATAGTTGGTATTCCAACATGTTTCTTCAAAATATAATTGTTCCTGCTCTGAAGTTAACTTATTGAGTGACTTTAGGCAATTGCTTCTCTTGCTTGACCCCCTTTCACTCCTCTGTAAGAAAAAGGAATTGAACTAGAGGGTCTCAAATTTTTGTGGTTCTGTTCTGGCATCTCTTGGATTTTGGAGCAGCTTAAGAAGCCACTAGGGAACATATAGCTGAAGTTGATATCAAAAGTTCATTGAAGCACTGCATAGAAGTGACTTGTAGGCAAAATAAGGAAGAGGGAAGGCAAGTAAAAGGGAAGATAAAATGAGAAAAGCCTTAAGAAAGAAAGAATAAGAAAGGTGTCTGTGCTGAACCTCACACCTTCAGAATCGTGTCGTTCTAAAGTAAGCTTTTCTGATGTATCTGCTGTGTGGAAGCTATAGTCCTGTTTGCTGTGAGGAGCACAGTATAAATTTAAGATGCGATCATTGCTGTTAGTGAGCTTGTGCTTTAGCAAGGACTGTAGATATATAAGATTATGATAACAAGGATATCTAAGGTGAGAAGGAACACAGTCTTTTGAGGACAGATAGACGTGGCAGTCAGTAGCATACATAGTCCCCTTGTGTGGATTAAAAAATGATGCCCTTCCCCTCACTTGGATAATGGAGTATGGACTGGATTTCTCATCTCCACTCCCCACTGATTAGACCTGTCCAGGGCAAAACCCGCAAAACTCTGTGGAGGTGCTGCCCCTAGCTTTCCTCTCAAGCAAAGGCCCAAGGCAGGGCCTTGGAGAGGATGTAACAAGAGCCATTGATGCAGTAATGGCCAGATGCTCCGTGAGGTTGACTGGTCCAGGGGTTGGCCCCCGTGACCCTGATTTAATCATCCTGGGCTGGCCAAACCTGTGCAAGGGTCACTGGGAGCTTGGTTCAGTTTCTTTTTGACTTTTCTTTCCTGCCTCTCTAAAGTGAGTTGTAGGACTTGTTGATTTCAGGCAGCAGTCTTATGTCAAAGAGGGGTGATGCTGGTAATGGAACCCTCCTCCTTCCTCCCCCTCCCCTTTATAAATTTGCTCTGCCTGACTTACATTGGCAGAGCTGTAGGACCCTACTGCTGCTGCAGCGGCGGTGTGGCACGTCCAGAAAAGGCCCAGGGGCTGGACCATGCCTTTTGCTCTGCTGGACACTCTGGCAGGCCTGGAGCTGGCCAAGGGAGGATCCACTGAGTGGGCAGTGATGGGAAGGGAGTGCAGGGGTCGATGTCTTTGCTGTCTGCTGTGGTTTCTGGCAGGTAGGAGAAAGCCTGTGAGTGATGGAAGGGCCTTCCAGTGGCCTCAGTGACCCTTCTGGGCTGCCAGGCCTCTGTTTCTTTCTCTTCCATCGCTCATTTCTCTCTTTCCTCTCAACTTCATTCCCTGGTGGGCTGGCTGGGAATCAGCGGAGGGAAAAAGTAATTGAAGTGCTTAAGAGAAATTGTTTGGAGGGAGGAGGCGGCAGGGTCAAAAGGAGAACAATTAAGAAGCTATGTGATACAACTGTGCGGGGAAGAATTTAGTATGAATATAATGATCAATTTCCTAATAATTAGGTCTCTTAGACGGCGGAGTAGTTCCCCAAGAGGCAGTGGTGGGAACCCCATTGCTTGGTCATTTCTAATTAGACTGGAGAAGCATTCACAGAAAATGCTGCCGAGAAAATCCCTCATGCGGGGAAGGGTGGGGTGGGGGTAGGTGGGCACGTGACCCAGGGGGGTGCCTCTGTTATCTCTCATTTCTGTGATTCATTGATGAGCACATAATTCACTGATTAGTTAGGCAGCCAGACTTTGAGGGGTTTATTGGTTTCTCACCTCTGGCCCTTTTAAATTGACCAGGTCTATTATCTTCAAGGGCTTCCCTTGTGGCTCAGCTGGTAAAGAATCCGCCTGCAGTACAGGAGACCTGGATTCGATCCCTGGGTTGGGAAGATCTCTTGGAGAAGGGAAAGACTACCCACTCCAGTATTCTGGCCTGGAGAATTCCATGGACTGTATAGTCCATGGGATCGCAAAGAGTCAGACACAACTGAGTGACTTTCACTCTCACTATTATCTTCAAAGAGAAGATCCAGGACAGGCAGTGACCTAGGCCAGGGCTGCCTCCTTTCTATCAAACAATTTTAAACTGGAAACACCAGCCCCATTCTTTATTGGGTCTGCAGTGGGTGTGAACACATCAAGGTTTTACCTAGTGGTGTTTCCCTCTCCTTAAGAGCCTGCAGGGTTCTTAGGAGTTTTGTATAGAGAAGGGATATTCTTCACTAGCATCCATTTGGTAATCAGGTGCCTTAACTAGCGCCAAGACAGTGTGCTGTTAAGTGCAGCAGCTCTGGGGCCAGCCTATCCAGGGCTGGTACTGGCTCAGTTCTTCTCTACGTGACCTTGGGTAAGTTACTAAGTGTTCCATACCTATGGCACCCACAATCACAGTTGCCTCATTTAGTTCTTGTAAAAATGAAACAGGTTCATATTGGGAAAGCGCATACATAGGGTTGTGCTTGTTAAGTACTTTGAACCAGTGCTGTCTTGGTTGTTGGTGGCCATTATTATTACTAAATTACAATTACTGTTGGGGAGCATGTCCTCTTTTAGAGCTCTGGACATTATTAGTGTCCTGTTTACCATATGCTGATAGGAGAAAAGTGACTGTTATCTTGGGTGTCCTTATGCATCTGAGCGTGTGCCTCAGCAGGTATAAATAGAGTCTACTGGGCACAAAGGGAGAGAGTCCCTGCTCTCAAAGGGCAAATGATTGTATTTATTTATTTTGGCTAAACTGGGTCTTCATTGTACATGCAAGCTTTCTCTAGTTGTGGTGAGCGGGGGCTACTTTTAATTTCGGTGTGTCGGCTTCTCATTGCAGTGGCTTCTCTTGCTGCCAAGCACAGGCTCTAGGTGCACAGACTTCAGTAGTTGGGGCTCTAGGGCTTGGGGGTTAGCAGTTGTGGTGCATGAGCTTAGTCACTCTGTGGTACATGTGATATTCCTGGACCAAGGATTGAACCCATGTCCTTTGCATTGCCAGGTAGATTTTTAACCCCTGGAGCAACAGGGAGTCCAGAACAAATGATCTTGTGTGTGTGTTTGTATGCATGTGTGTATTTGGGGTAAAGGAGAGTAAGAATACAGATAACTATCCTAAAAATTTTGTGGAGTTCTAGGAAAGACTTTCTCCTCTGGGAACAGCAAGGACACAATCATCCCATCTGGTTGGAGTGAAGGTGGTGGTCAGGGAGAAAGTGTCAGGAGGTAGAGAGGAGGGTGGCAGGGAGCACTTTGGTTGATGTAGCTCTACGTGTTTGACTGCTTTTGGGGGTTCACAGAGGAGAGGCTGGTTAGACCCTTGTGATGGTGTTGCAAAGGGTCCCCCATATGAGATGGAGAGCTACTGTTTCCTTTGGGTCACGGGGCTCACGGGAAGATTTCTGAGTGAGGGAGAGCCAGGAACAGAATACTGCTCTCCAAAGGCCCATCCTGCAGGGGTGTGGAGAAGGCAGAGCCTGGGGACAGAGAGTTCAGGCAGGGGGCTGAGCATACCCCACAGCTCTTCATGTGCTTCAGGGCCCCAGGCCTTTGCCACTTTTGTGTCCTGTCCTTGGTGCCTTCCCTGGGGCTGCCCAGTGACAGGAACCTGGCCAGAGTGTACATGACTGCCTTTGTGACAGTCTAGAAATCATGAGAATGTGACATTTTGTCTCTTCCTTCCAGGTTTGTAGAGGCATTGTGATGGGGTGGTCCCAGGGTTGTGGTGGGGCTTTATGGAAATGACGCAGGCATAGCCCATCTCTTCTGCCTCCCCCATTTAAGGCAGCAGAAGGTGTTTCCTGTAAGAATCTGACCCAAATATTATTACTTTGGGACAACTGGATACTTTTTTGGGTTCAGTGGAAGATAAAAAGCTCTGTTATAAAGGTCTTGGAGAGAAGAGGTAGCTGAAGTAGTTTACCCTTAGAATGAAGGAAATAAAGGAGGAAGGAAGAGTAAGGAAACATTAATTGGTCCCCTATTATGCCCCCAGATACCTTGCCATGCGTGTAGACTTTTGTTTTCTCATTTGCCTCATCGTAACTCAGCCAAATAAGAATCTACCCATATCGAGGAAGAAAAACTGAGGCTTATGTGAAGAACTAACTCCCAAGCTTCTATTTCTCTGTTCCATGATGGTTCCTTGCTAGGTGGCTGTGTATCAGGAGGAGATGCCCAGCCAGTGCAGAGAAGGTGGCCCCAGCTTACGACTAGCCCCTCTGCTCTGTTCGGTCCTCTGATTCTAATCAGGGTAGCAGAAAATGGTGCCGAAGGGTGATGGGTAAGGTAAACCTCCTCCTCAGGTGTAATCCCAGGCAGCCCTAGTCTCAGGGTGTGGCCATCTTCCCCCTAACTCCACTTAAGGAAGGAAGGAAAGCCTGCTTCCTCCATTGATTTTCACTGCCAGTGGTCTTTGAGTTGCAGGGTGGAAGGGGCATCTTTACCTGAATTTCAGCACCACCTCTCCAGAGAAACCTGAGCCTCCAGTTTGCAGTCTGCAGGATGAAGAGCCCCATGATGCTGCTTTCTTCTCCCTGTACCAGGATGAACCTGTCAAATGTAGGGGCATGACTCTCAGATGTCCTCAAGTAGACAGGCAGACACTGTCGCCCCACCTCAGAGACACTGAGTGGAAATTCGGGCAGCCTCTGCTTGGAAAAGGAATCAGGAGGCTCTTTGTCCCCAGTGTGATATTTGCTTTTTTTTTTTGCTACTTTTAAATTCCAAGATTTTTACTAGCTGTTGCTCCCCATTTGCCTGAGATAGAAATGTTCTTGAAAATTCTCTCTAGTGAGCATCCCGGAGCCCTGACACCTTTCTCATGGTTGCCTTTCTCATGCCCCCAGAGCATCACAATACTCACCCTGCCTTTCTCAACATAGGGATCTGGGGCAAGATTCCCCCATGGCTCTGATAAGGTTCAGGTCTTTTTCTTTTATTGCAGAGTTTCTGTGTGTGTGTGTGTGTGTGTGTGTGTGTGTGTGTGTGTGTGGTGAGGCTGAACAGGAGGCCCACTTGGAGGGGAGTGGAAGGTTCTGGTGCTAATTGAGGCCATGCGTTTTGTACTTGGGTGCCGGCTGGTGAGGCAGATTTAGAGGACTATCGGGAATCTTAGATTAAATACCATTAAAGCCAACTTCTTATACCCCTGCTGTTCAGTGCGCACATGGGGAGAACGAAGATCGGATGTTCAGAATTCTTGTTTGGGAAAACCATATGGAAAAACCACACAGCAGTAAGTCTATAATCAGGGCTTACAGCATGTGGTCTGTTGGGTGCCCGGAGTGTTACTTCTCCCCCCACCGGAACGTACATGGGATTGGTCCTCTGATGAGGAAACTGAGCCCAAGAAAGGAGGTCTTGTTTCCCTACCGAGAGTGAGAGCACACTTCCCCTGTAGTTCTCAGAAGTGGAGTTCTCAAATGTTTTTCCTGTAGTTATTGAAGTTAGTGTTCTCAAAAATGTGTTTATATTTGTTACACTGATAC
>NW_024070209.1:41856958-42114458 GCF_014754425.2 Oryx dammah | reverse complement strand
GAGAAAATACATCAAAAGGCTCTCTCTAAATAATGTGCCCATTTTTTGTGCCTTTGGTGAAATTATTCATAAGGAGGGGAAAAAAAAAATCTTTGGAAAATCTCCTGAGAATTCTGATTAGCTGTTGACCTGTAGAAGAAGCTGTTTTTCATAATCCCCTAAACACTGTCTAATTCTTGCCTCAATCAGCTCTGGAAATGCTGGCTTTACCTTAAAATAATGTGATAATGTTTCCTTATCATCTTTAAGTGAGACAGGCAGTGGCAAGATGGTTCTATCACTTTATTTTCCATATCCCACAGCATAACTCCGATTTAAGTCCTGATCTTTGATCCTCAGCCATTTCTGGATGTGCTGGTATGTGGCGAAGGGGCGGGGAGGGTGAGGCTGTGAGCCTGGGCATGCTTGCTTCATGCAGACATTAGTGAAGAAGAGCCTCTGTGTTTGGTCCATCCCTATGTTGTCCATCCTGGAAACTTTTCCAGTTCCACCAGCCTCCCCTGTTTCTAAAGAAATAAAAGGAGAAAGTGAAAGCCAGAGATGTTGGTGGAGAGTGTGTCAACCCCACTTTTAAAAGACAAATGGATGTTTATGGGCTGGGGAGGAATCAGCTCCCATCCAGTCCCTGCCTGCCTGGGGCTCCTGCCTAGTTCCTTGAGTGGCTTTTCTAGGGCTTGTTGCTCTGACAAGACCCATGTGCCACTCTTCAGAAACCGTCACTTCAGCCTTGAAATGAATGGCCCCGGCTTGTTTTGTTTTGTGTTGTTTTTGCCTCTGTTACCCGCATTACATACAGCACAGTGCTTGGTACTCTGGACACTCTGTGGGCAATACTGGAATGGGGTCACTATTTCCTGCTTGACAAGTGGTGTTGGGACACAGTCTTATCCCTCAGGATGAATTAATTGGCCACAGATGGGTTAGAAAATACTACCAATTTTGGTCCCTTCAGTTGAACACCAACTGAAGCCACTCTATGTAAACACAGTCTCCATCTCCTCTCCGGGTCTTGTTCACTGTCCCCACATCCACCCTCAGAGGCCCCCCGGCTCATTGTCTCAGACGCTGGCTCCTGAGGCACCAAGTGGGTGCATTTGAGCTCTCCTCTTAGGTCAGCTTGCAAGTTGCTAGCGAATAAATGTGTTTTCTTGACGAGGAGAACTGTGATGAGACATGGCCCCTGTGCTGGAAGAAATGGGATTGTAAAAACTACCTGAAGTGGCTGAACTTTTAACTGTGCTAATTATCTATAACTACCCCTGGGAGCTGAGCTCCCCATAGCGAGCTTGCTGGGGCCTCACAAGTTTAGCTATTCTGCGAGTGGCACCAATGTTAGAGTCTAAACAGACGGTATGACCTTCAGAGATTAATCAGTTAAAGCGTCCCTTATGAAGCTGTTTTAGATTATTCTTGACAGTAGCTGTTTTTGATAGGAGAAGGTCAGAATCAAAGTCCTTTTTCAACCATTGTAGGACACACGTCTGCCTCAAATGCAGCAAACATGCAGAAATCATTGAGGAGAGGTGCGGGCGTTGTTTTTAACCCCCATTTTCATGCTTTCCTTTAAAGCAGAGACGTTTGGAACATGACAAATGGGGAAAAATGTTTTCCACCTGTATGTCCAAGCCTATGTGTGGAGACACATAATACCCCTCTGCACAGAGTCACTAACATATGTGAACATTTCCCCTTTGATGTTGAACCACAGGTCTTAAGTGTGCTCCCCACTGTCCACTTTTACTCTGTGAGTCAACATGAAGTTCTTGAAATGGGGCCGATGGCTTTGCTGGAGTGTGAACGTGCTCTCATTCTGTAAGAAAGAGTAGCCCAATCAGTGTTTCAGCTTCTTTTATGAAGTAAGTCACTTTCTGGTGATTGCTGTTTACTTTTGAAAGCTGGAGGAGTCAATTTGGGGTCTAAGGGGCTGGAGAGGAAGCCCCCAACTGCTGACAATCACTTCTTCCTCTGTGTGGGTTTGAAGCTATTGTCCAGACAAGGGAATGTAGGGTCAGCCTTACCTGATGCAGGGAATTGCATATTTCAAACACACATCATGGCATTTTCTTTCATTCAGTTGGGTAAACCTAAGTGCGTAATGGGTTTAAAAATATAAATGTAACTCAGTCCCTTATCAGGGATCATTCCAGAACTGATTAATTTTCAAGGAAATTATACATTATCAGTAGCATTTCCCCTCCAACATATACAGTTTCTTTCTAAAGTATAAGACTGCCACTACCATGCTTTCCTTTTGGAAACCAACTTAAAACAATTCCACCATCTTGGAAACATCGCAAGGAAATCATGGTGATGGTTCCTGCTTTTAAGAAAATGTGAACATGGTTTTGACTTTGATGTTAGCAGTCGGAGACCCTGAAGTGAAATCAACTTCTAATTCTTTACCTGATTGTGGATGCAGTCAGCAGCATCAAAAACCCAAATCGAGGTTCAGGATACTTTCCCAGGGTGTGTTCTCCACTGTAGTGGAGATTCCAGAGAGGAAAGAATCACCTCTTAAGCCCCTAGAGCCTTGACTCCTTCTCAGAAGTAAAATCAGTCGCTCTTTCAATCATGAATATATTGGAGTACTTATATGCTTGAGTCTGTGTTGAGTTCTGGTGAGGGTGGCTTGTAAAATACTGTTTCCTCAAGTCTTGTGTCTAGTTTAAGAAGTCAACAAGACCATGTGATACACAGTTCTCTCTCTACTTCCTTTCATGTAGGGCTACGATCCCCAGTCTTTCTGGCACCGGGGACCACTTTCGTGGAAAATACTTTTTCCATGGACACAGGGATGGAGGGGATGGTTTCAGGATGATTCAAGTGCATTACATTTATTGTGCACTTTCTTTCTAGTCTAATGCTACCCCTCATCTGACAGGAGGTACTGATCTGCAGCCTGCAGGTTGGGGATCCCTGATGCAGGGAATTCTTACATTCAGAGAAACTGGTCATGAGACCCAATTAAGGCAGGAAATTTAGCCTTCATTTATATTTCTATCTTTCCGATATTTACTGTTTTTTTAAAAATTATAAAAGTCAGTTTATTTTCCCTTTCTGTGTTTCAAAAGTTTCCCTTTTTGTCAGTAATGAGCAGTTAACTGATTGGAAGTCTGCTTGATTAAATAACAAGTTCATAAACACACATTTGAGAGAATGAAGCAAAAGTTTGAAAAATTTCCCCTAACTTCATGTAAATTATGCAACCCTCAAAATTGCACATTTTTCGCCTGCTCACTTTCATAATTTAAAATATATATAGGATGACCTTAAAATATTGATAATTAGTATAGAATTCACAGCCTTGAAGGTGTATGTTCTACAAACTTCTAAAGAATAGATACCTAGATACCTCTCAGGTCCTAGTAATCCACTGTGATTCAATGTCACGTACTTAATGCATAGAAGGCCAAATGCCCCATACTGTACCAGGTATTAAGGTAGATGCCCACCAGTACAAAATAGTACCTTGCATGCAAAGACATGTTGTCTCACTAGAAAACCACACATGAAAAAATTCAGTAGCAAAGAAAAGTGGTATGGAAGGTACACACCAGACGTGTCCTAAGGAAGCACAGGAAGGAAGGGCCTAACTATGAGGCTGAGAAGACAGTTTTAGCTGACTGTTGACATTCAAATTAGGCCCTTAAACTAGCTCTGAAAGTCTTCTTTACAGTCATACGATTGACAGAAAGAAAAAAAAATAGCTAGGTAAGGAGTTAGAAGTAGTATTAATGAGCTGGTGATGATAAATTGTAATAAAAAACCCGGGAATAATACCAGCTGCCATTTATTAAGCACTTAGTCTAGGCTAGACATTGTGTACTGAGTGATTTCCATGTAAATACTATCCAACTTAATCCTCATTACAACCCTCTGTGATGGTTATTTTTATTATTCCATTTTACAGATGAGGACATTCAGGATCAGAAAGAATTAGCTTGCCTAATGATAAGTGGCAGAGGTGGGATTCCCATCAGATCTGTGATTCTGAGAGTCGTGACCTGAATGACCAGGGTACACCCCCATGTTCAATCTCACGTGGTCCAGGTGGTCATAGCTGGGAGGGGATCTGGCCTCCAGAGTCCCGTGGCCCTTTAGCAACTGTCTCTGAGTTACTCAGGATCCGAGCATGGAGATGCTGGTGCAAAACTGTCTTCCATTCTGGGACAAGACCACCAATTTAGCTCTGAGCAGTGAGTTTGAGGAAAGGGTAAATGACAATTAAATGACCATAGTAGAGGGCTTCTGAGGTGACACTGGTGGTAAAAAAACAAAACAAAAAACCTGCCTGCCAATGCAGGAGACATAAGAGGAGCGGGTTTGGTCCCTGCATCAGGAAGATCCCCTGGAGGAGGGCATGGCAACCCACTCCAGTATTCTTGCCTTGAGAATCCCACGGACAGAAGAGCTTGGCGGGCTACTGTCCATAGGGTCACAAAGAATCAGACATGACTGAAGTGCCTTAGCATGCGAGCTCAAGAATATGCAGACCGAACTTGATTTAGGGGAGACTGGAGGCACCAAAGGGTACAAAAACAAGAACGTAAGGTCAGAGTGCTTGCCAGGGGCGCCGCAGCTTGGTCGGGGAATCACAAAGGCAAGGGATCTTTTTTACACAAAGTTGCTAAGAGGCCATGGGGATTTGGGCCTCAGCAGTCACCAGGGCTTCTACCAACTTTCTGAGAAAACAATTGCTAAATTGCTGAGCTGCCAGCCAATTGTTTAATTTCCCCTTAGGCTAATTGGGCTCTGATCACAAACACCCCACACCTCTGACAAGCATGCCTGTGAGCTCGATGCTGGGATGAACCATGCCTTGTAATGACCACGTCTGGAAGGTGTGGGTGAAGAAGATCAGGTGTGGGTGACACCTTATCATTGATTTGAAGCAGCTGTTACCTTCAGCTGCTACCTCTGCTGTTTCCTAGGGGGTGGGGGAGTTGTCAGGGCTCTCAGAGAAAGTTGTTGTCACCTTCAGCTCCTGTGAAGATCAATGAGCCCTGTTCATGGTTGGGTTTTCTGGGCACTTGCAAAAAACAACTTCTTGAAAAAATGTGCTTCCCAGTTTTCAGCAAGTACTCCAAAGATTCACTATGGTAATAAGTATTAATCCAATTCAAAGACTAAAATAATCTGATCAAAAGCTTAATATATGCTTATAACTGGGTGGATGACTTGAAGTAATAGAACAGTGATGAGCTGTGTGATTTTGAGCCATTTACCTCTCTGAGCCTCAGTTTTACTTCTTTTTTCTTTTTTATTGAAGTATCGTTGATTTGCTCAGATGGTAAAGAATCTGCCTGCAGTAAGGAGACCAGGGTTTGATCCCTGGGTCGGGAAGGTTGCCTGGAGAAGGGAATGGCTACCCACTCCAGTATTCTTGCCTGGAGAATCCCATGGACAGAGGAACTTGCTGGGCTATAGTCAATGGGGTTGCAGAATTGGACACAAACTGAGCAACTAACATTTTTTTCATAGTAGATTTACAATGTTGTATTAGTTTCTGATGTACAGCAAAATGATTCAGTTATACATCTATATATTCTTTCCATTATAATTTATTATAAGATTTGAATATAGTTTCCTGTGCTATACAGTAGGAACTTGTTGTTTATCTATTTTATATATAGTAGTTTATATCTGCTAATGCAAACTTTTATCCCCATCAACCCTTTCTTTCCCCTTCAGTAGCCATAAGTTTGTTTTCTATATCTGTGAATCTGTTTCTGTTTTGTAAATAAGTTCATTTGTATCATTTTCTAGATTCCACATATAAGTGACATATGATATTTGATTTTAGGAGCAGGGACATGGTTCACATAAAGATATCACATGGAGTTATAGAAAACTGCCCATTTTTTTCAAGATGGTTTTAATAGTTTTCATTAAACATGATGCTTAGATGTGGTGCCTCATCTTCTGTCTCTTGATTCAGGGTCCTACCCAGTGCCCTCTTACAGGACAAGCCCACAGCATGTTTGTCCACCTCCATAAGTGGGCAGTTACCACAGGTGTCTGTACTTGCAATGCCACTAGATGCCCTGCCACCCACACCTCTCCGAGACCCACAGTCACTTCAGCTCTCGGGAGCCCTGGGCACTCCTGGTGAATTCTAAGTGTGAGCAGTTTTCAGAAAGCCAAGATGGTAGGTCAGGTTAAGACTCCCATGCCTTTCTCTTGGATTAATTATAGGCTCTGGTGAGAAAACAGGCAGTTAATATGTGGAGTTCCTATGCTTAAAACACTAGTGTGTATAAATACATATATATATATTTTCTCTACACTTTAAAAATACATATAACACTCGTCTTTGCTTATAATGAACAACATGTCCAAAGTACTGCTTAAAATACATTTTGAACAAACATAAGCTGCATCTGGAAACATGGTTAGTGGGAAGTACAACTGTTTGGAGGGGTTGAGTTTTTTTCCTTTTCCTAAGCAAACGCTCTGAAAAGTTCATTTTATATCAGAACAGCTTTTTCGCGAACCTGTTTTAAAGTTAATTATCAAAAGCTCGCATCTTGTCTCGCTTGCCTGTGGATCCCTGCTGGGTTTGTTGTTTCTCTTTCCTTGGGAAAGAGTCACTCTATACGAGATCGCCTCCATGATGTCACAGTCCAGGGACTCTAACCGTCCTAGCTAATCAGCTTAGAACATCAGTACCTCCTTAATGTGGGATTTGGGACCTTGTGGATGCAGGGCGAGGAGCTGAACTAGTCTGCAAGCACATCACTTTATTTCTTTTGCTTTAAGCAAGAATAATTTGCCTTTTTCCCTCTCATCTTTCTCCCTTGTTGTTTTGCCCCTGAAAACTGTGCAGCAAAAGCAACCTCCAGGGTGGACACTAAATCTTCTGATGCAGGCAGAGCAGTGATAACATCTGAACTGAGGGTGCTTTTCCGGGGCATGCTTGACAGATGTAGCAGGGCCTTTTAGGATTTAGTGCTGGAGCATATCTATTACCCGTGCCGCAGCACAGCGTGGCAGGAGCTGTGTGGTAATCTCCCATGAATTCTGGCTGACTTATCAGAGCGGCTGAGCAGGTTGCTGTCGGATGCAGAGACTCTGCAGCCAGTTGGGGAAAGGCAGACTTTTCGGCTGGGAGCTCTTTGAACTCTCTTCTCTGGGCATGTTTCCCAGGTGTGCTTCTTCCTGCCCTGGTACGGCTCATCCCCTGGCCCCTTTTTGCTTTTGGAGATACCATGTCAAATTTGCTCTCACCCCACTGGCTTCTGAGTGTATGGTTTCAAGAGACCGAATTAAATTTCTAATATGGCTAATAGGGCCAAAGTGATTGCTTTAATGGAGTGGCAGCTTGCCTGGGTTTTTGACAGGGGGGAAGTAAATATGATACATGCTAAGATTTCTTTCCTCCTCTCCTCTCTCTCTCGCTTCTTTCTTTCTGTCCTTTCTTCCCTCCTTCCTTGTCTTCCTGCCATCCTGCCTTCTGTCTCTTTCTCTCCCCTTCTTCGTCTCTGGCTCTAATGGAGGCCCAGCCAAACGGTCTCTGCCCCCAGCTCTTACCCCATGAGCCTCACTTGGTTCTACCAGAATGTGCTCTTGGGTGACTGCATCGTCCTCTGCTCTAACAATTACCCTGGCATTTTATAAAAATACCAAGATTGATCACAAACACCAAATTGTTTAGATCACAGATTAAAGTTTAATTTTGGAATTTTGCTCTAGGGTTAGAATCAGCTTCAGAGTCTGTGTCGCACAGGAGGTGCTGTAATTTGTTTTAAGGATAAGGCCTTCAGGCAGCTGTGCATAAAATGAGCATGATTCCTTATTCCCACGGTTGATTTTTGAATGGGAGTGCAATTAGAATTTTTTTCACCCAGAAGCACATACAGTCAGAGCAAAGATAATACCTTGAATGCATATCAGCTTAGGAGACCTCTCTTGGAAATTTATTTATTGTTCACCAAGTCCTATTGCAAAGAGACTCGTGCTTTCCTTAACACCAATAAACTCACCCTTTAATTTGAAGTCTGGTGTGTTTGTAGAGACTCTTGCAGTGTCCTTGTTATTATCAAGTGAGACTTCAATGGTGAATTTTAATGTTATAGATATATGCAGCTGGTTACTTTGCCTTGCAGAATAGAACCTTATAGAAACCAGTGGCATTTTTGCAAACTCAGTGGCCACAGAGATTTTCCTGCCATGTTGGAGAATCCACCCCGAGTGGCATCCAGCAACCATCTTCCTCATAGAGCTATAAGCGGATGATATCCTTCTGGTTAATGATGCTGATCTCATTTGTCTCTGCAGAAAGAGGAATCAGTGTCCACAGAGTACTCACTTAACCTAGGGAGCAGAGGTGATCGTCTCTCAGTGAAAACGGGAATCTGGCTTCACTGACTGGTTGTTGTCTATGGTGGGGACAACTCCACTGGACTCTGCATGAAGCGGGGACTTACACATATCCTGTGGAAGAAAATTCTAGCACAAGCATCTATCTGTATTCCTCTCTAACGTATTTCTTTTAAGAACTAGAGTCTCTAGAGTCTATGCTCTTTGAGGAGGTTTTCTTTCTGGAAATCAAGGGGTTAGACTATCTATATTGATTTAGGGTTTCCAAAATTGAAAGGCTGTATACATTTTTGGGGGGAAGAAGCTCATTTCACTGAGGTATATGGTTTGAGTAAATAAAGTAGCAATAATGGCCCATTCTATTGTTGTCTTAAAATGTTCCTTATAGACTAGCTGGTGCCGATTTCTGAAGGAAGTTTGAGATCATCATTTGAGCTATGATCTGCTGTCTTTCCAGATCCCCTTCACTCATACTTCAGCAAACTTATCAAGTCAAGTTTTGTTTTATATCAGACAGTATATTGAACATGTTTTGTTTATGAAATTATAATACTATATTATATATTATAATATACTATATAATACTATATTATATATTATAATATACTATATTATACTATATTATAAATTTGGACATGATGTTTATATCACTAGGGACAAAAGACACATTAATAACCATGTCTCCCTGGTAGCTCCGTCAGTAAAAAATCTGCCTGCAGTGCAGGACACTCAGGTTCAATCCCTGGGTCAGGAAGATGCCCTGGAGAAGGAAATGGCAACCCACTCCAGTATTCTCGCCTGGAGAATTCCATAGACAAAGGAGCCTGGTGGGCTATACAATCCATGGAGTTGCAAGAGTCGGACACGGCTTAGTTGACTAAACCCCCACCACCTAGAAAATACAAATCCACAGCAGGCCTCCTTTATTGAACACAGATAAACTCAAAGTAAATGGTCATTGAAGGCATTTTTGGTTCTATTATTTGTGATGGGGTGATTTGGATAATTCACCCAAACCAGCAGCCTATGTATTGAAAGCTGGTGGTTGACCAGCTGACTTAGTCCAAATATTCAGTTGACAGGGCAGGGGAACAGATAGGAAGAGCTGGTGTAGCTTTGGAACCAGGGAGCATGTGGCCTGAGTGAGTCTTACACAGGTTGATATGAACATGTGATACTTTTGTGAACTAGATCCTTGTTCTCCTGGAGATGCTGAAATTGATGGGAGGGTAGGTTTCAGTCAACTGAAGACTTCCATGATTTCCTTGGAAATCAAAACCCTGTGACGCTTTGTTGTTTCTTGAAAAACTGCTCCTTCAAGTTCTCACTCCTTCATGCAGCATTTCTAATGAGCCTAACTCTCATGTTACTTGTGCCTTTTATCATTTCTCCTAGAATTTAGAAAATGTTAAGCTTTGTAGCATCTGATTATTTAAAAAATAATAAAGCTTTGCCTGCATATATGCCATTTACTCTTTTTCTTTTCCTGTTTTTTTGCAGATTTGAAGTCTCATTTCTTTGTAAACTGTTTTGTTTTTCTTAAGAACATACTTTGGTTTTCTTTCCACATCAATAAATATTCTTCTACAGTATCTTCTGGGATCATAATGTTCTAGTGTTTAACTACAACATATATTACTTAACCAATCTCCCCAATGTTGGATATTTGGTTAGTTTAATTTTTGTCTTTGATCCAAGGTTATTATATCATACTTTACCATGTATAAATCTTTGTGTACTTGATTATTTTCATAGAATAAATTTCTAGAAGTAGAATAGCTAAAGCAAGGTGTATTTAAAAATTTTAGTGCTTTTGAAGTTTGTTTTTTTTTTCAAATTGTCTAACAGAATGATTCTACCAGTTTAAACTTCTACCAGCTGTTATATATGAGAATGATATTTTTGTCTTGACACCGTCTACATTGTCATTTAAAAAAATTAGTAATAAGTTTAGAGGTGGAAATTGGTTTTAGCATTTTGGCTTGCATCTTTTTGAATTCTTTCAGTTTTCCTTAGAATAATATTTGCTGTCATTCTCTAGGTTTTCTATTTTGCATGTTGTGATGTTCTTTAACTTCTAGCTATAGGGACTATGTTTTTCATTTCTTAAAATAGGAAATATAGCACTGAAATGTGGTAGATACTTCATGAATTCTTATCCAATTGAATTAATTTGAAATGAAAAAAAAAAAAAGATTGAAGACCTATGTGTCTTTCATAGTTATGATAGTGGAGAAAGATTAAAAATGAATGAATTCACAGTAGAAATTAGAAGAATTTAAGAAATCAAGCAAAAGTAAGTTTGAATGGATTTGGGTCCATAAAATCTCTTATATATTGCTAATGGTACAGCTGCTCTAGAAAGTCATTTAGCTCTAAGTCATAAGGAGAACATTTCCCCACCCTATGACCTAGCAAAACCACCTCTAGAAAAACTCTTGCACATTTTCATGAATCTTCATAGCTGTCCTTCTCAGCCTACCAAAAAATGGAAATAACCTGAATGTCCATCAACAAGAAAATGAATACATACACTCTGTTATCCAATGGAATACAATCAATGTTATAACATGAATAAATCTTACAGAATAATACTGAATAAAAACAGCAAGTTTCAGAAAACCACATATGATATAATACTTTTTTTTTTTAGTTCTCAAGAGTGAGCACAACAAGTATAAGCTTACATACATTTGTGGTAAAACCAGCTTTAGAAAAAAAAACGATAAAAACTGGGACTGTGATTATATCTGGAGGAGGATAGGAAGGTGAAGAAAGGAGAAAAGAGATATATGCAAATGGGTGCAGGTTATTCTTAAAGTGGTCTAAAATTTGAATTGGATGGGAATTCACAAGTGTTCATTACATTGGGCTTTATAAGTTAACATATGTCATTTGTAAATTTGATTTTTTCAGATAATACATTGAAAAGATAGCAAAGGAAATAAAGAATGAGAATAAAAGGGAATCCTGGTAGTAAGAAGACAATGTCTTGAGTTTTCTAGAAGAAAAACCCATATTTTTGCTTTGCTGTCGTTTCTTAGTGGTTATAGTTCTTTACTTTCTAAATCCCCACTCCTAAAACCTTTTTTGAGCCAGTGAAAGTGCTTATTAATGGAGGAGTATCCAAGGTGGTTTCTTGGTGCTCCTGCCTCTCTTTTGTCCTCTGATGATTCCTCCCTGATCAGCGTCGCCTGGTGGATTGAGGTAATGGGCTGCAATGACTCAGCTGGTCACTAATGCCTTTCTGGCTGGGCTGACACTGTTCTCAGTCACCATACAGGCTGAATGGGTGACTTTTGGAAATCACAGTGATGATGTTGTTTTCTGGTTGACAAAAACTTTTATATTTGATTCTATGTGTTACTTTCCTGCCTGTCTTTAGTTTCCATTTGAATTTAGTACATAGCTGGGCAGTTTAAGTATTTTGCTGCAAGGGAGAGGGAGGCAGCTTGAGTGTAACGGGGAGGGACAAAACCCCTTACTGTCTTTAGGAGACTTTCTATTCGTATTTTGGGAATTTTTGTTTGTTTGTTTTTCTCTCTGTGTATTTAGCCAGGACAACTGGAGGTGATTTGGGGGACATTTGACAGTGCATGGAGACGTTTTTGGTGGTGGTGGTGGTTCTACTTACACCCCCAGAGGTGCTGCTGAGCCTCCTACGATGCACAGAACAACTCCCACAACAAAGAATTATCTGGCTCCAAATATCAACAGTGCCAAAGCTGAGAAACCCCAATCGGGAGTCTGTTTCTTTTTCTACTCGGGGATGGAGATTCTTCGCACATCTGAAAAATGAAAGTGCTTTCCTACTCAATAGAGTGCAGAGGCATCAGACAGGCAGAGAATGGTCACAGTGATCTCTAACCCCAAACCGGCATGGATTTGTGGTTCACTTTCTAAAGCTTTTTTTCATCCTAGTGCTGTGGTAATTCAGGGTAATTCAGCTAAATTATCTTCCTCCAGTTGAATGTAAGCACCTTGAAGGCAGGACCCATACATAGCTCATGCTATTTTGTATCTTTCACAGAATCACTTGTAAAGTAGGTACCCCCGCCTCCCGACATTCTGCTGAATGAATAATGAACCAGATGCTTAAAAAGTAGAGAACTTTGTCCACAAAGGGTTAGTTAGAAGGAAATTTGAGGGGCTTGATAGGGGTAGGGGTGGGGGTAGAGGACATTCACTGCCTCTCCCAAACTCCCATTTATTGTGGATTTATAGAATGTTGTTGTAGAAGGGATCATCTCTCTGAATTCCTTTACTCTAGAGGAGAAGAGTAAGACACAGAGAAACAGTATTTTACACAAGTTTGCAGAGCAAACCCTGGCAGATGTGCAAGGATGACTTCATCCTGTGCTTCCTGTTCACTTAGCTACTCAACAGGTTCTTTTCTTAAGGACCTGTGTGAGGCCCTGAAATATGGGGCTCATGATTTTCAGGGCTGGTGTGTGTACTGCTGAGTGTCTCTCTGTGTGTGAGAGCGTGTATGAAATGTCCCCATGCTTTGGATGTTGGAGCATAGGTGTTCCCTGACCTGTTCCTAACCCCTGGCAGTACCTCTTTCCTGGGTCTTGCTAGTGCAACCTGTACTGCCCTGACCATAGCACCCACCACATTTTGTTGGGCTTATGAATTTAACATCTGTTTTCCATGCTAGCTTTGATAGGGCATGGGATATATTTGTCTTCAATGCTGAACACATGAACAAGATGTTCCATAACTGATTTTCTATGAGTGCCTAAATAAATAAATAGATAAATATTACTTTAGGGATGGCCATTTTAGACTCACATCTGAGGTGGATGTTGTTTAGGTGGGTTCTTTGCTGGCAAAGTTGCCATTACCAAAAGGGTAGAATTATTCAAAACAAATTTTGCTTCGGTAGCAAATGCTGGGAGCTCAACTCCAGACCTGGCTGTGCCTTGTCGGAACCTGAGACCCCTGATGGTTGAGAGTCTGGTTCAAGAAATAGCTGCCTCCTTAGCCTGACTTATAGGGGCTATTGATATCTGTGAGGGTTTTTTTTTTTTTCGATTATAATGTCTGAGAAACCCACCCACAGCTTGTTATATGGAAGATGAGATAGTTCATTATCCTGAAAATTCTTCAATAGCTGCTCATAATAGGGTCAGTTAAGTACAGAGTGTGTGCTATCGCTCAGAATCTTCCTATTCTCATTGTAGTTAAATCCAACATTATTTTTACACACTACTTTCTTCATCTCCCAATAGGGGGAGGGGGCAATGGCGAATACACAAGATATTAAAATGGATCTCAATTCAGGTTAAGGTGAGTAGGTCCTGTCCCCAGTCACCTTGATGGTTCTGTAACTTCGGATGGACTCAGTTCATTAGGAGACGATTTCAGGTGGATTCTTGTGGGCTCAGTGTTTATGTAGGATGACTGTCTGCTCTACACAGGGCACCAAGAGAGAAGCAGAATACAAGGTGGGGAAGGACAAGCAGCATTATTCTCGATTTTCCATGGAAACACTTGAAGAAAGGAAGAGAAGTCTGAGAAAGTTCCTATCCTTTCACTCACTTAGTTCCCCTCAGTTCTGAGCCCTCTCGGGACCATCCTTTCTTGGATGTTTGGTTTCCTTCCTCCTTCCAGGTTCTTGCTCATGCTGTTACCCATAAGACAGGTTCACCTTGCACCCTTCACAAATCTAAGCATGAGAATCCCTGGTCAGCCTTTAATACCTGCTCAAATTCCCTGTGGTCCATGAAGTTTCCACCAGAGGCAGTACTGGGTGCAGAGGACAGGTGGCATTGCTTGTGGTTGTCTATGTGACTATCTGAGAGTGGGGAGATAGCAATGCCATCAAAAATCTCTTCACTTTATTATAGTAACATTGACAATTCATGAGCACTTATTATGTGCTAGAAAAAATTTTAAGCCCTTTGTGTGTGTGTGTAATTGCTCAGTCATGTCTGATTCTTTGTGATCCCAGGGACTATAGCCCATCAGGCTCTTCTGCCCATGGAATTCTCCAGGCAAGAATACTGGAGTGGGTCGCCATTCCCTTCTCCAGGGGATCTTCCCAACCCAGGGATCAAACCCAGGTCTCCTGCATTGCAGATGGATTCTTTACTGTTTGAACCACCAGGGAAGCCACCTAAGCCCTTTTTAAGCTTTATTTATTTCTTACATCACCCTTTGAGATAGTTCTACACTATCTCCCCTTTAGAGAGGAGAAATCCAAAGCACAGTAAGTGTAAGTAATTTGTTCAAGGTCGTTTAACTAATAAAGGGGGAACTGAGTTTGAACCCAAGCAGTCTGAGCTCAGACCTTGTGATCACGGTACTATGTTAGACTCTGTGGTTTAGTTTAAAGAGAGCTGGACCAGAAATCAGAGGACAGAAGTGGTTGCCTCTCTTTACTTTTTGTTTGGTATTGGGGTATAGCTGATTAACGATGTTGTAATAGTTTCAGGTGGACAGAAAAGGGACACAGTCATAATTTACCTGTATCTGTTCTCCCCAAAACTCCCCTCCCATCCAGGCTGCCACATGACATTGAGAAGAGTTCCCTGTATATTTTGCTTTAAATATTTTTATGGAGTTAGATGTTTCTTTTTTAAATTAAAATATAATTCATGTATGGTTTTGCCTCACTTTAACTGTCAGGCTTTGGGCAAGTGACTTTGCTTCTTTTGGGGCCTCAATGTCCTCATTTATAAAATAAGGAAAGAAAAACTAGCAGACATAATGTTACATGTAAAATAAAGAGAATATTCATGAAAGCTATTGCTAAACTCTAATCCTTATATAAAGTTAAGATTTCATATTACAGTTATCCCTACTTATCCATAGTTTTACTCCTCAGTTTCAGTTACCTATGGTTAACTACAGTCTGAAAATATTAATGGAAAATTCCAGAAATAAACAATTCATAATTATTAAATTATACACTATTCTAAGTGGCATGATAAAGTTTCATGCCTTCCATGTCTGTCCTGCCTGGGACAGGAATCACCCCTTTGTCCAGCATATCCATTGGTCCCTTAGTATCATCTTACTGGTGCTGGAGAAGACTCTTGAGAGTCCCTTGGACCACAAGGAGATCCCAAGTCAATCCCAGAGGAAATTAATCCTGAATATTCATTGGAAGGACTGATGCTGAAGCTGTTCCAATACTTTGGCCAGCTGATGTGAAGAACTGACTCATTGGAAAAGACCCTGATGCTGAGAAAGATTGAAGGCAAGAAGAGAAGGAGGTGGTAGAGGGTGAGATAGTTAGATAGCATCACCGACTTAGTGGACATAAATTTGAGCAAACTCTAGAAGATAGTGGAGGACAAAGGAGCCTGGTGTGCTGCAGTACATGGGGTCACACAGAGTTGGGCATGACTTAGTGACTGAACAACAGTGATCTTCTCATTTACCAGCTCGACTGTTGTGGTATCACAGTGCCAGTGTTCAAGTAACTCTTATTTTACTTAATAATGACTCCCAGAGTCCCAGAATAGTGATGCTGACAATTCATATAGTGTTTCCTTTAAGTGAAAAAGTGAAAGTTCCCAAATTAAGGAAAGGGAAAAAATGTATACTGAGATTGTGAAGATCTGTGGTAAAAGTGAGTCTTTTTTTCCTGTGAAATTTGGAAGAAGGAAAAAGATTTTCCCAAGAAGACTTGTGATGGCCAATAGGCACACGAAAAGTGCTTGATATCACTATCAGGAAATGCAGATCAAAACCACACTGAGATATCACATTGTACTGGTCAGTTCAGTTCAGTTCAGTCGCTCAGTCATGTCCGACTCTTTGCGACCCCATGAATCGCAGCATGCCAGGCCTCCCTGTCCATCACCATCTCCCGGAGTTCACTCAGACTCACATCCATCAAGTCCGTGATGCCATCCAGCCATCTCATCTTCTGTCGTCCCCTTCTCCTCCTGCCCCCAATCCCTCCCAGCATCAGAGTCTTTTCCAATGAGTCAGCTTTTCGCATGAGGTGTCCAAAGTACTGGAGCTTCAGCTTTAGCATCATTCCTTCCAAAGAAATCCCAGGGTTGATCTCCTTCAGAATGGACTGGTTGGATCAGAATGGGTATTATAAAAAAATAACAAGTGTTGGTAAGGATGTGAAGAACAGGGAGCAATTATGCACTGTTGGTGGGAATCTAAATTGGTGCAGCCAGCAAAGAAAGCAGTACAGAAGTTCCTCAAAACATAGAACTGCCGTAGGATCCAGCAATTCTACTTCTGCCTTTTTATCTGAAGAAAACAAAGACACTAATTTGAAAAGATATACGTACCTCTCAGTTAATTGCAGCACCGTTTACAATAGCTAGGATATGGAAACAATCTAAGTGTCCATCAACAAATGGATGAATAAAGGAGATGTGGTGGATGTCTACAGTGAATTATTACTCAGCTATCAAAAGGGAATGAGATCTATTTCCAGCAACATGGATGGACTTGGAGTTTATTTTGCTTAGTGAAAGAAGTCAGACAGAGAAAGACAAATGATATCACTTATGTGTGAAATCTCAAACACAAAACAAGTGAACAAACAAAAAACAGAAATGGACTCATAGAGACAGAACAAACTGGTGGTTGCCAGAAGGGATAGGAGTGGAGGGATGACCAAAATAGGTGAAAGGGATGAACTAATATAAACTTCCAGCTATAAAACAAAGAAGTCATGGGAATGTAATGTACAGAATAGGGAAGTCAGTCAATAACATTGTAACAATTTTGTTTGGTTACCAATGGCAAGTAGTCTTATAATTGTGATCATTTCATAATGTATAAAAATATTGAATCACTATTAGTGATTAGTTTCAAGTGAAACAAGTATTATATGTTAATTATAATTCAATAAAAAAGAAGAAATTCATGCTAATTTTGCTGTTACACCTCAAGCTACATAGTGCATGTTAAATGCTTAGTTAAGATGAAAAAAAATACTAACTGTCTAGAATTATATATATGGAGAGAAAGAGGATGACCACATTCATATAACTTTAATTAGAGTGTGTGCTTAGTCACTCAGTCATGTCTGGTTCTGAGCCCCTATGGACTGTAGCCCATGAGGTTCCTCTGCCCATGGAATTTTCCAGGCAGTAACACTGGAGGGCTCAAGCCTGTCTCTTGTGACCCCTGCATTAGCAGGTGAATTCTTTACCACTAGTATCACCTTGTTATTATAATTGTTTTATTATTAGTTATTGCTGCTAATCTCTTACTGTGCCTAATTTATAAATTAAAATTTATTATAGTTATGTATGTACAGGAAAAGGATATATATATATATATATGTATGTATATATGTACGTATGTATAGGAGTCAATACTGAAATCTGCAGTTTCAGGCACTCATTGGCGATCTTGGAACATATCTCCCATGGATATGGGGACACTGTTTTACTCAATGTGACTGTTGTTACCTGCGCATATGTCTGTCTTGTAAAGAGCATATTATGCCCCTGTGGGTCAGATACTATGTTTTATGCTTTGTAATATCCCCTGGTATCACTCACTGGACTGGCTACTATTTGCCTTTTAATGGGTGCCTTTAATAGGTTTTTAATAGGTGCCATCTATGTCCTTGGTTAAACCCTACTCCTTATCAATATCTATAAATGTTCCTTCCTTAAAATCTTAAGTTCTAGCCTCACTCTTTTGAACACTCTATCCTATGTTTTCAGCACCCCTTCTTCAATTCTCCTTACCCTCAAGGGAACCTTCAATCCATAGATTATCCATATTCACTGTCTGTTGACCTCCTTAGGGTTAGCTCCATGGTTATTGATACAAACACAGTCCTTACATTCTCTGAGGCCTCTTACCTACTCCCTCTCCACTGAATTCTCCTGTCAAAACCCCAACTCTCTACTTATCCTGGACCCACACTCTAGAAGCTAAATGTGGCTGGAGAAATGACTGTGCTGACTACATGTGTGAGAACAAATCTCAGTCCTTCGATCTTAGCACATTCCATTTGTGAATTTACCTGCCTTCTCTTCAAAATGCCACTCCACACCTCTCTTTCAAAAGGCCATGCTCCTTCCTCCATTGTGTGGATGGCTTCACTTCTTATTTCCTAGAGGCAAATGGAGCAATTGGATGAAGAGCTCTCACTTGTGCACCAGGAGGTGAACCAGGCTCCCTGCAGGGGAAGCTGTGTGTTCTGCTGAGCTGTCGAGGGAGTTGTGTCACCTCTGACGTCTGCCCATTGTGTTCTAGCCAGACTGCCCTGGGCCTCTTCTTGGATGTGCCGGGCCTTCCTGCCGCAGGGCCCTCCCACCTGCTGCTTTCCCATCTCTAGTGCTCTCTTCCAGGTATTCTCATGGCTCTTTCTGATCCACAGGTCTGCTCCCATGTCACATTCTAAACAAGCTTTTCCTGACAACTCTCTCTAAAATAATGTTCCCTCTCAGGCCATCACTTTCAATCTCCTTAGTTTCATCATAGCACAAATCATCTGAAATGGACTCTATTTGTTTACTGTCTGTCTTCCGCAGGAACGTGTGGGCACAATGGTGGAGGAACTTGTCTGTCTTGTTCCCTGCTGTGTTCCTAGCACCTGGAAGAGCCCCTGGCATGTATTATGTATGCAATATCTACTGAATAAATGGACTAACAAAATTAGCATATCTAAATGATCCTGAGTAAATCATTTTTATTAGTGTCAACTTTTCTCATCTCTAAAGTAAGAGAACTGGCTCTTTATTGGCTGATACTTATTCTAGGTTCTATTTTTCCTGGATGAAGATCATTTGGGTAACCACAGTCATTGTCTGAGATCCAGCCATGAGGTTAGTGTGTCCTTAATGCCCACAGGTTCCATGTGAATCCTGAAGGCATTTGCTTGGCTGGATTTCTGCATTGTTTGGCTGGAGTGTTCTAGTCATGGAATTTGAACAGTAGCAGAAGATAAATTGAGGATGCTATGGGCATTTGAGGACATGAATGCTAGGAGATTGCAAGGGAATTTGGTAAAGGCTGCTGTCCAGGTTGGGATGACTTCACAAAGCAGGCAGGGTGGATTCTCAGCCAGACTGTGGGCTCTGTGGAGTGTATGTGCTGCCCTGGGCTGACCATCCTTGGGCCGTCTTACAGGGCAGTGTTGCTTGTGACCCATCTGTTCATTCACACCTTGGCCTGACCAGGTGCTGAGGAACTGAATCGTCCTGAGGAACTTTCAGTTTCAGCCTAGGCAGGAGGGAGGCACATGTGTTTCCAGTTTAGTAAGAAGAGCCTATGAAGTGTGATGTGAATTCAAAAGTTAATGGTAATAATAGTAATCATAAAAGTGATAATAATAATAAATGCCTTTCCTTACACTTGTGCCCGTGTACCACAGGGCAGGGAGTTTTACACATTGTCTCATTTAATCTACTGTATGGAGAAGATAATTTTAGCAGATGCTGTTGGTGCTCCATCCAGTTCACTGACCCCACCCCTGGTCATCTATGGGTACAGTGGAGATTTCTCATGCTTACTAACAGCTTTCTACCTCAAGTCCCCATGTTTCTCAGTTTCTCTGCCTGAGGGGTTTACCTCCTTCTGTGTAGTAGCTCACTCTGCCCATGTGAAAGGCAGCTCAGAAGTAAAGGGGTCTTAATACTCTTAGAGGCAATACTTGACTAATAAGGGACAAGAGTTTGTGGATACCCCAGGGTCTGCATACTCTGTTGGGATGATTCTGAGATGCATCACCAGTGGGTCCTGAGAGGGTACCCAGGAGAGAGGGCCTCATTGCCCACCATTATGAGTAGCTCACTTCCTGGCTCTCATCTCATTTTCTTTCCTTTCTCACTTGTGTTTCCTACAATCACCTCCCTGATAAAGTACCTGAGCCCAAATCCTTCTCCCAGGGTCTGCTTTTGGGGAACCCAAATCAAGGCAATAATTGATCCCCATTTTGCAGTTGAAGATATTGCAGAGAGAAGCAACAAAGGAATCTCCATGCTTCCAGTTCATGTTTCTCTTGACCAGTTTGGAGCTTCCTAGACTGGCTCCCATCTCCCCAGGTGAACCATAACCATCTTTGGTTACCAGGTTCTTAGGCCTTGGCCCAACTGTTTCTGAGGTCTGAAAGCATGTGTCTATGTTTGATCTCTATCAAGGAACAGGCATCCTTGTGGGGCTGGAGGTGGGACTCACGTTGAGACACGCAGCCAAGACACCTAGACCCACCTGGTTGAAAACAGCATGACACATTCTGGAATCGCCAGCCTCAGCGCCTGGGTAGACATGACTGGACAGGCTGTGTTTGTCCTGCTGTGTTCCAAGTTGCAGTGACTCAGGTACAGGTGTGACTTTCCTCTTTTTCAAAGTCTCTTTTCCATCCTCAGAGATCTGGACTGCATGTGGGCACAGCATGTCCTTGGGGGATTAAATCAGATGAGAGGGCTGGGCTCTTTCTCAGTGCCTTTCCATGGCGTTGGCAAATCACTGAAAGGGAAGATTCCCCCCAGCCCCCTTCATGCCTTTATGGGACACATAACAGAGGATGCAGGAGAAATCTTCATCTTTGGCAAGGTCTTGGTTATTTAATAGGAGACTTCTCTTTCCTCTCCATAAACTGAGGGACAACAGTCATAATGGGTTCATGAGAGGATTGCCAGATTCCAAGATATGGGTGAGAATTGTCTGAGGGAGCTGGTGCAAATGCAGATTATCTGGCAGGGCCCGCAGAGATGCAGATTTAGTAGGCATCTACATTTTAATAAGCAACACCAGGTGGTTTTATCTGCTTCTCCTAAGAGACCACTTGGAGACCACTTGTTGTCAGTGATGCTGACAACACTGGCACCCTCAGATTCATGATTCATGTTGCCTCCTGTTCTCAGAGCCCCACCCCTGGCGTTTGAAGTATCACTGGCAAATAGGAAGTTTTTTTCTTCCTCAATGCCAGATAGCTTTTCCAGGCAAGCCCTTAGCAATAAGCAATGGCTCCTGGCCAGGGACTCCCATCTCATGAGCTTCATCCCCTCCTGAAGGCAGTCCCAGGGCAGAGCCTTGGCATCCTTTCAAACGGAATCTACTGCTTTAAACCCATTCTTCCTTCACTCAGATATAGGGGCAGAAAACTTGCCTCTGACCTTGACCTCATGACTACTTCTTGACCACCCAACTCAAGTGTTCTGTTTCTAGGCCTCAGATTGCATATTTGTTCTTGAGCTGGCCAGGAATGAGGGGTGACCCAGCTGTGATTCAATTTACTCTCATGGGTAGGGATGGGAAAAGTCCTGAGGACTCTTAGGGTGAAGGATTGGTCCCTCTTCCCTTTGTGGGCGAAGATGGTCCTTTGTAGCTTCTCAAGTCCACAGGCATAAAAGTCCCAGTTGCGTCTCAGCTGGACTCTATGGTGAGCGCGGGACACTCGCTGCAGGCCAGTAGGGCCACAGCAGGAAAGCCCTGCACCCTGCTTGGATTTGCTGAGGGCAGGGTGGGTCTTTGTGATTCCTCCTCAGTCCTTCTGTCACTGGCACCCACTTTTCCTCTCTCCCCTCTCTCTTCCCTTGCAGTTCTCTCTTTCATTCTCTCTGTTCCCTTTCTGCATTTTTCAGGCCTTTACAATGGAAACATCTGTCTTAAATCTGCAAGGCTATTCCAAATGTTTACTAGGCTTATTTAATAGGAAGAATAATGATAAGTGCTTCTGTTGGTTTTACTAACTGATCCTCGGGCAGGGAAAAAAGAAAACTGTCTGCCTAGAGGGAAGATAGAATCACCCTAAATTTGTATTCATACGGAGTTTGAGGAAAAGACTAATATTGTGATCATATTCATCAGTATCGGTCAAATCCCTCTGTACCGTCTCATCAGCTACAAGCTTGCTGCAGACTGAAACCCAAAGGAGAGCATCTTTGGGGGTTGGCTGAGGTGAGGGACCACTGAACTGCCATATCTTCAGCTCAAAGGAAACCATATGCTTTTTAAAAATGACTCTATTGAGGTATGATTGACATACAATAAATTCTATATTTAAAGTGTAAAATTTGAGAACCTTTGATAAGTGCACACACCTGTGAAACCATCACCATTAGGAAGATAGTGACTATACCCACCCCTGAGTGTCCCTCTGTGATTCTTTGTCCCTGTTCCTATGGTCCGCTCTGCAAACCCGAGAAAACACTGATCTGCTTTCTGTCCCTACAGATGAGTTTGCGTTTTCTAAGGTTTTATTTAAGTGGGATCCTGAAGCTTGGGCTCTTTTTCTGACTACTTTCATTCGGCATGATTATTTTGAGGTTCACCCATGTTGTTCCATGTTGAATAGTTCCTACTTTCTATTGCTGAGCAGTATTACATTGTAGGCATAGCCCACAGTTGTTTATCCAGTCACCTCTTGATGGATACTTGGGGCATTTCCCGTTAAAGCCATATAATAAAGCTGCTATAACATTTGTGTACAAGTCTTTATATGGATAGTATACAATTTCTTTTCTCTTGGATAAATACATAGAAGTGGAATGCAGAGCCATATGGTTTTTAAGAAGCTGCAGGCATGATTGGAAAGAATCTAAGTCTGGCAGTCAGGAAATCTGGGTTTAATCTCAATTTTTCTAGTTACTAGCCGTGTGACCTTAGGCATGGCACTTAACAACTCTGGGTCTTGTGTTACCTGTCTGTCAAATGAGATGAAAAAAAAAAAAATCTGATTCTCACACACTTAGATGAGAGGAGGACCATGGGACACAACCCAGGACATTGCCAAGTTTAAAGGTCCCATGGAGCATTACGAAGAATAGCCTCCCATAGGAATAATTATATGCTTTAGGTCTTACTTTGCCAAGAGAGGGAGTTGTCCAAAGTCTTTGGAGATGAAGAACTCCCTTTGGTGTTTTCCTGTTGCTCCCAGCTGCAATTTCTCTCTGTTTCCATTTTCTACATCCCTTCCATCTGCTATTATGGCTCTCCTACAAAGACAGGCCCATCGAACAAGAGTGAACTCTTAGATGCATTGAGTGAAACAAGTCACAAGCAGAATTAACTTTCCTCCTCTGCCTGTGGTTCATAAATCCAGGTAATAAAAGCAAAGGAGAAGGTTAATATCATAGAACTTAGACCTCAAGAAAGCTCTACAGTCCTTAAGAATTTTACTAAGAAAATGTTGTCAAAGGATGCTCAAATATACAGATCTGGTTTCTCAGGTCACTTTCTCTTGTAAGAGGTATTATGTACAGTGGTTAGTGTCTTTGCAGAATGACAGTATCACGTTCACGTCTTACTACACATTAGATCTTACTGCATATTGACTAATATGTTTGGGGATACTGTTTCACCTCTAAGACTCCATTTCTTCATTTTGTCAAATAGGAATGTTAACAATAATGCTTACCTAAGTTGATTGCTCTGAGGATTAACTAAGTAAGATGCACACCTATGCTTTGAAGGTATAAAGTCCTGCCAGGCCTTTTTCTCCAGACTGCGTGTCTTCAGGATGGGATGATCCTTAACTGGATGAACTAGGTGAACTTGCACATTCTGTGGGTTGGGGTGGCAAAAGTCACCTTTTATTGCCAAAATACCATGCTCCATACCTGGAATCTCTCGTGTTGGTCACTTTGAGTTGTCAATGTGCTGTCTGAAGGTAACTTTCAAAGTACAACTATGCTTGTTTTACAGTGATCACCCATGAATTAGTGTATGGGTTATACCATTTTCTTAGTGAAGATCTTCAGAATGTGGGTAGAGCGTGAGTATAGGGAAGAGTAGTTGTGAGTATAGCACCCTGGACCGTATAAGGGACAACAAAGGGTATCTAAATGGGTAGGAATGGCAGACTTCACCTTCTTATTTATTTTTAGGATCATTCCTGGCCACGGAGAGGCAGTTTACTCCATCATTTCAGTAATTATATTAAAGACTTGTTCTTTATCTCCTTTAAACTTTCTATTATTTCCTTTCTTCCCAAAACCCATTCATATATATCTCTTACTCTATCAGAGGTCAGTTTCTTAGTAGATCAACCAACACTCTATCAGATAAAGAGAGTTTCTCTCTTGTTCATGTTACTTCATTTATTCTCAAGCCTTTTCTGTGAATCAGTGAAAAAGAGAAGATGGTATTGTCCATATTATAAAGATGGAAAAATGGAGGGATAAAAAGGCTAAGGGTCTTTTTTGGGATCTCAAATTTAGTGGCAAAACCAAGTGGTCAGATGTTCAGAATGTCAAGTTACTGAGGCTGCTGCCTAGATGAGACTGCAGGATTCAGAGACCTTGCTCTGATAGGAGCTGATTCTAGTCAGAGGAAGATGATTCCTACCAGAAGAAAATCTGGAGAGAGGTCTCTTATCTTTTCCTTTGGAGGGTTAGCAGTACAGAGTGTTATCAGATATTGTGACCTGTAGGTCCAAGATATTTCAAGGATATATCTATCACTTGGATAAAGAGAAGAGGAAAAATTTTGTCAAAAACATAACTTCTATGCAAAAGACCCCTAGTAGTTAAAGCAACCTTGAGAAAGAAGAACAAAGCTAGAGTTATCATGCATCTTGATTTCAAAATATATTACAAAGCTATAGAAATTAAAACAATGTAGTTTTGCCATGAAAACAGATACATAGGTCAATGGAACAGGATAGAGAGCCTAGAAATAAACCCACACATATATATGGTGAATTATGACAAAGGAACTAAGAACAACGGGAAAAGAACAGTCTAGTCTCTTCAATAAAACGTATTGGAAAAAGTGGACAGCCACTTACAAGAGAATGAAAGTGGTCTACTATACAAAAATTAACTGAAATGGACTAAAACTTGAATATAAGATTTGAACCATAAAGTTCCTAGAGGGAAACATAGTAAGTTCCTGACATTAGTCTTGGTGATGACTTTTTTTGGATTTGACATCAAAAGCAAAGGTAGCAAAATCAAAATCAAACAGCTGAGATTACATCAAAGAAAAAAGCTTCTGCATAATAAAGGACACCATCAACAACATGAAAAGGCAACCTATAGAACAGGAAAAAATTTGCCAATATTATATCTGATAAGGAGTTAATATTCAAAATATGTAAAGAACTCATATAACTCAATAGTAAAAAAAAAATCCAATTAAAAGTGATAGAGGATCTGAATAGACATTTTTCCAAAGAAGATACACAAATGACCAACAGATACGTAAAAAGATATTCATCACTAATCATTCAGTTCAGTTTAGTCGCTCAGTCGTGTCCAACTCTTTGCGACGCCATGAATCACAGCCAGGCCTCCTTGTCCATCACCAACTCCCAGAGTTTACTCAAACTCATGTCCATCGAGTCGGTGATGCCATCCAGCCATCTCATCCTCTGTCATCCCCTTCTCCTCCTGCCCTCAATCCCTCCCAGCATCAGAGCCTTTTCCAATGAGTCAACTCTTCGCATGAGGTAGCCAAAGAACTGGAGTTTCAGCTTTAGCATCAGTCCTTCCAAAGAACACCCAGGACTGATCTCCTTTAGAATGGACTGGTTGGATCTCCTTGCAGTCCAAGGGACTCTCAGGAGTCTTCCCCAACACCACAGTTCAAAAGCATCAATTCTTCAAGCTCAGCTTTCTTTATAGTCCAACTCTCATATCCATACATGACCACTGGAAAAACTATAGCCTTGACTAGATGGACCTTAGTCAGCAAAGTAATATCTCTGCTTTTTAATACACTATCTATGTTGATCATAACTTTCCTTTCAAGGAGTAAGCGTCTTTAATTTCATGGCTGCAATCACCATTTGCATTGATTTTGGAGCCCCAAAAAATAAAGTCTGACCCTGTTTCCACTGTTTCTCCATCTATTTCCCATAAAGTGATGGGACCAGATGCCATGATCTTCGTTTTCTGAATGTTGAACTTTAAGCCAACTTTTTCACTCTCCTCTTTCACTTTCATCAAGAGGCTTTTTAGCTCCTCTTCACTTTCTACCATAAGGGTGGTTTCATCTGCATATCTGAGGTTATTGATATTTCTCCTGGTAATCTTGATTCCAGCTTGTGCTTCTTCCAGCCCAGCATTTCTCAAGATGTACTCTGCATAGAAGTTAAATAAGCAGGGTGACAATATACAGCCTTGACGTACTCCTTTTCCTATTTGGAACCAGTCTGTTTTTCCATGCCCAGTTCTAACTGTTGCTTCCTGACCTGCATACAGGTTTCTCAAGAGGCAGGTGAGGTGGTCTGGTATTCCCATCTCTTTCAGAATTCTCCACAGTTTGGAAATGCAAATTAATACCACAGTGAGATATCCCCTCACATCTGTTAGAATGGCTATTATAAAAAAAGGCAAGAAGTAACAAGCATTGGCAAGGATGTGGAGGAAAGAGATTCTTTGTACACTGTTGGTAGAAATGTGAATTGGTGCAGCCACTATGGAAAACAGGATGAAGTTTCCTCAAAAAGTTAAAAATAGAACTACCATATGATCCAGCAGTTCCACTTCTAGGTATTTTTCTGAAGGAAGCAAAAATACTAACTTCAAAAAATATCTGTACCTTCATGTTCATTACACCATTATTTCTAATAGCTAAGACATGGAAATGACCCAAGTGCCCATCAATGGATGAATGGATTAAAAAAAAGTGCTATAAATGTGTATGAACAAACACTGGACTATTATTCAGCCATTAAAAGGAGGGGATCCTGCATTTGTCACAACATAGATAGATCTTGAGGTTATTGTGCTAAGTGAAATAAGTCAGACAGAAAAAGACAAATGCCATATGATGTCATTCACATGTGGAATCTAAAAAAAAAAAAAATAAAGAAACAAAACTGAACTCATAGAGAACAGATTGGTGGTTGCCAGAGGTGGGATGGCAGGTGTTGAGTGAAATGGGTGGAGATGGTCAAAAAGTACAAACTTCCAATTATAAAATAAATAAGTCCTGGAGATATAATGTACAGCCTGATGGTTATAATGAATAGTAATATGTTGTGTATTTGAAAGCTGCTAAGAAAGTATATCTTAAAAGTTCTCACCACAAGAAAATTTGTAAGTATGAGTAGTAATATATGTTAACTAAACTTATTGTAATGATCATTTCACAATCTATACAGATAAGGAATCACTATTGTACACCTGAAACGAATATGATGTTTTATGTCAATTATATCTCAATTTTTAAAAATTCCCTTACCTGGCTGAATTCAAAGCTCTGGAAAAGAAATTCTTGTAGAATTTCACACACACAAACACACACACATACAGAATAAGAACATGACTTCCTTTCCCTTTAGTTACCTAGGGCTGCCTGTGGCAAGATTGTACTATTTTCCATTGTCATGATGGCCAGCAAATTCTGAACAGGCAGGGTGGATGGGGCACCCGCCCAGTGTGGCTTCTCTGCATGTGAGCACTCAGCACTGCTGGAGCTGGACGTGATTCTGCTTTCCTCAGATCCCTTCTGCAACATGTTAAAGCTGGAAGGGATTTTGGCACTTTTTAATGAAGGTACAGAGATACAAAGAAATGTGGTGACTCACTGGAGGTTATGCATCAAGTTGATGAAAACTCGGATCTCATTTCTGTTTCAGTGCTCTCTCAGCAGCACTATGCAGCTCCCTCCCACGCTCTGAGAATTGGGCCTAATGGGCTCTTGTGAATTTACCATCTGGAATAAGAAGCACTGATCTACCATATACTACTGTCCCTCTCCAAAGGGGCAGAGGCCTTGAGAGCAGACATGAAAGGCACAGAAGCACTAGAATCTGGTGACTCCTCTGAGAAGATGATTCACTGTCATGAATATCCAAGTCTCTACACCTTTGCCCACCTTCAGGCTTCTGACTCACCCCTTTCCCCCTTGATGATCCATCAGCTTTCTGAAATCTCCAGGAAGTCTAGACTGCCAGAGATCCAGATAGATGATGAAGAGTAAAGAAATGAGCCAGCCCAGGGAATAATTATGAAGTAGGTAGCATTGGCCTTTAAGTCCTATGGTCTGTTATATCTCCCCACCCGCTCACCTCCCTTTTTGTGCTGCTTTCACGAATACCAGCATACTGACCATTCCTATTCTTCACCTTCCTGGACCTGTTCCAAGTAGGTGCTTATTGGTCCATGCCTCCTGCATTAAATTACTATTCTTTGTCCTGATCCATTAGTGGTGGTTAACTAGGGCTTTAGTTGCTAAGTTGTGTCTGACTCTTGTGACCCCATGGACTGTAGCCTGCCAGGCTCCTCTGTCAATGGGATTCTCCAGGCAAGAATACTGGAGTGGGTTGCCATTTCCTTCTCCAGGGGATCTTCCGACCCAGGAATTGAACTCGAGTCTCCTGCATTGCAGGCAGACTCCTTACCGACTGAGCCATCAGGGAAGCCCGACCCATTAGCAAGGGACCAACTAGATGTATTCCAGTGGGAAAATACCCATGAGGATTCAGTGGTTGAGAATAATACTTTATTGTGCTATCTTCCCTGGGGCATTTGCATTTTGAAGGGAGCCCTAAATGTTACTGTGACTCAATCAGACTCTTGCAGCCTCTATAGCAGGCTGGTGGGGAAGGCTTATAGTGCTAATCTACGTGTCAGAGCACAAAGAGGCAGCCTGAGGAATCAAGAAGATGCCATACTTGTTGTGAATGCATGGTTGCCTCCCTCTCACACTTTTGTACATGATGCTTCAAGCACCAGCTGATTGGCTAAATTTCCCCCATATTTTCATGACCTTCAAATTCTGTATGACTCTTCTTGAACTTAAAAAAAACTAAATAATGTCATTGTGTGGCCATTTGTACATACTCATATTTCAGCTTGGGCGCTTACTCACCTGAGGAGCTGATCATTTTGGGACCATGGCTATAACCCTCCTTTTCATACTTGTAGAGTGTAAGGCAGGAGTGCAAATGGAGGACCATATAACATATGTCTAAATATTTCATAATGTTGTAAATCAAGCTAATGGACTATTACATCGAATCCGTCCATCTTCCTATCTTGACAATTATACCTTCTTAATGGCAAAATTGACAAATATGTTTAAAGCTATTCTTGTTATATGACTGAAGGTTGGCAGAAAATCGAAGATGACAGAATTTGTCTCTATACATATAGGAATAATTTTTATTATTGATGATGTTTGGCTAATTAATAAAATAAATGCATATATGTACTTTATTTTACTAATTTAAACAAAATTTACCAATTGTGGGATGATAATCAAGATTTTCACCCATTTGATTTTTTAATTGACAGTAGTGATCCAGGAAATAACTATAATTGCAATAAAAATGTACAAATGAAAATATTTTCATATAAAATGTAATACACTTTAAACATAAAACCAGAAAAGATGAAAATGTCTTTATATGTGCTTTCAAAAATTTACTTATAAAATATTTGAAAGTATTATAAGGCTGAGCCCTGAAAAACTGATGCTTTTGAATTGTGGTGCTGCTGAAGACTCTGGAGGATCCCTTGGAGATTCTCAAGAGATCAAACCTGTCAATCCTGAGGAAATCAACCCTGATTAGTAATTGGAAGGACTGACGCTGAACTGAAGCTCCAATCCTTTGGCCACCTGATGTGAAGTGCCAACTCATTGGAAAAGACTCTGATGCTGGGAAAGACTGAATTCAAAAGGAGAAGGGGGAGCAGAGGATGAGATGGTTAGATAGCATCACCAACTCAATGGACATGAATTTGAGCAAACTCTGGGAAATAGTGGGGAACAGAGTAGCCTAGCTTGCTGCAGTCCATTGGGTCACAAAGAGTCAGACATGACTTAGTGACCAAAAGCAATATACACATAAACTATAATTAATGGCATAAATTTTTTATATTGAAACAAAAAGAAAGCTGAAATTTTTAATTTTTTTGAACATGTAATTATATCTTACAAGAAAATAAAATTATTTTTCATTTTAGTATTTAATGTCCATCTACTTACTATGCTAAAGATTCAGTATCATGCTTCATGAATATTACACCTGTGCTGTGCTGTGCTTAGTCATGTTAACTCGTCGCAGATCATGGACTGCCAGGCTCCTCTGTCTATGGGATTTTCCAGGCAAGGATACTGGAGTCGGTTGCCATTTCCTTCTCCAAGAGATCATCCAGACCCAGGGATCGAACCCACATCTCTTGCATCTCCTGCACTGGCAGGCAGATTTTTTACCACTGCGCCACCTCAGAAGCCCTGAATGTTACACCTGGATTTTTCTAAATATGTTTAAGGGTTGTAGGAATTGTTGAATATGCAGAATGTTTCCTAATCATCCTGTGCAGCTGTTTTGAATACTGTGCTTATTCACAAGTACCTCTGAAGTCATGAATTAGGACACAAAGAAAATAATGAAAAGAATGCTCAGAAATGCTGAGAAACCAAAGTTATGCAAGACTCTAAGCTATCTAAGATGAAGATTTGACAAGATAACTCATGTGTCTGTTCTTTTAGGCAAGCAATTCTAATGCTCAATTTTTCCCCATTCTGAAGTAGTGTCAATATCAACCTCAGCAGTAATGCATCCCACAAATGTTCATGTCATTCAAACACAGACACACTGTGTTTTGAGATGTGAAAGAGACTTTCCTTGGGGCCTCAGCAGGGTTGATCATGAGAATGGATGCTTAGGGTTGTGGGTTGTGCTGTGGCAGCAATGAGTGCTACGTCCTGAATGACAGAGGCACCAATGTGTTCTTTAATAAATGTCTTTTGTTTTTCTTATGATATATATAAAGGCTGTTTTATAAAGTATGATGCCTACAGCAAGAATCCTTCTTGTCTAGGACTAGAGTAGTTGTATATGACCGGGTTATTAGAGTTCTCCAGAAAAACAGATCCAACAGAAGATATCTATCTATCTATCTAATACATAACAAGCAACTTTGTTCATGTGCTGTGCTGTGCTTAGTCACTCAGTCATGTCCAACTCTTTGCGACCCCATGGACAGCCAGGCTCCTCTGTCCATGGGGATTCTCTAGGCGAGAATACTGAAGTGGGTTGCCATGCCCTCCTCTGGGGGATCTTCCCAAACCAGGGATTGAACCCATGTCTCCTGCATTGCAGGTGGATTCTTTACCATCTGAGTCGCCAGGGAAGCCCGACTTTATTCATAAAGTATATAAGATATAATATAAATAAAAGTTACAATGTGTGTGAGTCACTCAGTTGTGTCTGACACTTCTGACTCCATGAATTGTAGCTCGCCAGGCTCCTCTGTCCATGAAAATTCTCTAGGCAAGAATACTGGAGTGAGTAGCCATCCTCTTCTCCAGAGGATCTTCCTGACCCAGGGATCAAACCTGGCTCTTCCACATTGCAGGCAGACTCTTTACCATCTGAGACAGCAGGGAAGCTGTAAAAAAATATAATATAAATAAAAATTAAAATATAATCAATGTGCAATATATCAAATATATAAATAAAGCATGTGTTTATATTTATAGTATTATTGTATAATAAAATAGTAAGTTAAATATGTTAAAAATATATAATGAAATATATAAATATAATACATATAATAATATAATATATAAATATAATACATATAATATAATACATAACATATTTAAAATATGTGAAATATGTGTCTTATGTATACAAGGAACTGGCTCATGGTTGTTTTTTGGAAGATGGGACATTGTGCAGAAATTCGCCACTTCCAGCATTCATGATGCATAGCTACACTATAGGCGAATCTTGTAACATGAAATCTTCATTTCTGAGCAACCAAACAGATCAGGATACATCTAATAAACTTGGTATAAAAATATGGGGAAATTCATAAAATGGTAGGAAGCTTGCACAAGCCTCTTATCCTCATCCATCAGAGGGCAGACAGAAGAAGCAAGAACTATAATTCCACAGCCTCTAGAATGAAAATCACAATCACAGAAAGCTAACCAAAATGATCACATGGATCACAGCCTTGTGTAACTCAATGAAGCTATGAGCCATGCTGTGCAGGGTCACACAAGATGGGCAGGTCATAGTGGAGAGTTCTGACAAAATATGGTCCACTGGAGAATGGAAGAGCAAACCACTTCAGTGTTCTTTTCTAGAGAACTCCATGAATAGTATGAAAGGCAAAAAGATATGACACTGAAAGGTGAACTCTCCAACTTAGTAGGCATCCAATATTCAACTGGGGAAGAGCAGAGAAACAGCTCAAGAAAGAATGAAGAGGCTGGACCAAAGTGGAAATGAAGCACAGGTGTGGATTTGCTTTGTGGTGAAAGTAAAGTCCAATGCTATAAAAATCATTACTGCATAGGAACCTGGAATGTTAGGTCCATGATTCAAGTTAAATTGGATGTAGTTAGCAGGAGATGGCAAGAGTAAACATCTATATTTTAGGAATCATTGAACTAAAATGGACTAGAATGGGCGAGTTTAATTCTGATAACCATTATATCTACTACTGTGGACAAGAATCCCTTAGAAGAAATGGAGTAGTCTTCATAGTCAATAAGGGTCCAAAATGCAGTACTTGGGTGTAATCTCAAAAATGACAGAATGATCTTGGTTCATTTCCAAGTCAAACCATTCAACATCACAGTAATCCAAGTCTATGGCCCAAATATTAATGCCGAAGAAGCTGAATGTTCTGTGAAGACCTACAAGAACTTCTAGAACTAACACCAAAAAAAAAAAAAAAAAGACATTCTTTTCATTATACGGGATTTGAATGCAAAAGTAGGAAGTCAAGACATACCTGGAGTAACAGCAAGTTTGGCCTTGGAGTACAAAAGAAAGTAGGGCAAAGGCTAACAGAAATTTGCCAAAACACACTAGTCGGTCATAGCAAATACTCTCTTCCAACAACATGAGAGATGACTACACATGGACATCACCAGATGGTCAACAGAGAAATCAGATTGATTATATTCTTTGCAGTCAAAGCTTGAGAAGCTCTATACAGTTTGCAAAAACAAGACCTGGAGCTGACTGTGGCTCTGATCATGAGATCCTTATTGCAAAATTCAGGCTTAAAGTGAAGAAAGTAGTGAAAACCACTAGACCATTCAGGTATGACCTGAATCAAATCCCTTATGATTATACAGGGGAGGTGAATAATAGATGTGAGGGATAAGATCTGATAGACAGAGCTCCTGAAGAACTATGGATGAAGGTTCATAACACTGTACAGGAGGTGTTGAACAAAACCATCCTCAAGAAAAAGAAATGCAAGAATGCAAAGTGGTGTCTGAAGAGGCCTTGCAAATAGCTGAGAAAAGAAGAGAAGCAAAAGGCAAAAAAGAAAGGGAAAGATATACCAATTGAGTGCAGAGTTTTGGAGAATAACAAGTAGAGATAAGAAAGCCTTCCTCAGTGAGCAATGCAAAGAAATAGAGGGAAAAAATAGTATAGGAGTGAGAAAGACTAGAGATCTCTTCAAGAAAATTGGAATTACCAAGGAAACATTTCATGCAAAGATGGGCACAATAAAGGACAGAAATGACAAGATATAACAGAAGCGGAGGAGATTAAGCAGAGATGGAAGACTATACAGAAGAACTATACAGAAAAGGTCTTAATGACTCGGATAACCATGATGCCGTGATCCTTCACCTAGAACCAGACATCCTTGAATATGAAGTCAAACAGGCCTTAGGAAGCATTATGACAAACAAAGCTAGTAGAGGTTATGGAATTCTAGCTGTGCTATTTCAAATCCTAAAGATGATGCTGTGAAAGAGTTGCACTCAATATGTTAACAAATTTGGAAAACTCAGCAGTGGTCCCAAGACTGGAAAAGGTCAGTTTTCATTCCAATCCCAAAGAAAGGCAATACCAAAGAATGTTCAAACTACTGTACAATTGTGCTCATTTCACATGCTATTTAGGTAATGTTCAAAATCTCTGAAGCTGGGCTTTAGCAGTATATGAACTGAGAACTTGCAGATGTACACACTGGATTTATAAAAGGCAGAGGAACTGGAGATCAAATTGCCAACATTCATTGGATCGTGGAGAAAACAAGAGAATTCCAGAAAACCATCTATTTCTTCTTCATTGACTACACTAAAGCCTTTGACTTTGTGGATCACAACAAACTCTGGTAAATTCTGAAAGAGATGGCAGTACCAGGCCACCTTACCTGTCTCCTGAGAAATCTCTACGTGATGGGACAAGAAGCAACAGTTAGAACCTTACATGGAACAACTGACTAGTTCAAAATCAGGAAAGGAATATGACAAATCTGTATATTGTCACCATGATTATTTAACTTGTAGGCAGAGCACCTCAGGCAAAATGCTGATCTGGATGAATCACAAGCTGGAATCAAGATTGACGGGAGAAATATCCACAACCTCAGATAAGCAGATGATACCACTCTAATGGCAGAAAGTGAAGAGGAACTAAATAGCCTCTTGTTGAGGGTGAAAGAGGAGAGAGAAAAAGCTGGCTTAAAACTCAACATTCAAAAAACTAAGATCATGGCATCTGATCCCACCACTTCATGGAAAATAAATGGGGAAAAAGTGGAAATAGTGACATATTTTCTATTCTTGGGCTCCAACTTCTCTGTGAATGGTGACTGCAGCCATGAAATCACAAGCCGTTTCTTCCTTGGAAGAAAAGCTTTAACAAACCTAGGCAGTGTATTAAAAAGCCGAGATGTCATTTTATAGACAAAGGTCCATCTCATCAAAGTTCTGCTGCTGCTGCTGCTGCTGCTGCTGCTGCTGCTGCTGCTAAGTCTCTTCAGTCGTGTCCGACTCTGTGCGACCCCACAGATGGCAGCCCACAAGGCTCCTCCGTCCCTGGGATTCTCCAGGCAAGAACACTGGAGTGGGTTGCCATTTCCTTCTCCAATGCATGAAAGTGAAAAGTGAAAAGTGAAAGTGAAGTTGCTCAGTCGTGTCCGACTCTTAGCGACCCCATGGACTGCGGCCCACCAGGCACCTCCATCCACAGTATTTTCCAAGCAAGAGTGCTGGAGTGGGGCCTATTGCCTATTCATGTATGGATGTGAGAGCTGGACCATAAAGAAGGCTGAACACCAAAGAACTGATGCTTTCAAATTTTGGAGCTGGAGATGACTCTTGTCCCTTGGACAGCAAGGAGATAAAACTAGTGAATCCTAAAGGAAATTGACCCTGAATGTTCATTGGAAGGACTTTGATGAAGCTCCAATACTTTGGCCACCTTATATGACATGCTGATTCATTGGAAAAGACCATGATTCTTGGAAAGATTGAAGGCAAAATAAGAAGAGGGTGGCAGAGGATGTGATGGTTAGACACCGTTATTGACTCAATAGACATGAATCTGAGCAAACTCAAGGAGATAGTGAAGGACAGGGAAAACTGGCATGCTGCAGTCCATGGGAATGCAGAGTCAAACATGGCATAGTGACTGAACAGCAATAAAAAAAAAATGGGGAAATGCTAAAATGGTAGAAATAGCTCATCTAAAACTGTCAACAATCTGAAGCATATTCATAATACAATAGAGTTCAGTTATCAGGAATATTTGCAAGCATTGGTAGCTTACTTCCCAGTGACTCCAGGTCAGTGAATTGCCTCTTTATGTATGCACTCATTGTATTATAAATACGCCCAATACCTTAACTGAGTGCTGGCTAAGAACAATGTGCATCAGGTTTTCAAAGGGATTACAAAAGAAGTAAAATCATTGACTCTTCTAAGGAGCCTAAAAGTTTATGGAGAATTCAAGGCAGATCCAAATATGTATCTATAAACACAGGCTGTAGAAATCCTCTGATGTATATATAATTATACACACTTCATTCTTTGGCTTTCCACTCATTTATAATTGGTGATAACTTAGACCTAGGGCACGCCAAACTGATGATGATTTTTTTCCTTTGGCCAAGGATAGAATTTTCAAAGAAAACATAAAAGAAAACATTTCCTAGACCCCAGTGTATGTCAGGTACTAAGATGGTTGTTTGACATGCATTATCTCACTTAAGCCTTATAATAGTTCTGTGAAGTGAACTTATTACAAATGAGGGAACTGAGTCTCACGGCAGTAAAATATAGACCCAAATATAGATCACCCCCTGATAGCTCAGCTGGTAAAGAATCTGCCTGCAATGCAGGAGACCCTGGTTTGATGCCTGGATCAGGAAGATCCCCTGGAGAAGGGATAGGCTACCCACTCCAGTATTCTTGGGTTTCCCTTGTGGCTCAGCTTAAAGAATCCACCTTAGATGCGGGAGACCTGGGTTCAATCCCTGGGTTGGAAAGAGCCCCTGGAGAAAGGAAAGGCTACCCACTCCAGTATTCTGGCCTGGAGAATTCCATGGACTATATAGTCCATGGGGTTGCAAAGAGTTGGACACGACTGAGCGACTTGCACTTTCACTATTCACTCCATAGATCACTCCAATTCTAAAGCTATATACCATTCAAACAAACTAGCCAGAGAATGGTTCAGTTCAGTTCAGTCGCTCAGTTGTGTCCGACTCTTTGCGACGCCATGAATCACAGCACGCCAGGCCTCCCTGTTCATCACCAACTCCCGGAGTTCACTGACTCATGTCCATCGAGTCAGTGATGCCATCCAGCCATCTCGTCCTCTGTCGTCCCCTTCTCCTCCTGCCCCCAATCCCTCCCAGCATCAGAGTCTTTTCCAATGAGTCAACTCTTCACATGAGGTGGCCAAAGTACTGGAGTTTCAGCTTTAGCATCATTCCTTCCAAAGAAATCCCAGGGCTGATCTCCTTCAGAATGGACTGGTTGGATCTCCTTGCAGTCCAAGGGACTCTCAAGAGTCTTCTCCAACACCACAGTTCAAAAGCATCAATTCTTCGGCGCTCAGCCTTCTTCACAGTCCAACTCTCACATCCATACATGACCACAGGAAAAACCATAGCCTTGACTAGATGGACCTTAGTCGGCAAAGTAATGTCTCTGCTTTTGAATATGCTATCTAGGTTGGTCAAATTAGCATCAAAGGTCAATCATTTGGAGACTATAGAAGTTCACATGAACAAATATTGATAAATCCAATAGAGATCATCCTACACTTTTGTTAGAGTACCGAGGGGTACCAGTCAACTACTGACTGACAGCCTGTTTAAATTTATCAAATGCAAGCTGGATAATACTAGCATTATATAATAGCTTGACTTCTGGTTTATTTCCAGGCTGAGCTGTCTCTCATTTGAATTGGAACAAATTGAATTTGACTTTTGGGTTTGAATTATGGAGAGCCCAAGTGTCCTAGAATAAACATTTTTATGAGTTGATGGTCCTCAGAGACCCCCACCAGAATGGGTGTTTGGGACAGAAAGTCACTCTTCCTTTCTAATCATTACAAGCAATTAGACTAATGTGTGCTATTAATATAAGACAAACATCTTGTTGAATTTTGAAAACCAGTTCATAAAGATGATGCACTCCAAATGGATCCTCCCCTCTGCCCTTGATCCCAGTAAGAAGGCTCAGAGTTACAGACAATGTTACTATATGTAATATATATACTATTATTATTATATGATATTTTTATTATTATATTTATAAAAGGCTATTACAGTCAATAAAATAGCAATCATCTGGTACTATTAAAGGGACAAGGCTCAGAGACATGTGGATTCAACAGTGTGTGTTAGTTAAGTGTTGCTGATGACTGGAGTAGAGTGGGTATGCTGAGTTGGACTCTATTTTGAACCTGGGTCAGAATTAGAAAAAAATTAGAAAAACAATGCAAGAATAGGCACGCTGCTTGAGTTAAGATTTCTTTTTACGGAATCTTGCTACCTGAATAAAATAGAGGCTCTGTGTTCACCATATCTTTTCAGGTAATTAATGTCAATGATTTGTCTCAGAGAAGTCACATTGTTCCTGTATCCTGAGATGTAAGTGGTTATTTGAGAACTGGCTGGTGTGGTTTAGATTTTGATCTGTAGCTTTGGTTTTCTTATGATTCATATTGATTGCTCTAATTTGTATGCTGTTTTGCTCTGTAGGTTCTTCATCCACTTGTTTCTCTCCTTTTTGGCCGTGGTTATAGGTTTATGTTTCTAGTTTTCGATTTTCTTTTATTCTTGGATTTTCAGTGTTTGTACTCAAGGTAACTTTATCTGTTTTTAATAGTTCTTGCTTTTTTTTTATATTTGCCCTACTATCAGGTCTGTTTGGCCGTGTCCATGGGATAATGGAAATGAAAGCGTTCTGTAAGTTGAAAGTACTATTTAAAGGTAAGAGATGATTGCTTTTTTATTAAAAATAATAATCTTATTTATAGCTCTGAGTCTTCAAGCTATAATCTGGGGCAAAGAGGAGCACGTGACTGGACAGGTGGGTCATCTTTATGCACTGAGATCCTAGTTTGAGATGGCTCTACAAACCAATGTCATGAATAGATTCTCTGAGAACATGGATGACAGCTGGTGTCTGATCTTGAGAATGGGGGCATGAGCCTAAAAAGGAGACAGAGGGCTCACAGGGGCCAGCTCCAACAGCCTGACTTGTCCTACTTAATCCCTGGTGGCTCAGAAGCTAAAGAATCTGCCTGCAATGCAGGAGACCTGGATTCGATCCCTGGGTCAGGAAGATCCCCTGGAGAAGGAAATGGCTACCCATTCCAGTGTTCTTGCCTAGAGAAGGGCTACAGTTCACGGGGTTACAAAGAATCAGGCACAACTGAGCGACTTTCAGTTTCACTTTCACTTGATTTATGCTCACACCCTGATTTTGGAGACCTGAAATACTCCTATTGCTGGACCAAGACTAGGCCTAGATCCCATCTTTACCTCTTACGCGCTCTCAGGGATCTTGTGGTAGGCTCTATGGCAATATTGGGGAATGTCTTTGATGACTGTATTAGTTCACATGAAAATTCACATCACCTTTTAAAAATCAATCCTAAAGTGGTTTGAAGATAGAACTTTAATCCTGATTAAGTAGCTCTGCCTCCTTATCAAATAGTGCTACATAGATAGCTAGAGGAAAATTATTATATAGCACAGGGAGCTCAGCCTGGTGTTCTATAATGACCTAGAGGGGTGGGATGGGGATTGGGAGGGAGGCTCAAGAAGGAGGGGATATGTGTATATTTATGGCTGATTCATGTTGTTTTAAGGCAGAAACCAACACAACATTGTAAAGAATTATACTCCAATTAAAAATAAAAAATTTTTAAAAAGTACTACTGAGTTTACTGCTACTGCTACTGCTAAGTTGCTTTAGTCGTGTCCAACTCTGTGCGACCCCATAGACGGCAGCCCACCAGGCTAGGCTGTCCCTGAGATTCTCCAGGCAAGAACACTGGAGTGGGCTGCCATTTCCTTCTCCAATGCATGAAAGTGAAAAGTGAAAGTGAAGTCGCTCAGTTGTGTCCGACTCAGCGATCCCATGGACTGCAGCCTACCAGGCTCCTCCGTCCTACTGAGTTTAAGCCTGGACTAAAACCATTCCCCATCTATGGCTTTTCTGTTTCAGATGGTATAAGATCAGGACCAGAATGTGCTGCAGATGCCTTTAATTGCTTATGGCTAGAGCTAATCCCTAACTTTTGAAAAGTTGCTCTTTGTTTCAACTAAGACATTATTAGTAGAATCCATCCCAGTCTTGGAGAAAAAAGTCCTTATTGGCTCCTCTGTAAATTAGACATACAGAAGTTTTCTTCTATGGAAAGGAAAAATTTTAAGTATCTGCTAAAAAAAAAGGTGTGGTGTGCCAAGGAGGGGAGGAGGGTTGGGGAGGTGGGACAGCATTTTGTAAAAGGAGATAACTCTGTGATTGGATATCTTTAGGATCCTTGAGACACCCTCATGAAGTAGGCAGTATGTTAATCCCTCTTTGTTATGACATCTCTACCTTATCCATTCATTCCATCAATACTTATTGAGCACTAATTTTATGATAAGCAGATACAGTATTAGATGATGGGGACATCATTTCTGATGGTTGTCCGGATCTGGAGGTCATCTGAGCTAGAGTTTGTATGTGGGCTTTAGGCCAGACAAATCCGGCTTCTAGAACCTTCTCCTCTTTTGTTGTTTGTGTTACTTTGTAAACCTGTGTAGTAATTTTTTCATCTAAATCCTACCTATACATCTGTAAAACTGGATAATAATTACCAAATAGAACTGTGGTCAAGGTTCTGTGCTGCACACATAGTAGATCTCTTACTTAATTGATAGTTGCATTTTCTGCCCTCATTTTCTTCATCCCATCTCAAACTCACTAACTGTTCTTTGCTTAGGGCAACTTGGCCTTAAGTAGAATTTAATAGCATTTACGTTTATTTGAATAGATGTATGGATGAAATATTTTCGTAGACATAGATCTCAGTTCAACATTTCCTTTTGTCAGCTAATTAAATAGCTGGGCTTTTTAAAAACTTGAATAATTAAATTAATCAAAATGATTGTGTTGGTAGGCTGGGCAGCCATTAAAATAACCAAATACCTGTACATAGCAATCACAACAGAGATATAATGGAATCATAAAAATACTTCATCCATAGAAGAAAGAAAAAAAGGAAAGAGGGAATAAAAGCAGATAATTCAAATATAAAATGAATAGCTAGATGGTGGATTTAAACTCAACTATATCAAAAAATACATTAAATGTAAATGGTCATAGCACTGGAAATAGTGGATAAAAAAAAGTAAGGTCCACTATGTGCTTTTTACAAGAAACCAAACCTCCTTTAAATAGCAAGACATAAATGTAAGTAAATTGATGGAAAAGATAAATCATATTAAAAATAATCTAAAGAGAGCTGGTGTGGCTATACTAATATTAGAAAGATTAGATTTCAGATCAAAGAATGTTATTAGGGATACAGAGGCTCATTTAATAAAGCAGTCTCCTCATCTATGGGGCTTCCCAGGTGATGCTAGTGGTAAAGAAACCGCCTGCAAATGCAGGAGACATGATAGACCCAGGTGTGCTATCCTGCATTGGGAAGATTACCTGGAGGAGGGCGTGGAAACCCACTCCAGTATTCTTGCCTGGAGAATCCCATGGACAGAGGAGCCTGGTGGGCTACAGTCTTTGGGGTCACAAAGAGTCGGACACGACTGAAGTGACTTAGCACACACGTCTCATCTACAGGACATAACAATCTTAAACATTTATGCACCTAATATTGTGAACATAACAGCTTCCAAACATGAAGCAAAAAACTGATAGAACTGCTAGGAGAAAAAAAAAACATAGAGTGACTATCAGAGATTTTTAGTACCTCCTCTTAATAATATAACATATATATACATATATATACATACGTATATATATATATAGAGAGAGAAAAGCCAATATGGATAAAGAAGAACTAAACAATGCTAAGAAAGTGAAAGTCTCTCAGTCAAGTTCCATTCTGCGACTCCATGGACTATACAGTCCATGAAATTCTCCAGGCCAAAATACTGGAGTGGATAGCCTTTCTCTTTTCCCGAGGATCTTCCCAACCCATGGATTGAACCCAGATCTCCTGCATTGCAGGCAGATTCTTTACCAGTTGAGCCACAAGGAAAGCCCAAACAATGCTAATCTGACATCAGCTAATTTGACATAACTGACCTTTATAGAACACTACATTCAACAATAGAAGAATACACAGCACTCTGCGTCCAATAATCTAGCACCTGCCCTATCATTCTAGTTACTTCTGTCTGTCAACAGCAATTACTATTGTTCTAGGTAATGAAAAATCCCACAGGATTCCTTTTGGAGTGGTACTGGCTGCTGCTTGGGGAAATTCTGCTGAATATTCTAGTAGCAGCTTCAGGAGAATGTCATTGTCTCAAGAGCAGACCTCACCTGCTCAGGATGAAGTCAGGATGAAGTCAGAGGTTGAATCTGAACCAAATATCTAACCCACATATTGTCGTCTGGTTTGGGAGGACAGAAGCCTTTAAACTCAGACCTACTAAAATAGAAATTTTATTTCCCTCAGGGGCTTGGCATTGAACAGATATGATACCAGTGTCAGAGTTAGGCCCATGCAGATTTTATGCCACTTGTTTTTTGTATATCTGAACTGTTGAAATCAAACAATAGAGATCCCTCCCCCAAAAAACCTTCCTGAAAGATTTTCTCTCTTAAAATAATGTATTTCAAGATACATTCTCCTCCCTCCTACCCTCCCAAAGGGAGAGAATTTGAATCCATAAGAATTAAGGTCAAGTACACATGTTAGGCATCCTGTCCCATCACTTCATGGCAAATAGATGGGGAAACAGTGGAAACAGTGGCTGACTTTATTTTTCTGGGCTCCAAAGTCACTGCAGATGGTGATTTCAGCCATGAAATTAAAAGACACTTACTCCTTGGAAGAAAAGTTATGACCAACCTAGACAGCATATTCAAAAGCAGAGACGTTACTTTGTCAACAAAGGTCTGTCTAGTCAAGGCTATGGTTTTTCCAGTGGCCATGTATGGATGTGAGAGTTGGACTATAAAGAAAGCTGAGCACCGAAGAATTGATGCTTTTGAACTGTGGTGTTGGAGAAGACTCTTGAGAGTCCCTTGGACTGCAAAGAGATTCAACCAGTCCATCCTAAAGGAGACCACTCCTGGGTGTTCATTGGAAGGACTGATGTTGAAGTTGAAACTCCAATACTTTGGCCACCTGATATGAAGAACTGACTCATTGGAAAAGACCCTGATGCTGGGAAAGATTGAAGGCAGGAGGAGAAGGGGACGACAGAGGATGAGATGGCTGGATGGCATCACCAACTCAATGAACATGAGTTTGAGTAAGTTCTAGGAGTTGGTGATGGACAGGGAAGCCTGGCGTGCTGCAGTCCATGGGTCGCAAAGAGTAGGAGATGACTGAGCGACTGAACTGAACTGACACGTTAGCAGCTTTAAATTGTGAAACATAAATAAAATTCACCTACAGTATAACAAATTATAATTTGATCAAGGAATGAAAGATAGGTGGCCCTACCATTGTCAAATTGCATTGTCAAATTGCAAAGAACTGTTTCTCTTGGAAATCAGATGCACTAATGAAAGATAGAGGGAAAAAATAGCTATAGCCACACCGTACCTTGTATACACTTCGCCATGAATCTAGTCTGTATCATGTGCTTCTGCCTTCCATATAGACTTCCTCCACAAGACTACCCCTCCTGTGAACATGAGACAATGCCCACATTATAGTCCACATGATGATTCATTACAATCTACCTTTAAGTAGTATTATACCACTTTGCGACTTCACTTTCACTTTTTACTTTCATGCATTGGAGAAGGAAATGGCAACCCACTCCAGCGTTCCTGCCTGGAGAATCCCAGGGACGGGGAAGCCTGGTGGGCTGCTGTCTCTGGGGTCACACAGAGTCGGACATGACTGAAGCAACTTAGCAGCAGCAGCAGCAGCAGCAGCATACCACTTTAGGTATAGTATAAAAACTTTACAGTGGTGTACTTCTATTTCTCTCCTCCTGGCATTTGTGCTACTGTTGTTATAAATTTTATTTTTGTGTATAGATCTAACAAAGCACTTAATTGCTTCTTGTTAAATTGTCAATTATCTTTTAAAGTAATTTAAATAATATGTTTAAAAGTATATTTTTACCCATTTAGTTAATATTTCTAGTACTCTTCATTTCTTTGTGTAGCTTCAGATTTACATCTGCTATCATTTTCCTTCTGTTCGAAGTAGTTCTTTTAATATTTTTATAATGCAAGTCTACTCATAATGAATTCTTTTACCTTTTGAATGTCTGAAAAAAATATTCATTTTCACTAGGTAAAGAATTATATGTTGACAGTTTTTCACCATTCACTCCATTGTGTTCTAGTTTGCATCACTTTCAAGGGAAAATCTGTTTCAATTTTTTATCTTTGTTCCTCTGTATGTAATGTGTTTTCCCTGCCCTGGCTGCTTTTAAGATTTCCTCTTTATCATTGAATTTAAGAAATTTGATGTGACTTTGTGTGGTTTTCCTGTTTCTTGTGCTTGGAGTTCATTGAGCTTCTTGGTTATGTGGTTTATAATTTTCATCAAACTTGGATATTTTTCAGCCAATATTCTTTTTAAATATTATTTTATGTCCTTCTCCCTTCCAGAGACTTAAATAACATGAATATTCAGCCTCTTATAATCTTATGTCTTTCTCCCTTTCAGAGATTTAAATAACATGAATATTCATCCTGTCTCCTAGTTCACAGGTTCTTTTTTTTTTTTTTTTTTCCATTTTGGAAAGTTTCCATTGCTATATTTTCAAGTTTACCAATGCTCTCTTTTGCAATGTCTAACCTGTTCTTAATCTAATCTGGTATGTATTTTATATCAGTTTTTATGTTTAGAAGTTAGATTTGAGCCTTGTCTATACCTCTCATGTCTCAATTAATAAGCTAAATTATTCCTTTACCTTCTTGAACATATGAAATATAGTTTCAACAATTCTTTTAATGTCCTTGTCTATGAATTATATTGTCAGTATCAATTCTGAGTCAATTTTAATTTATTCTTCTTCTAATCACTTTCAGTTTTCACTTTCATGCATTGGAGAAGGAAATGGCAACCCACTCCAGTGTTCTTGCCTGGAGAATCCCAGGGACGGGGGAGCCTGGTGGGCTGCCATTATGGGGGTCGCACAGAGTCGGACACAACTGAAGTGACTTAGCCGCAGCAGCAAACTATGGTTATATTTTTTTGCTTCTTTGCATGCCTGGTCATTTTGAGTTGGATACTAGATACTGAGACTTTTATCTTGTTTGGCATTATATATTTTAGTATATCCTTAAATATTTATGAGCTTTATTTTCTGGGACATTTTTAAACTACTTGAGAATAGTTTGAGCCTTCACATCTTGTTTCTATGATTTATTAGGCAGGATTAGAGTAGTGTGCTGCTGCTGCTGCTAAGTCGCTTCAGTCGTGTCCGACTCTGTGTGACCCCATAGACGGCAGCCCACCAGGCTCCCCCATCCATGGGATTCTCCAGGCAAGAACACTGGAGTGGGTTGCCATTTCATTCTCTGTCTAGGGCTAATTTTCCCTACTACTAAAGCAAAATTCTTTTTTGTATAATTATTAGGTTTTTGCACTCTGGCTGGTGGAAGGGGGTGCTGTTTCTTTTCAACTCTAATTCTTTCTAATGATCTCCCCCTGCTGGCCCCATTTTGCCCACCCCCACAGCCCGCCCCGCCCCCCAGCCCCAGTCTTGGATAGTTTCCTCATACACTTTAGCTGATCAGTACTCAACTTAACACTAGAGGGCCCAGACTTCTTCAGATTTCCAGAATTCTCTTTCTGTACATCTTTTTCATCTCTATTACTCTGTCCTGAAAACTCAATTATCTCCAGGACTCTCAGCTCTGTGTCTTCAACTCAAGGAGACCAGGGGGCTCTGTGTGGATCACTCACCTTCCACTGTGACCTGGAAATTCTCTCCAGGAAGTTAAGTTGGGCCAATGGTAGGAGCATCTCTCAGGGATCATTGACCTGCCATGTCTGATGTCTGGTTTTGAAAACCAGTTTTTAAAATATATGTTGTTTCCTTTTTGTTGTTGTTGTTTTAGGCAGTAGGGCTAATCTAATCTCTTTTACTAAATTCTGGGTAGAAGCAAGGTCAATAGTATCCTTTATATTAAAAAAAAATCTTATGCCTTTTCTTTATTTTATTTTTTTTAAATGGGAGTAGGGGAACTTCTAGAGAGAAACAAGAAAATGTTCCCTTAGATAAAATGCTAGAGGGATTATCTGAATCTAAGAGTAACAACACTATATACCTTCCAGGGTTGTCCTGAACATTAAATGAAATAATATATATGAAGTGCTCCATGGGGTCTTGCAAAGAGTAAGTACTGTATTAACATAATTTATTCCTATATTTCCTCAAGGACATCATGTTCTGCTTCTCTGCCTTCTGGCCCTTTAGCATGGTTTTCCCATTGCCTGTGTTCTCCTTTTCCAGCTCCCTACACTCTTCCTTGCTATGTCCTGCTCTTTTCAGATGTGCCTCTAGTCCCACTCCATGTGGGAGGCTTCCCCTGATCTTCTGATCTTAGTAGGATGCTCTCCAAGTTCCATGGTGCCCCATTAATGCTTTGAAATATTTTTCTCTCTTTCATCTCCACACAAGGGGATGGAGATTGTGGCTCATGGTGAGTGACCAATTACATTAGTTGAATGAATGAATGATGTATGAAGATTGGCTCTTAAAAATTGTTAAATAAAATGATATTAGGGACATTTACAAAACCCTGACATAAAATGTTTTTTGAATGAACACCAGCAGAAACCTCAAAATTCCTAGATGAAATTGGGAGAAATTGAGAAGTAACGTGTTCAGGGACAAGACTGCACGGCCAGTCACCACTGCTTTTTGAGCCTGTCTGTGAAACTGCCACCAGAGATTGCAATTCAATGAGAAGTAATGTTCCTTGGCAAGGAAAAGAGCAAAGTCTGATGATGAGAAGGAAAAAAAAAATGCAACAAAATGAAAATCATGAGCCAAACAATGTGAGAACAGCCTCCTACCCCCATCCTCACCCCATGGCCCAGGCACCCAGCCTTGATGGTATTATCTCTGCACAGCCAGAATTTTAGGAAAAGCCTGCCAATATTGACATTACTCCACATAATGAAATCAAGGTGGATTGGTGAACAAATCACTTTAAAAGTTAATTGTTAAAAACCCACAGGTTAGAGCTCTTAAGCTAATGCCTGTTGGCTTGATGGCAGTTGTGGTGCTTGCTCTTTTTGTCATTGTTTTTTGTGTTTGGTCTCTCTTGTTCTCTTGCTTTTGATGGCAGAAAGTAGAGCTCTTTTTAATTTTATTTCCTAAGGCAGGGCAAGGGACATCCTGCTTGGCTTTTCTGAGCAGTATTTTCTTTCCTCCCCTCCACTCCCTTTTTTAATTCCCTTCTCTCTTCACTCTATACTAGCCCGTTAGCAGTCCTTGCCTCTTGTCCTGCATTCTTGTACAGACATTTGGGCATCCTGGTAAACCCAGTCCCTACTATCTTGAGCCTTCCTGGAGTCCCTGGAGGCTGTGCTGAGGAGATGCCTTGGTGACATACTCAGAGCTCTGCCAGCATCCCCTCTTCCTAGACCTGTTCCCCAGATGGTCCTGGAAAGAATCAGAGATGGGAGCCCTTTCTGTCCCACAGATGGGAGGCAGTTACAGGGATGGCACATCTCAAGGAGAGCCTCACATCAAAAGTGATATCTCTTTCCCCCGGCCTCTCGGGCTGAGGTGAGGGAAGACAGGATTTTAGGAATTCTTACTTGAGGCAGCAAATTGACAAGGGGTACATCCTTTCTTGACCAAAGCCTGGCATGGATTTGGGTCTCTCAGTATATTTCCATTTATTGATGAGCAGATCACAGACTAGCCTGTGGGCATGTTTTCAAACTTAATGAAGAAAAGACAGTTTCTGCCACAAGAGCTCTTCATCTGACTGACAGCATCAATCAGGGGCTCCTCTGACTCCTGGCTGTGCTCAGTAATGAAACCTTTCTCCTAAAAACTGGAGAGGCTGGGGAGATGAGACAGTGGGCCACGGAGGGAGGGGCAGAAGAAGACTACAGTTTGTCTAAACTGCATCTCCTTTACCTCACTGGGCCATGGGGGGACCTGAGGGCAACCTGAACTGTGAGGGGGTGGCACCTGGAAGGTCATGGAAAGCAGACAGTAGGGAGTCTTTTTTCCTGAGGGAAATGATGCTCTGGCAGCTGCTTGAAACTCGGAGGTGTGTGTGTGTTTTAATCCCCTTTGGTGGAGAGCCATCATCTAGGAGATTCTCTTTTAAGATTTAGTCGCTCAGTCCTGTCCCACTCTTTGCGACACCATGGACTATAGCCTTGCGCTTAGAGGCTGTGAGCCGGCTCACTAAGTGCAGGCGGCTGCGAGGAGCTACCCCACGTCCAAGGTCAGGGGCAGCGGCCTAGAGTGCCAGGCTGCGACGGCCAGGAACGGCCAAGAGGAGCTACCCTGCGTCCGAGGTCAGGGGCGGCGGCCGGGAGGAGCTACCCTGTGTCCGAGGTCAGTGGCGGACGGGAGGAGACACCCCGTGTCCGAGATCAGGAGCAGCCAGGAGAAGCCACCTCAAGCCCGAGGCCAGGGGCGGTGACCTTGAGGAGCCACCCCGAGCCCGAGGCCAGGGCCAGCGGCCGGGAGGAGCAACCCCAGGAGCGGTGGCTGAGCAGGCACAGGAGAGCCTAGAGGAGCTATCCCACATTGAAGGTCAGGAACGGTGGTAAGGAGATACCCCTCGTCCAAGGTAAGGAGCAGCGGTTGTGCTTTGCTGGAGCAGCCATGAAGAGATACCCCACGCCAAGGTAAGAGAAACCCAAGTAAGATGGTAGGTGTCGCAAGAAGGCATCAGAGGGCAGACACACTGAAACCATACTCACAGAAAACTAGTCAATCTTATCACACTAGGACCACAGCCTTTTCTAACTCAATGAAACCAAGCCATGCCTACCAGGTAACTCAAGACGGTCGGGTCATGGTCGAGAGGCCTGACAGAATGTGGTCCACTGGAGAAGGGAATGGCAAGCCACTTCAGTATTCTTGCCTTGAGAACCCCATGAACAGTAGGAAAAGGCAAAATGATAGGATACCAAAAGAGGAACTCCCCAGGTCATTAGGTGCCCAATATGCTACTGGAGATCAGTGGAGAAATAACTCCAGAAAGAATGTAGGGATGGAGCCAAAGCAAAAACAATACCCAGTTGTGCATGTGACTGGTGATAGAAGCAAGATCCGATGCTGTAAAGAGCAATATTGCATAGGAATCTGGAATGTCAGGTCCATGAATCAAGGCAAATTGGAAGTGGTCAAACAAGAGATGGCAAGGGTGAACGTTGACATTCTAGGAATCAGCAAACTAAAATGGACTGGAATGGGTGAATTTAACTCAGATGACCATTATATCTACTACTGCGGGCAGGAATCCCTCAGAAGAAATGGAGTAGCCATCATGGTCAACAAAAGAGTCCGAAATGCAGTACTTGGATGCAATCTAAAAAACAACAAAATGATCTCTGTTCGTCTCCAAGGCAAACCATTCAATATCACAGTTATCCAAGTCTATGCCCCAACCAGTAATGCTGAAGAAACTGAAGTTGAACGGTTTTATGAAGACCTATAAGATCTTTTAGAACTAACACCCAAAAAAGATGTCCTTTTCATTATAGGGGACTGGAATGCAAAAGTAGGAAGTCAAGAAACACCTGGAGTAACAGGCAAATTTGACCTTGGAATGCAGAATGAAGCAGGGCAAAGACTGATAGAGTTTTGCCAAGAAAATGCACTGGTCATAGCAAACACCCTCTTCCAACAACACAAGAGAAGACTCTACACATGGACATCACCAGATGGTCAACATCAAAATCAGATTGATTATATTCTTTGCAGCCAAAGATGGAGAAGCTCTACACAGTCAACAAAAACAAAACCGGGAGCTGACTATGGCTCAGATCATGAACCCCTTATTGCCAAATTCAGACTCAAATTGAAGAAAATAGGGAAAACCGCTAGACCATTCAGGTATGACCTAAATCAAATCCCTTATGATTATACAGTGGAAGTGAGAAATAGATTTAAGGGTCTAGATCTGATAGATAGAGTGCCTGATGAACTATGGACTGAGGTTCATGACATTGTACAGGAGACAGGGATCAGGACCATCCCCATGGAAAAGAAATGCAAAAAAGCAAGACAGCTGTCTGGGGAGGCCTTACAAATAGCTGTGAAAAGAAGAGAGGTGAAAAGCAAAGGAGAAAAGGAAAGATATAAGCATCTGAATGCAGAGTTCCAGTGAATAGCAAGAAGAGATAAGAAAGCCTTCTTCAGCGATCAATGCAAAGAAATAGAGGAAAAGAACAGAATGGGAAAGACTAGAGATAACTTCAAGAAAATTAGAGATACCAAGGGAACATTTCATGCAAGAATTGGCTTGATAAAGGACAGAAATGGTCTGGACTTAACAGAAGCAGAAGATATTAAGAAGAGGTGGCAAGAATACATGGAAGAACTGTACAAAAAAAGATCTTCACGACCCAGATAATCAGGATGATGTGAACACTAATCTAGAGCCAGACATCTTGGAATGTGAAGTCAAGTGGGCCTTAGAAAGCATCACTATGAACAAAGCTAGTGGAGGTGATGGAATTCCAGTTGAGCTGTTTCAAATCCTGAAAGATGATGCTGTGAAAGTGCTGCACTCAATATGCCAGCAAGTTTGGAAAACTCAGCAGTGGCCACAGGACTGGAAAAGGTCAGTTTTCATTGCAATTCCAAAGAAAGGCAATGCAAAAGAATGCTCAAACTACCACACAATTGCACTCATCTCACATGCTAGTAAAATAATGCTCAAAATTCTCCAAGCCAGGCTTCAGCAATACGTGAACTGTGAACTCCTGGATGTTGAAGCTGGTTTTAGAAAAGGCAGAGGAACCAGAGATCAAATTGCCAACAACCGCTGGATCATGGAAAAAGCAAGAGAGTTCCAGAAAAACATCTATTTCTGCTTTATTGACTATGCCAAAGCCTTTGACTGTGTGGATCACAATAAACTGTGGAAAATTCTGAAAGAGATGGGAATCCCAGACCACCTAACCTGCCTCTTGAGAAATCTGTATGCAGGTCAGGAAGCAACAGTTAGAACTGGACATGGAACAACAGACTGGTTCCAAATAGGAAAAGGAATACATCAAGGCTGTATATTGTTACCCTGCTTATTTAACTTCTATGTTGAGTACATCATGAGAAACGCTGGACTGGAAGAAACACAAGCTGGAATCAAGATTGCCAGGAGAAATATCAATAACCTCAGATATGCAGATAACACTACCCTTATGGCAGAAAGTGAAGAGGAGCTAAAAAGCCTCTTGAAAGTGAAAGAGGAGAGTGAAAAAGTTGGCTTAAAGCTCAACATTCAGAAAATGAAGATCATGGCATCTGGTCCCATCACTTCATGGGAAATAGATGGGGAAACAGTGGAAACAGTGTCAGACTTTATTTTTTTGGGCTCCAAAATCAGTGCAGATGGTGACTGCAGCCATGAAATTAAAAGACGCTTACTCCTTGGAAGAAAAGTTATGACCAACCTAGATAGTATATTCAAAAGCAGAGACATTACTTTGCCGACTAAGGTCCATCTAGTCAAGGCTATGGTTTTTCCTGTGGTCATGTATGGATGTGAGAGTTGGACTGTGAAGAAGGCTGAGCACTGAAGAATTGATGCTTTTGAACTGTGGTGTTGGAGAAGACTCTTGAGAGTCCCTTGGACTGCAAGGAGATCCAACCAGTCCATTCTGAAGGAGATCAACCCTGGGATTTCTTTGGAAGGAATGATGCTAAAGCTGAAGCTTCAGTACTCTGGCCATCTCATGCGAAGTGTTGACTCACTGGAAAAGACTCTGATGCTGAGAGGGATTGGGGGCAGGAGGAGAAGAGGATGACCAAGGATGAGATGGTTGGATGGCATCACGGACTCAATGGACGTAAGTCTGAATGAACTCCAGGAGTTGGTGATGGACAGGGAGCCCTGGCATGCTGCGATTCATGGGGTTGCAAAGAATCGGACACGACTCAGCGACTGAACTGAACTGAACTGGACTGTAGCCTGCCAGGCTCCTCTGTCTATGGAGTTCTTGAGGCAAGAATTTTGGAGTGGGTAGCTATTCCCTTCTGCAGGGAATCTTCCTGTTCCAAGGATCGAATCTGGGCCTCCTACTTTGTAGGCAGATTCTTTACCGCCTGAACCTCCATGGATGCCTCTACGTCATGGTGGAGAGGCAGCACCTAGGAGATTCTCCTTTCTGATATTTACCATCCTTACCCTTAGGAACTCCAAGTAGAATCTCTGTTCTCTTTAGAGATCTAAGACTTGTCTTGGGGACAAGTATTTTCTTACTTTTTCTGGGAAACATTTTTTTTTTTCTCCCCAAAGGAAAGCAACTGCCTTTACAATAACCCATCAGGCAAACACATCAATAAGAGAGATAAGGATTTGGTGGTTTGGCATGGAGTGAAGTGGGGGAAGGTGTATGTTGGAATGCAAACCCCGGTGGCTACATAGACGCTCCAGAAAACTTGGTTTCTTAGAAGCACCAGAAACCATGAATCTAGTTTATTGCCCTCAAATTGAGAAGCATAGAAGTTGCGAGTCTTATTGAAGGGCAAACCTATAAATCCTGGTGGAACTGGTCTTTTGACTTCTCCTCTCTTAAGATGGGGAGTTTACTTTGTGCCAAGCCGTCTGATGTGTACCAGTGATTCAGAGAGCGGGGAGAAGAGGGTGGTGTGGGGAGAACAGGCTGTGCATGGATTTGTGGGACTTCTGGCCATCCTTGAGAAGATGTGGTTTTATAGGTAGGTCCCCAGCACATCTCTCTAGCACTTTCCATTGCTTTCTAGCAACAGTGCTCTCTACCTAAAATAATTCATATGCCTATGACAGAGGGCTTCATACTTCTGCTTTGTAGCAGAAGTAGTTTGCTCGCATTGGCTTGAAAACTACAAGTTATTCCTAATAACCTTTACCTCCCTCGTCTTCCATAATCATTCTGATGCAACCCAGATATGTTGTATTACCGCCTAAATCATCTGAGTCAATCCACTTGGCTCTGTCATCATTTGAATACCCTGATCCAAGTCACCATAACCTTGCTGGAGCTGGCAGACCATCCCCTTACTGGCTCTCCTCTTTCATTCTAGTCTCATTCAAATCGCTTCTTCACATGCAAACCAGCAGGAGGTTTTTGAACTTCAGCTCTGGTGTGTCACTTCCTCTATCAGTGGAAAAACTCCTCAGTGGCTTCCCACTGGTTTTAGGGTAAAGACCTCAATCTTTAAGACACTCCACACATGCATGGGCAGGTTTCTGCCTGTGTCTTCAGCCTTGTCTTGCATCTTACCCTCTCTCTGCTCTCCATCTATACCAGCACCCTTGCCATGCCCGCTCCTGCCACAGGGACTTTGCATTTGTTGTTTTCCCTACTTGGAACTCACTCCGTAACCCCATTCACCTGGATAGCTCCTCCTCAACCTCATCTCTCTGTTTACTCCTCAGGTAATCCTCCCCATCCCTCAACTCAGTTATCTTCCCTTAGTATAAGCTTTCATTGCCTCATGTGCTTCTATTGTGTAGTACTTCTACAGTAGTAATTTCACATTTTCTTGTGCATTTATGAGCATAATGTCTAACTTCCTTGTGGAACTGTCAGCTCCATAGGGTGGGGACCATGTTTATTTGAGTCTTAGCATAGGTCCCTTCATAAAGCAGGGCTCAATAAATACTTCATGAATGAAAAAGTGAATGAATGAACACATGAATGAAAAAAATGCATGAATGAATGAACTGACTTTTGAAACAAGCGGTCTTTGCTGATTTTCCCCTTTGGAGTGATAAGTAATGAAAGTTTTTGCTTCTGGGACAAGATGCTTTTGAACTCCTGCTTTGATATCACCCTATTTTTACTCGAATTGTGAAAAACACCTAGAAAAAGCCTCTGGCATCCTTGATATCACCCCTTACCTCGGGAAGCAATGGAATGGGGTGTCTTCTCTTGTGCCACTGGAAGCTTCCCTCTGAACTTCTCTGAGGACAGCCCTTCTGTGAGCAGTTTCTTCTTCATCCTCTCTCCACCTGCCAGATGAGGAGATGGGCAGGAAGGACTGTCAGATTTTCCACCTGGGCAAGCGTGAGAGCACAAACCATTACTCTGATAGGTGGGAGCCTGGGAAGACATGCTCAAGACTTCAAGAAGAAGTCACAGGCTATATCTTCCAACTAATTTTGGCACGACTCTGTTCATTAGTTGATGTTTTAAAAATATCTTTTAGTTCTCTTGACCTTCCTCAATCTTGCCCTTTGCTATTGGCCAATCTGCAAACAGTACGGAATTCTTAACAGTCCAGAAGAATTTGAGGCCAGAATTCAAGAGGACAGAACATCTTTTCCCCTTTCTAACCTCTGAGTCCCATTTATTCTTTTTGAGAAAGGCTGAATATGGCAGATTATTTGAGAAGTGGCATGCGGTGCAGAAAAAATCAGTGGATTTGAAGATTGACAACTCTGGGCTGCCACCATTGCTATCCCGATATTCTCACTGGAGTACTTCTCAAAGTCTTGTCACCATTTTATGAAAAGGAAGTTGCCTAAGCTCAAACCCCCAGAAGTACTGCTGCTATTTTGGAGTTCTTGGTCCTTGGCAAACATGGTTACCATTGGCCATGTTCTCCATAGCCCTTGGAGCTAGAAACCTCAATCAAGATGGTGTTCAGCCAGGAAGGAGGTAGAGGCTGTGGCACCCAGCACTTCTTTTCTGTGGAATGTTTTGGGCTTTCCAGCTCTGTGGTTACCACCAGATGACTCTATGGTAGACAGAACTTGGTCACTTTTCCTGCAACAGGTACTCAGGCCAGGGTCCTGGTAGAGGATGCTTCTTGGGTCTTTCTTTGGAGCTCCCCTCCCCTCCCCAGGGTCTGGCATAAGACATAGGTCTACTAGCCACTTGCCTGTATCCTTTCCCATCCGCTTCTCCTGTGCTGTTTTGGCCATTGGTTGATCCCTAACTTCTCATCCTTTTCTCAGCTGCCACATCTGTAATGAAGGATTTTTACATACTCGAAATACTCTCGAATACATGCTCAGGTTTTGAGTATCTTCCCAAGGACGTTGTGGGGGAGATACAGCCTTATACTGACTTACAATTGCCGCATATCTCCATTGTGTTTCAGTAATCCTTTTCTCTGCGGCCAGTGGCAAAAATCAGATGTTCCTCAGATTTGGCAATTCCCAGACACTAGCTGTATTCCCTTGCTTTCTTTATCACTCAAATTTAGAGTTTGAGTGAGAAATTTAAGCTAGAATTTTGAATAATATGTTAAGAAAGTTTTTTAATCTTATAGTCTTATTGTTAGCAGGAAATTGCTGTGATCTGCCCACAGATGGTTAAACACACAGGCAAGGACATGGACTTATGGTGAAAAGCTCAGTGAGAGTCTTTCTAAGTCATCAGATGTTTCAGTGAAGGGTATCTTCATCAGCTGCCTAGACATTTGTAGACTCTCAGTATGACTGGGGCCTAATGCCTGGGAGTGAAATGGGTCTTACCTGAGGTGGGCAGGCGTTCTTATTCAGCCTTCTGGAGACAGGTCTCAGCAAAAGGGACTGCTTAATGAAATCGAACTCTGATCCTCCAGAGTTGGCAATAGAAGGGCAATAATGGCATGGCGGTAGAGTGGCCTTGAAGTGGCTCCAGTTGGAACCACATTCCCATTGCAGCACTCACTCACCCACGCTGCTCCTACATGGAGGGTGTTAGTAGATAAGATTCGCTTCGCCAAACTCAGTCCTACTCTCTTTTATTCTTCCTCCCTAGTCATGTGCTTCTTATCACCTGGTGGGGTCCTCTTACTTCTTCCTTTGATGCCCGACCCCTTGTGAGCTACTGTAAGAACAAGGACAGGGACTATCCTGGGGTGGTGTGGATGCTGTACTTTTTCTGTAGCCTCCAACCCAGCTGGAATATGAATAGTGAATGCTGCCTCCTCTTGCACTACTTACCATCTCTCTTCTAAGACCAGGCCATGTTTCAGAGCCTAGCAGGACTGAACCTATGGCCATGCTGAGGGAAAACAGCAGTCTTGCCTTTTGAGGGGGTGAGGGCACTGTGGTTGGGTGATGGAGTTTAACCAGATATTTTTTCTGGCTTCACACCCACTTATTCCTCCACCGCATCCCCCTTGCCGCTGAACTCTGACCAAGGAAGTCCCCAGAGGCCTAGGCTGTCGGGACTGATGGAGACAATGACTCTGTGGCCTCTGAGTCTTCAGCAAGGCTTGGAGCTTTGCTGCCTGTCAGTCTTGGTTGTGGCTGTGGGATGGAGGGATGAGGTGCCCCTGTAACCTCTCTTTCCTACTACCCCTGCCCTGCTGATCCCCAGAGCAGTAAAGAAAGACTCCAGCTTTGAAGATGGGCCTAGCCAGTTATGAATCCTGCAAACAGGTGCTTCTGGCCATCAGAGTCTTGAAGCAGTTAAACTTGCTTTCACCTTTGTTGCAGTTCCCTTAAAAGAAAATAGAGAGATCTTCGAAAGGTGGAAGGGGTGGCAGGCCAGAAACGTAAAGTGTGTGCAATCACTCAGATACAAGTGGCACCACTAAAAATTGCCTTCATATATCAGCTTATGGTTTACACACTCTGGCAGAAAGGACACTAAAAGGTCAGTGGAAAAAAAATTTATATGTCAGGCCTGGAGCTGTGACTCCAAAGGTGGTGAGAAGACACGAGCTGGAAAGGGTTCTAGAGGGACCGGCTAAGTGCTTGATGTGGCAGGATTCTTTTTTTCACTCTTTATTTTGTTTTATTTTTAAGGAAGTTCCTTGCAAACGTCAGCAGAGAAGCTAAGGTATAGACTTGGAGTAACCTCTCACTCCGACCCCTGGTGACAAGACGGATAGCTCCATTCATCTATGGGTGAGCAGTGGAGGCTCCCTGCATTTTTTTTCCCTTTTGCTTGGTTTCGGGGTATATTTGTTTGCAGAGAGGGATGTCACACTTGTGAATGCACTGCTCAGTCATGTGCTGGGGGCGAAATCATTGGAGAAGAGAAGAGGAGAGGCAGGAGGGAGGGAAGAGGATGGGGTGGGTTGGGAGTGGGGAAAGGGCACACTGTACTCTGGGGGCTTTAAGTCATGCTAGCTCTGATCCAGGAACATATCTTCAACCAAATGCTAATTGCGAATGTGCCTTCCAACCAGTAGGAGCAGCAAATACGCTGTAAATTAATAATGCACCCTTTTAGTAGCAATAGCCTTGCACAGAAGTCTGGAGGAGGGTTATTTATCCACTCTCCTTTCCATCCCACCTCCCTTAAGAGAAGGAGCTAGAACTGGGTAGGTCCCTTGGAGTTTTGTTTCAGACTGACCCTCCCCCACCCTTACTTTATTAACCATGTAACATTTTCAGGTTGTTTTTTCCTCTCTGTCTCCTCCAGCAAGTCTCTATTGATCACTGTTTACAGTTATAATCCCTTTCAAATTTATCATCCATGACTAACACCCCGTGTATTGATTAGTGGTGACGGATGTCCCTCTGCAGTATAGAACCACCACAATCCCAGCCTGTGATATAGGAGGGGTGGAAGAGACAGAAATACTCATTTCCCCTCCTTCATTTTCTTTGGGTAATTTTCTGCTACCTGTTTTGTTCATAGCCTAGGTGACTTCTTTCCTACCTTTGTGAGGAATTGCTTTGTGTATTTTAGAGATAATTCCTGTGCTTTTATTGAAGTCTTTTTGGAGGGAAAGGAAGTAGCCTTGTTGCCCCTGGGTGGTTCCTGGGGGTGGGGTCGCTGACAGGTCCTGAAGGAGAACAGATATATGAGGGACATCCACGTGTCTTAACCTAAAGCCTCAGGTACCAAAAGATATAAAGGCTGGTTGTTTAGGGATAAATTACGTGTCACTTGTGACTAAGAACAAGGTGTCTAAAATATAGACTCTAAATGGAGTCATTTGTCAATAGTGCCATGTTGGGGCTCTTTATTCTATACTGTCCATAACATCCCCTTGGCCTCTTGTGGGCAAAAGGTGAGTGGTGGCTGGGTTGTGAAGCTGTGTCCTCATCTGCCCTGCCTGAGCACGTGGTTGCCTGAGCATGTGGTCAGGCTTCCTGTCTTGGAGAGTTCTGCTCGTGCACGTGAGTTACCCACCCCACCCGCCCACCAGGCTGGCACTGAATTGTGGAGGGATCTGGCCACCTATGAGTGAGCCAGCATGCCAGTCCTGAGCTCAGCTGCCTTCTCTGTGCAATGGAGCTAACAATGCTTTCCTTGCCCACCTAACAAGGAGTACATGATACCAACCATGAGAGTGCTTCAAAAAATCCCAAAGAGCTGTGTGAACCAAGAGGGTGTAATGATTACTCTGGCAACTTTCTCCTTGCGCCTTCTGGGTCTCAGTTTCTCTCTCCCTACTACAAGAAGCTTTGGTTACTTCGCAAGGTTTTGCTTCTACTCCAGGGAACTTTACCAAAGGGCCCAAGGACTGGTCTTGAGAATAGAAGGAAGGATAGAATTCACCAGGAATTTGGTGGTCTCCTAGCTCAGTTCAGTTCAGTCGCTCAGTTGTGTCTAACTCTTTGCGACCCCATGAACTGCAGCGCACCAGGCCTTGCACTCCATCACCAACTCCCGGAGTCCACCCAAACCCATGTCCATTGAGTCATTGATGCCAGCCAACCATCTCATCCTCGGTTGTCCCTTTCTCCTCCTGCCCTCAATCTTTCTTCTAGCTCAACTCTTTCATTTGACTTGTAAGGAAACTGGTGAAGCCTAAATTTTGGAGTACCTTATTCAATGTGTGAAACGTATAGCCTAGAAAGAGATCTCAGTTTTCTGACTCTTAGGCAAGTATCTTAGCTCCTCTTCCCTCCACACATGCTGCCTCTCCGTCTCCCTCCAGCTTCCTCCCCGCTCTCCCTCTCCTCCCTCCCCACCTCTCTCCTTTCTCCACCTCCCACTGCCTCTGCTACTCCACTTCCACCCCGCTCTCCTTCCATCCCACCCTCCCCTGCCTAGCTCTCACCGCTCTCTATGCCTTTCCCTCTTGCTTTGTCCAGCTCCCTCAGGAGCCTGAGGTCTGTGGTAGAGATACAAGCTATTTGCTGTTAAAGTTCATTTTTACTTTGGAAGACACAGTCATTGTCTAGGAAACCCTAGGGTTTCTTCACTACAGAAAATTCACACTGAAAAAGTTAATTTTCTTTCCAAAGGAAAAAAAGGCAGGCCAGATCAGCCCCTGGGGTGGGGGGGTGCGGGACACCTACCTGCGGAGTGTGCCATTCTGTCATGCTGTAGCGCTTCTGAACAGCTATTTAGTTGACTCATATGTAAATGATATTTTGTCCTCCCTCATTGCCTCAGCCCCCACTATTGACAATAATTTGATGGGATGTTTTTTGCCTCTTAACTTATCTATTTTCCAAGTTTTCATGGTCTGTTTGTAATAGTGTTTTTGGTTCTTTGCACTACTTTAAATTAAGTTTCTCATGTGGGTCTTATTATACCTGAATACTACTCAGTTATTTGATGACATAGCTGTAAATCCTCAATAAAAAGATCTTTAATAATCAGTTGGCATTTATTTAATATACCACCCATCTTATTAAATCTAAGGAGTCAGTTTATTGTATCTTTGCATTGGAATAGTGATGCTATAGTTATGCTTGAGAAAGCAGTTTCATTATAAACTCCTGTTTTTAGGCACTTATAATTTTCTCAAGTAGCACATTTATTTCAATGTGCAATCATTTTCTGTTCTCATCTCTCTCCCTCTCTCCATTTGTACCATTTCTTTCATGTTTTTAAAAGTCTAATAAGGAAGTATATCTCAAACTTTAGGGAGAAAAGCTGTGTCATTGGCTGAGAATAGCTGAGCAAATCTGTCAGGCTCTTGAAATCCAGATTCTTGTTTGGTACCTTCAGTCAATTTCATGCAAATGTTGGTGAAGGAGGCTGCTGGTCCCAGGATTATGCTCCTATAATGCGGGCAATGTTCTCCCAAGCGCTTCAAGTGCATTTGTTCCTTTTCAGGGGTTGATACATTCTTCAGCTTTTGCTAGCAGCAGGAAACTGGGAATTCAGCAGGAGGGAAGCAGAGCAGAATGGACTAAGATGGAGACAGACCTTCCATCTTCTCACCTGCTGCTTGCTGTCTCCAATCCACTCATATATAAACCACAGTGGGCTGCGCTCCACTGTCTGGCTCTTTGCTCACTCTTTGCCTGGTGGTGGTGGTTTAGTCATTCTCGGGATCCCATGGACTGTAGCCCTCCAGGCTTCTCTGTCCATGGGCTCTCCAGGCAAGGATACTGGAGTGGGTTGCCCTTTCCTTCTCCAGGGGATCTTCCCAACCCAGGAATGGAACCCAGGTCTCCTGCATTGCAGGCAGATTCTTTACTGACTGAGCCACAAGTAAAGCCATATCACTTCATCCTTGAGATCCTGGCACAAGCATCACTTCCTCAAAGGTGCCTGTCATAGCCATGCAGACTGAGCCTAGTTCCCTTGTTAGATGTCTTGTAGAATTAGAATGAGGTTCACTTGCTTTAGGACACATATCTCATTTCCACTTATTATCATCAGTGATGCACTGGGATGGGTTTATACTGTCTTACGAGAGCTTATTTTGTATCTCTCTTCGATTATACATAATCAGCTCCACATTTAGTTACAGAACAATGATATACTGAATCAGTCACAGTGGATGTTTGGACAGGCAAATGCTACAAATAAGAGCTTACTTCCCCTACCAGCTTCCTACCAGAGAGTGAATTTTTAAACAATCACCAGCATAGCATTATGTGATGATTTGTAAATGCTATCCTCTCCACTAAACTCTAAACTCTATGAAAGCGAGGACTTTGTCTGCTTTGGTCTGTGTTGTATTTGAATCATTGTCTGGAATATAATAAATGGTCAAAGAACTAACATTATGAAGAGGTTTGGGAATAGATAGAATCTTACTTAAGCAAAGAGGCTGGACCATTCAGAATCTAAATCTCATGAGATCAGGGTTCTCTGTGATTTACCTTTAAGAGTAATTCATCCTGCACCAGAATCTAGCTTCCTAAGAAAAAGAAGATTCTTAGGTATTCAGTTGGTCCCATTGGTAAAGTGATTGTTCATCAGGGGAAGCACTTGAAACTGTTTAGCCAGGTATAGTAAGGATAATTCTGGTTAGGCATGGGAAGAGGTTGGATGATGCTCTCTGCCTCTTTTGAGTTTATTTTATTTAAAAAACAAACAAACAAAAAAAACCTCTTGTGTTCTTCTGGTTGGCTGCTTGCATGGGGTTCATGTCCTAATTATAGGAGAATGAGATATTTTCCTTCTTCTTCCTCACCGCACTCCTACTTAGGCAGTCACTAGCTCTTCAAGAGTTTATGTCATCTAGTGAAACAGTGCCTGGACATGAGATCAGAGAGATCTGGGTTCATATTTGGGGTGTTCCTTGAAACTGATTTCATTCTTAGAGTCTTAGTATTATAATGCCTAAAGTATGATACATTATAAAATTATTACAGTACATGAGATCAAACAATATATGGAATAGCTGACAAAGACTACTGTTAGTGTTCAAGCTTTTTCATCTCTTCTCTAAGACAAAATTTTGACTTTGCTGTTATAGTTGGAGAATGGAGGGCAGGGGGTTTGACATACATAAGGATGGCACAAGGGAAGGGACAGAGTAAAGCAAACATTAATATTGTTGATTCATGAAAAACATTTCCTGTTAAGATTCTTGGTTTCTATAATGGAAGACAGAGTAATTTGGACATCCACCCACTGAGAACAACTAGAAAAGCTAGAAAGGCATGGTAGAGCTAATAAGACAGTGCAAACTGATTGGGCCAAGATCTGGGAGAGTAATGAAAGAAACATACAGGTAAGCCTGAAATTTGGAGCCGTGTCCCCATTGGCAACTACTGTAGTCCTAGAAGAGGTTATCTGGAGGCTGAGACTCTAGGCACAATTCTTAAGAGTCTCACAAGACTGGGGGGAAAGGAAGAGTTCAGGGACTGCGAAGGAATGGGGACTCTAGAAAAACATTAGGCTTTCAGTTGGGGTCTATTTTCTAATTGGTGTATTTGATCTGAATACATGTAGTGTAATTACTGATATATTTGTATTTAGATATGTCTTCTTCCTTTTTATCCATTCCTACAACCATTTTGGGTTTTTTTTTTAGATTTTTTTTAAATTTTATTTTTAGTTGGAAGAATTGCTTTACAATGTGAATTAGCCATCTTGCCTTCTTTTCAAGTGACTGAGTATATTTATTTCATATGCCTTCTATTATATTGTTATTCATTCTTTTAGTATAAGTGTATGTATTGCATTTAACAGCTACCTATATGGATTGTTGTTGTTGTTCAGTTGCTCAGTATCTGACTCTTTATGACCCCATGGATTGCAGCATGCCAGGATTCCCTGTTCATCACCAACTCCCGGAGCCTATCAAACCCATGTCCATCGAGTTGGTGATACCATCCAGCCATATTGTCCTCTGTCATCCATTTCTTCTCCTATCTTCAATCTTTGCTAGTTTCAGGGTCTTATCTAATGAGTCAGTTCTTCTTATCAGGTGGCCAAAGTATTGGAGTTTCAGCTTTAGCATCAGTCCTTCCAATGAATATTCAGGACTGATTTCCTTTAGGATTGACTGGTTGGATCTCCTTGCAGTCCAAGGGACCCTCTAGAGTCTTCTCCAACACCACAGTTCAAAAGCATCAATTCTTTGGTGCTCAGCCTTCTTTATGGTCCAACTCTCACATCCATACCTGACCACTGGAAAAACCATAGTGTTGACTAGACAGACCTTTGTTGGCAAAGTAATGTCTCTGCTTTTTAATATGCTGTCTAGGTCTGTCATAGCTTTCCTTTCAAGGTGCAAATGTCTTTTAATTTCATGGCTGCAGTCACCATCTGCAGTGATTTTGGAGCCCAAGAAAATAAAGTCTGTCACTGTTTCCATTGTTTCCCTATCTATGTGCCATGAAATGATAGGACTGGATGCCATGATCTTAGTGTTTTAAATGTTGAGTTTTAAGCCAGCTTTTTCACTCTTCTCTTTCAGTTTCATCAAGAGGCTCTTTAGTTCATCTTCATTTTCTGCCATAAGGGTAGTGTCACCTGCATATCTGAGGTTATTGATATTTCTCCCAGCAATCTTGATTCCAAATTATGCTTCATCCAACCTGGCATTTTGAATGATATATTATGCATATAAGTTAAATAAGCAGGATAACATATACAGATTTGACATATTCCTTTCCCATTTTGGAACCAGTTTGTTCCATATCCGGTTCTAACTGTTGCTTCTTGACCTCAATACAAGTTTTTTAGGAGGCAGGAAAGATGGCCTGGTATTCCCATCTCCTTAAATTTTTACAGTTTGCTGTGATCCACAGAGTCAAAGGCTTTAGATATAAATACATATTAACTATAAGATGCTTTCTAAGGCCCACTTGACTTCACATTCCAAGATGTCTGGCTCTAGATTAGTGATCACATGATCATGATTATCTGGGTTGTGAAAATCTTTTTTTGTACAGTTCTTCTATGTATTCTTGCCACCTCTTCTTAATATCTTCTGCTTCTGTTAGGTCCAGACCATTTCTGTCCTTTATCAAGCCCATCTTTGCATGAAATGTTCCCTTGGTATCTCTCATTTTCTTGAAGAGATCTCTACTCTTTCCCATTCTGTTGTTTTCCTCTATTTCTTTGCATTGATCGCTGAAGAAGGCTTTCTTATCTCTTCTTGCTATTCTTTGAAACTCTGCATTCAGATGCTTATATCTTTCCTTTTCTCCTTTGCTTTTCGCCTCTCTTCTTTTCACAGCTATTTGTAAGGCCTCCCCAGACAGCCATTTTGCTTTTATGCATTTCTTTTCCATGGGGATGGTCTTGATCCCTGTCTCCTGTACAATGTCATGAACCTCATTCCATTGTTCATCAGGCACTCTATCTATCAGATCTAGACCCTTAAATCTATTTCTCACTTCTGCTGTATAATCATAAGGGATTTGATTTAGGTCATACCTGAATGGTCTAGCGGTTTTCCCTACTTGCTTCAATTTAAGTCTTAGAAGACATTACTATGAACAAAGCTAGTGGAGGTGATGGAATTCCAGTTGAGCTATTTCAAACACTGAAAGATGATGCTGTGAAAGTGCTGCACTCAATATGCCAGCAAGTTTGGAAAACTCAGCAGTGGCCACAGGACTGGAAAAGGTCAGTTTTCATTGCAATTCCAAAAAAAGGCAATGCCAAAGAATGCTCAAATTACTGCACAAGTGCACTCATCTCACATGCTAGTAAAGTAATGCTCAAAATTCTCCAAGCCAAGCTTCAGCAATACGAGAACCGTGAACTCCCTGATGTTGAAGCTGGTTTTAGAAAATGCAGAGGAACCAGAGATCAAATTGCCAACATGCGCTGGATCATCAAAAAAGCAAGAGAGTTCCAGAAAAACATCTATTTCTGCTTTATTGACTGCCAAAGCCTTTGACTGTGTGGATCACAATAAACTCTGGAAAATTCTGAAAGAGATGGGAATCCCAGACCACCTGACCTGCCTCTTGAGAAATCTGTATGCAGGTCAGGAAGCAACAGTTAGAACTGGACATGGAACAACAGACTGGTTCCAAATAGGAAAAGGAGTACGTCAAGGCTGTATATTGTCACCCTGCTTATTTAACTTATATGCAGAGTACATCATGAGAAACGCTGGGCTGGAAGAAACATAAGCTGGAATCAAGATTTCCGGGAGAAATATCAGTCACCTCAGATATGCAGATAACACTACCCTTATGGCAGAAAGTGAAGATGAACTAAAAAGCCTCTTGATGAAAGTGAAAGAGGAGAGTGAAAAAGTTGGCTTAAAGCTCAACATTCAGAAAACAAAGATCATGGCATCTGGTCCCATCACTTCATGGGAAATAGATGGGGAAACAGTGGAAACAGTGTCAGACTTTATTTTTTTGGGCTCCAAAATCAGTGCAGATGGTGACTGCAGCCATGAAATTAAAAGACGCTTACTCCTTGGAAGAAAAGTTATGACCAACCTAGATAGTATATTCAAAAGCAGAGACATTACTTTGCCGACTAAGGTCCATCTATTCAAGGCTATGGTTTTTCCTGTGGTCATGTATGGATGTGAGAGTTGGACTGTGAAGAAGGCTGAGCGCCAAAGAATTGATGTGTTTGAACTGTGGTGTTGGAGAAGACTCTAGAGGGTCCCTTGGACTGCAAGGAGATCCAACCAGTCCATTCTGAAGGAGATCAACCCTGGGATTTCTTTGGAAGGAATGATGCTAAAGCTGAAGCTCCAGTACTTTGGCCACCTCATGTGAAGAGTTGACTCATTGGAAAAGACTCTGATGCTGGGAGAGATTGGGGGCAGGAGGAGAGGGGGATGACCGAGGATGAGATGTCTGGATGGCATCATGGACTCGATGGACGTGAGTCTGAGTGAACTCCAGGAGATGGTGATGGACAGGGAGGCCTGACGTGCTGCGATTCATGGGGTCGCAAAGAGTCGGAAACGACTGAGCGACTGAACTAAACTGAACTATAAGATGATATTGTCTTGTGGGAAGAATAAATTTATAGAATTAAAATGCATTATAACAATAGCATATAAGTTAAGAGTGGGAGAATAATAAAGTTAAAGTGTTTGGGGGCACTTGAATCTCTCAGGAAAAAGTGAAAATCTGAAATTACATTAGGGTTTGATAAGTCAAGAGTATATATTTTTATCTCTCAGTTCAGTCACTCAGTCATGTCTGACTCTTTGAGACTCCATGAATTGCAGCACGTCAGGCCTCCCTGTCCATCACCATCTCCCGGACTTCACTCAAACTCATGTCCATAGAGTCGGTGATGCCATCCAGCCATCTCATCCTCTGTTGTCCCTTTTTCCTCATGCCCCCAATCCCTCCCAGTTTCAGAGTCTTTTCCAATGAGTCAGCTCTTCGCATGAGGTGGCCAAAGTATTGAAGTTTCAGCTTTAGCATCATTCCTTCTAAAGAACATCCAGGGCTAATCTCTTTTAGAATGGACTGGTTGGATCTCCTTACAGTCCAAGGGACTCTCAAGAGTCTTCTCCAACACCAGAGTTCAAAAGCGTCAGTTCTTTGGCGCTCAGCTTTCTTCACAGTCCAACTCTCACATCCATACATGACCACTGGAAAAACCATAGCCTTGACTAGATGGACCTTTGTTGGCAAAGTAATAGCTCTGCTTTTCAATATGCTGTCTAGGTTGGTCATAACTTCTCTTCCAAGGAGTAAATGTCTTTTAATTTCATGGCTGCAATCACCATCTGCAGTGATTTTAGAGCCCCCCAAAATCAAGTCTGACATTGTTTCCACTGTTTCCCCATCTATTTCCCATGAAGTGATGGGACCAGATGCCATGATCTTCGTTTTCTGAATGTTGAGCTTTAAGCCAACATTTTCACTCTCCTCTTTCACTCTCATGAAGAGGCTTTTTAGTTCCTCTTCACTTTTTGCCATAAGGGTAGTGTCATCTGCATATCTGAGGTTATTGAGATTTCTCCCGGAAATCTTGATTCCAGCTTATGTTTCTTCCAGCCCAGCGTTTCTCATGATGTATTCTGCATAGAAGTTAAATAAGCAGGGTGACAATATATAGCCTTGACGTACTGCTTTTCCTATTTGGAACCAGTCTGTTGTTCCATGTCCAGTTCTAACTGTTGCTTCCTGACCTGCATACAGATTTCTCAAGAGGCAGGTCAGGTGGTCTGGGATTCCCATCTCTTTCAGAATTTCCTACAGTTTATTGTGATCCATACAGTCAAAGGCTTTGACAGTCAATAAAGCAGAAATAGATGTTTTTCTGGAACTCTCTTGCTTTTTCCATGATCCAGTGGATGTTGGCAATTTGATCTCTGGTTCCTCTTCTTTTTCTAAAACCTGATTGAACATCTGGAAGTTCACGGTTCACGTATTGCTGAAGCTTGGCTTGGAGAATTTTGAGCATTACTTTACTAGCCTGTGAGATGAGTGCAATTGTGTGGTAGTTTGAGCATTCTTTTGCATTGCCTTTCTTTGGAATTGCAATGAAAACTGACCTTTTCCAGTCCTGTGGCCACTGCTGAGTTTTCCAAATTTGCTGGCATATTGAGTGCAGCACTTTCACAGCATCATCTTTCAGGATTTGAAACAGCTCAATTGGAATTCCATCACCTCCACTAGCTTTGTTCATATTGATGCTTTCTAAGGCCCACTTGACTTCACATTCCAAGATGTCTGGCTCTAGATTAGTGATCATACCATCGTGATTATCTGGGTCATGAAGATCTTTTTTGTACAGTTCTGTGTATTCTTGCCACCTCTCCTTAATATCTTCTGCTTCTGTTAGGTCCAGACCATTTCTGTCCTTTATCAAGCCCATCTTTTCATAAAATGTTCCTGTGGTATCTCTAATTTTCTTGAAGAGATGTCTAGTCTTTCTCATTCTGTTGTTTTCCTCTATTTCTTTGCATTGATTGCTGAGGAAGGCTTTCTTGTCTCTTCTTGCTCCTCTTTGGAACTCTGCATTCAGATGCTTATATCTTTCCTTTTCTCCTTTGCTTTTTGCTTCTCTTCATTTCATAGCTATTTGTAAGGCCTCCTCAGACAGCCATTTTGCTTTTTTTGCATTTCTTTTCCATGGGGATGGACTTGATCCATGTCTCCTGTACAATGTCATGAACCTCAGTCCATTGTTCCTCAGGCACTCTATCTATCAGATCTAGACCCTTAAATCTATTTCTCACTTCCACTGTATAATCATAAGGGATTTGATTTAGGTCATACCTGAATGGTCTAGTGGTTTTCCCTACTTTCTTCAATTTAAGTCTGAATTTGGCAATAAGGAGTTCATGATCTGAGCCACAGTCAGCTCCCAGTCTTTTTTTTTGCTGACTGTATGGAGCTTCTCCATCTTTGGCTGCAAAGAATATAATCAGTCTGATTTCAGTGTTGACCATCTGGTGATGTCCATGTGTAGAGTCCTCTCTTGTGTCGTTGGAAGAAGGTTTTTGCTATAACCAGTGTATTCTCTTGGCAAATTCTGTTAGTCTTTGCCCTGCTTCATTCCGCATTCCAAGGCCAAATTTGCCTGTTACTCCAGGTGTTTCTTGACTTCCTACTTTTGCATTCCAGTCCCCTATAATGAAAAGGACATCTTTTTTGGGTGTTAGTTCTAAAAGGTCTTGTAGGTCTTCATAGAACTGTTGAAGTTTAGCTTCTTCAGCATTACTGGCTGGGGCATAGACTTGGATTACTGTGATATTGAATGGTTTGCCTTGGAAATTAACAGAGTTCATTCTGTTGTTTTTGAGACTGCATCCAAGTACTGCATTTCGGACTCTTCTGTTGACCATGATGGCTACTCCATTTCTTCTAAGGGATTCCTGCCCACAGTAGTAGATAAAATGGTCATCTGAGTTAAATTCACCCATTCCAGTCCATTTTAGTTTGCTGATTCCTAGAATGTCGACATTCACTCTTGCTATCTACTGTTGTCCACTTCCAATTTGCCTTGACTCATGGACCTAACATTGCAGGTTCCTATGCAATATTGCTTTTTACAGCATCGGACCTTTCTTCTATCACCAGTCACATCCACAGCTGCGTACTGTTTTTGCTTTGGCTCTATCCCATCATTCTTTCTGGATTTATTTCTCCACTGATCTCCAGTAGCATATTGGGCACCTACCGACCTGGGGAGTTCCTCTTTCAGTATCCCATCATTTTGCCTTTTCCTACTGTTCATGGGGTTCTCAAGGCAAGAATACTGAAGTGGTTTGCCATTCCCTTTTCCAGTGGACCACATTCTGTCAGACCTCTCCACCATGACCCAACCATCTTGGGTGGCTCCACAGGGCATGGCTTAGTTTCATTTTGTTAGACAAGGCTGTGGTTCTAGTGTGATTAGATTGACTAGTTTTCTGTGAGTATGGTTTCAGTGTGTCTGCCTTTTGATGCCCTCTTGCAACACCTACCGTCTTATTTGGGTTTCTCTTACCCTGGACATGGCGTATCTCTTCACAGCTGCTCCAGTAAAGCACAGCCACTGCTCCTTACCTTGGAGAAGGGCTGTCTCCTCACCAACGCCCCTCCTGACCTTGAACGTGGAGTAGCTCCTCTAGGTAGGTCCTCCTGCGCCTGCACAGCCACCGTTCCTTTGACGTGGGGTTGCTCCTCTTGGCCGCTGCTCCTAACCTTGGATGTGGGGTAGCTCCTCTTGGCTGCTCCTGTGCTGTCGCAGCGTGGCACTCTCGGCCACTGCCCCTTACCTCGGACGCGGGGTAGCTCCTCTTGGCCGCCACCCTCAGGCATGGGGTCCTCCCGGCTTCTGACCCTGACCTAGGTAGCTACTAAATGCAATACATTCACTTATACTAAAAGAATGAATGACAATCTAATAGAAGGCAAATGAAATAAATATATTCAGTCACTCGAAAAGAAGGCAAGACATGATAGAAAAAGATGATATAAAAACAAAATGGTTGTAGGGATGGATAAATAGGAAGAAGACATATCCAAATGCAAATATATCAGTAATTACACTACATGTATTCAGATCAAATGCGCCAATTAGAAAATATAAGTTGTCAGACTAAATAAAAAAACAAACCCAACTATTTGTTAGTTATAGGCATACAACATACATATATAGACACAGAAAGGTTGAAAATAAAAGGATAGGAAAATACCTACTGAAAGAAAGCTAACATAACTACATTAATATTAAAGAAGACTTTAAGACAGAAATATTACTAGAGTTGAAAACAGACATAATCGTAATGACAAAAGGGCCAATTCCCTGGGAGATATAACAAGTCCAAATATATGGTCACTTAGAGGAAAGCCCCAAAATGTACAAAACAATTCAGAGGAGATCCCAAGATGAAATAGAAAAATTCAAAGTCACAGCAGGAAAATTTAGCATTCCTCTTGCAGTCACCGAATGATAAAGAAAATTTCACATATCAGACTTTTGTGATGCAGTTAAAGGTCTGCCTAAAGATAAATAGACCACAACAAATCCTTACAGGAAAAGAAAACAGACAGAAAATGAACAATCTAACTATCCATATCAGAAAGTTGAAAAAAAAACAAACAAACAGAAATTAAACCCAGAAAAGGAAAAGAAACAATAAAAATAAGGCCAAAGCATTAATGAAATAGAGTACAAATATACAATATAGAAATTCAGTGATGCCAAAATTTAGTTCTCTGAAAGACTGAAAACTGGTAACCATAAGTTAGCTGATTAAGAGGAAAAAAAAACAAACAGGGAAAGCACAAGGAATTTAATACAAACACCATAAATATTAAAAGAATTATCAAGAGGGGAATATTTTATGTCAAAAATTTTTGAAATTTTGATAAATTGCATAAATTCTGAGAAAAATATAATTTATTCAAATTATAAGAAATATATCAATTAATGAAATTTAATTCATACCTTGTTATTCTGTAAATAAATGTTCATACTCATGACTTCATAAGTGACTTGAGTTCTTTTTAAGTTTTAAAAATTTGTTTGCTAACCCAGAATATGGCCTATCTTGGTAAATATTTCCTGTGGGTTTTATTATTATTATTATTATGGTAAAAAAATCATAATAAAAATTTTGATCTAAATAATGTATAAGTTTAGAGTTCAGTACTGTTAAATATATTCATATTTTTATATAGAATTCTCCAGAACTTCCTTGACTTGCAAGACTAAAACCCTATGAAACAATTAAACCCCCATTAAACAATTCCTATTTCCTTCTTATTCCTGGCCCTGCAACCACCATTTTATTTTCTCTTTTTGTCAGTTTGACTACTCGAGATAACCTCATGTAAGTGGAATCATGCAGTGTTTGTCTTTTGGTGACTGGTATATTTCACTTAGTATAATGTCCTAAAGGTTTATCCATGTTGTAGCATGTATCAGATTTTTCTTCCTTTTTAAAGGTGAGTAATATTTCATTCTTTGTATACATAGTACCACAGTTTGTTTATCCATTTTTCTGTCAGTGGACATTTGGGTTACTTCTACCTCTCGGCTATTGTGAATAGTGTTGCTGTAAACATAAGTGTGCATATATATATCTCTTTGAGACCTCATTTACAATTCTTTCAGGCATACACCCAGAAGTGGAATTGTAGGAACATACACTAATTTTATTTTTTTAACTTTTTAAGAAATTGCTATGCTGTTTTCCATAGTGGCTGTACCATTTTATTCTCACCAAAGGGGCACAAAGGTTCAAATTTCTCCATATCCTTGGCAACACTTTAAAAATTTATATATAGCAGCCTTTCTAATGGGTGTAGAGTAATATCTCATTGTGGCTTTGATTTGCACTTTTTAAATCATTAATGATATTGAGCATCTTTTAATATGTTTTTTGGCCATTCAGTTCAGTTCAGTCGCTCAGTCGTGTCCGACTCTTTGCAACCCCATGAATCACAGCATGCCAGGTCTCCCTGTCCATCACCAACTCCCGGAGTTCACTCAGACTTGTGTCCATCGAGTCAGTGATGCCATTCAGCAGTATATCATTTTTGGAGAAATGTCTAAGTTCATTGATTAATTTTTGACTGGAGTACTTTTTTTGTTTGTTTGTTTGTTGTTGAGTTGTAGAAGTTCTTTTTATATGTCCTTATTATTAACCTCTTTTCAGGTGTATGATTTGCAAATGATCTCTCATTCCATAGATTGCCTTTCACTCTGTTTATTGTCTGCTTTGATGCACAGAAGGTTATTAATTTTAATGTAATCTAATTTGTCTATTTTTATTCTCTTGCCTGTGCTTTTGGTGTCATATCTAGGAAATCCTTGTCAAATCCAGTGTCTTGAAGCTTTTACTTCTAAGAGTTTTCTTCTAAGAGTTTTATAGTTTTAGGTCTTGCATTTAGGTGTTTGGGCTACTCTGAATTAATTTTTATATGGTATAAGGTATAAGTCTGGCTTCAGTCTTTTGCAGGTGAATATTTGGTTTTCTCAACCGAATATGTTTGTTAAGGAAACTTTCATTTTCTACCTTTAATGGTCTTGGCACTCTTGTCAAAAATCATTTTATGATTTTTGTTAGTTATGGGCATATGAATGTTATTTCCAGGCTCTCCCTTATAGTCCATTGATCTATATGTCTGCCTTTATGCGAGTACTACACTGTTTTGGTCACTATAGACTTGCAATAAGTTTTGAAACTGTCACTTCAGTTTCATAGTAACAGGTTTAGAGAAAAAGAAGGTGGCCAGATTAAGGTAATCTATATGGTGAGGGATAGAGACTAGATTTAAGGGAAATTGAAAAAATATAATACACACATATAAACCTGATCCATTTTCCAGATTCAAACTGGAGTTGAATTTGCACCTCAAATGTTTCAACATGATGGATGATAATCTTCGGTTCTCTGTTATTTCAGAGTCTTCCCTGTCTTGAGTGCATCAAAGCTCCATTTCAGAGCTTATGTGTCAGCTGGAAATTTTTGGCAGAATGGCAGACTAAACACCATGATCAACACCTCTGACTGGAACTAAAAAAGCTATGTTAAATAGAAACAATATTACTTTTAACATTCTGCAGAGATGAAAGGAAGGAGTATGTAGAGACCAGGTAGAAAGGAGAATAAGAAATACGATAAGTTAGTACCAGTACTGACTTTTGACCTGAGAGTTGATGCTGAAACCTAATGATATTGAATTCTGACTCAGTGGTGAAAAGGTGGCATGGAAATGGAGAGATAAAACCTCTCCAATGTAGGAAGTCTGACAAGGTCCCCCATATAAATGTAGAACCTCAAAAAGCTGCATTATAAATATGAATGTGGATAAGAAAAAAAAATCAGAATATAGCAAGCATAAAAAATTTACCTTTGTTGCTTAGCGAAGGGGGGAACAATTTCCTGAGGATTATAACCTTGTTCTCATGTGAGTTCGAGGTCAGAATTCATGTAAACTATATAGTCCAAAAAAAGTTCAAGTAGGGAATTTAATTGAAAATAGTTCTGGGCTAATTAGAAGCTGGATTGCTTTTCTTTTATTCTTTGAAGAAAAACAACTGCAACTCATGCCAACAAAATTCCAAAAGATGAAGTGGCAAAGTTGCTCAGTCAAAAGCCACAGAACACACAGGGAAACTGGGTACCATGGATAAAGGCTGGTGAAAATAACTGAAAACAGCATCAGACTTTTAAAATAATTTAGTTATTGTAATTACCAAATATGTAATTCAGATAAACAATGTTCAATATATTTAAAGAAATGAAAGCTTGAAAGTATGAGAAATAAGAAACTACAAAGAATGATCAAAATGATTCATATAAAATAATCAAATTGAATTACTAGAGAAGAAAAATTTAATAACTGAAATTAAAGACTCACTAGAAAAGATCAAGGTAGTCCAAAATGCTGTACTTGGGTGTAATCTCAAAAATGACAGAATGATCTCTGTTCATTTGCATGGTAAACCATTCAATAACACAGTAATCCAAGTCTATGCCCCAACCACTGATGCCAAAGAAGCTGAAGTCAAATGGTTCCATGATGATCTACAGACCCTCTAGAACTAACACCAAAAAAGATGTCCTTTTCATCATAGAGGACTGGAATACAAAAGTAGGAAGTCAAGCAATACCTGGAGTAACAGGAAATTTGGCCTTAGAGTATAAAATGAAGCAGGGCAAAGGCTAACAGACTTTTGCCAAGAGAACGCACTGATCATAGCGAACACCTTCTAGCAATAATGCAAGAAATGACTACACATGGACATCACCAGATGGTCAATACTGAAATCAGATTGATTATATTCTTTGCAGCCAAAGATGGAGTTCTATACCGTCAACAAAAACAAGACTGGGAGCTGACTGTGGCTCAGATCATGAACTCCTTATTGCAAACTTCATTTAAGTTTGGTTCAGTCACTCAGTCATTGACTGAACTCAGTTGGCTCAGTTCAGTCAAAGAGCCAACTCTTTGTGACCCCATGGACTGCAGGATGCCAGGATTCCCTGTCCATCACCAACTACTAGAGCTTGCTCAAACTCATGTCCATCAAGTCAGTGATACCATGCAACCATTTATTCCTCTGTTGTCCCCTTCTCCTCCTACCTTCAATCTTTCCCACCATCAGTGAGTCAGCTGTTCACATCAGGTGGCCAAAGTATTGGAGCTTCAGCATCAGTCCTTCCAATGAGTATTCAGGACTGATTTCCTTTAGGATTGACTGGTTGGATCTCCTTGCAGTCCAAGGGACTCTCGAGTCTTCTCCAATACTACAGTTCAAAAGCATCGGTTCTTCGGTGCTCAGCTTTCTTTATGGTCCAACTCTTGCATCCATATATGACTACTGGAAAAACCGTAACTTTGACTAGATGGACTTTGGTCAACAAAGCAATGTCTCTGCTTTTTAATACACTGTCTAGTTTGGTCATAGCTTTTTTTCTTATTGCAAAATCCAGAGTTAAATAGAAGAAATTGGGAAAACCACTAGACCATTCAGGTATGACCTAAATCAAATCCTTACAGTTATACAGTGGAAGTGCAAATAAATTCAAGGAATTAGAACTGATAGAGTTCCTGAAGTGCTATGTACAGAGGTTCATAACAGGAGGCAGTGATTAAAACCATCTGCAAGAATAAGAAGTGCAAAAGGGCAAAATGGTTGTCTGAGGAGGCCTTACAAATAGTTGAGGAAAGAAGAGAAGCAAAAGGCAAAGGAGAAAAGGAAAGATATACCCATTTGAATGCAGAGTTCCAAAGAACAGCAAGGAGAGATAAGATAGCCATCCTAAGTGATCAGTGCAAAGAAATAAAGGAAAACAATAGAATGAGAAAGGCTAGAAATCTCTTCAGGAAAATTAGATACACCAAGGGAACATTTTATGCAAAGATGGGCACAATAAAGAACAGAAATGGTCTGGACCTAACAGAGGCAGAAGATATTAAGAAGAAGTGGCAAAAATACACAGAAGAACTATACAAGAAAGACCTTCATGGCCCAGATAACCATGATGGTGTGATCTCTCACCTAGAGTCAGACTTCCTGGAATGCGAATTCAAGTGGGCATTAGGAAGCATCATACTAACAAAGCTAGTGGAGATGAAGGAATTCCAGCTGAGCTATTTAAAATCCTAAAAGATGATGCTGTGAAGGTGCTTTATTCAATATGCCAGCAAATTTTGAAAACTCAGCAGTGGCTACAGGACTGGAAAAGGTCAATTTTCATTCCAATCCCAAAGAAAGGCAATGCCAAAGAATGTTCCAACTACCACACAATTGCACTCATCTCACCTGCTAGCAAAGTAATGCTCAAAATTTCCCAAGTGAGGCTTCGACAATATGTAAACTGAGAACTTCCAGATAATCAAGCTGGTTTCAGAAAAGGCAGAGGAACCAGAGATCAAATTGCCAACACCCATTGGATCATAGAAAAAGCAAGAGAGTTCCAGAAAAACATCTATTTCTGCTTTATTGACTACGCCAAAGGCTGTGACTGTGTAGATCACAGCAAACTGTGGAAAATTCTGAAAGAGATGGGGATACCAGACCACCTGACCTGCCTCCTGAGAAATATGTATGCAGGTCAGGAAGCAACAGTTAAAACCAGTCATGGAACAACAGACTGGTTCTAAATTGGGAAATGGGTACATCAAGGCTGTACATTGTCACCTTGCTTATTTAACTTATATACAGAGTACAACATGTGAAATGTTGGTCTGGATGAAGCACAGGCAATAACCTCAGATATGCAGATGACACCACCCTTATGGCAGAAAGTGAAGGGGAACTAAAGAGCCTCCTGATGATGGTAAAAGAGGAGAGTGAAAAAGCTGGCTTAAAACTCAACATTCAAGAACAAAAATCATGGCATCGAGTCCCATCACTTCATGGCACATAGATGGGGAAACAATGGAAACAGTGACAGACTTTATTTTCTTGGACTCCAAAATCACTGCAGATGGTGATTGCAGCCATGAAATTAAAAGATTCTTCCTCTTGGGAAGAAAAGCTATGACAAAACTAGACAGCATATTAAAAAGCAGAGACATCACTTTCTGACAAATGTCCATCTAGTCAAAGCTGTGGTTTTTCTAGTAGTCATGTATGGATGTGAGAGTTGGACCATAAAGAAAGCTGAATGCCGAGGAATTGATGCTTTTGAACTGTGGTGTTAGAGAATTCTTGAGAGTCCCTTGAACAGCAAGAAGAACAAATCAGTCAATTCTAAAGGAAATCAGTCCTGAATATTCATTGGAAGCACTGATGCTGAAGCTGAAGGTCCAATACTTTGGCCACGTGATGTGAACAGCTGACTCACTGGAAAAGACCCTGATGCTGGGTGAGACTGAAGGCAGGAAGAGAAGGGGACAATAGAGGGTTAGATGGTTGGATTGCATCACTGACTTGATTGACATGAGTCTGAGCAATCTCTGGGAGTTGGTGATGGACAGGGAAGCCTGGCGTGCTGCATTCCCTGTGGTCGCAAAGGGTCAGACACAACTGAGCAACTGAACTCAACTGAACTGAAGTACTTTTTCAGACAAATATAACTCACCCACAAACATCCTTATTAAAGGCTGTCCTGAAGGATAAATTTCATGTGAAAGGAAAGCGGTCATAGATGGAAGGCCTGGGGGAAAGAGAGGGGTGATGAGCACAGGAAGCAGTATTTGGGTGGCAGCAAATTCATGGTGGCTCAGTAGGACAGAATTCACCTGCCAATGCGGGAGATGCCTGTTTGATTCCTGGGTCAGGAAGATCCTCTGGAGAAGGAAACAGCAACCCACTCTAGTATTGTTGCTGGGGAAATCCCATGGACAGAGGAGCCTGGTGTGCTACCATCCATGGGGTGCATAAGAGCTGGACACGACTTAGAGACTAAAGAACAACAGCAACTAGCAAACACTGACTGTAGGAAAATAAGGATTGAGATGGGGACTCAAAGTAAAATGTTCTAGGTTCTTGTAATTTTGGGTAATATGGCATCAGTAATAGTCAACTTTGGATTTACATAATTTTATTATGTAAATTATTTACTTATGTAATTTGCACCTGCATGTTAAAATTCCTAAAGTAACCATGAACGAGCAAATGCAGATCATGTAAATGTCACTTCCAAACAAATGGGGCAAATAGAATGAGAAAAAGAGACTTAATAACACAGAATAGAAGAATATCTTAGAAAAGAAGTATAAAATAGTGGAGAAATAGAAAATATACCATAAATATGGTAGAAATATCAAAATCTAATTGTGACATTAATTGTTATAAATATAAAAGACAAACTCCCCAATAAAAAAAAATAAAGGTTTCATACTGGATTAAAAATTAAGTTGAATGCTACTTATAAAAGATATACTTAAAACATAAGGACATTGGAAAATGGAAAAAAATAAAGGAGAGAAAATGATACCTCATGCAAATTCTAATGAAAATAAATCTGAGACTGCTATGTTAATTTCAGATGGAAATATTACTAGAGATATGTAGAGGTATCATATGATAAAGATTCAAATTGCTAAGAAGACATTACATTTCAAAAATACACTATATCTTTATAAGTTACACATCAAAATAGGGGAGATATTAGGTAAAGTAGGTAGATCCATCATAGCATTTGAAAGTTTATCATACTTGTCTCAGTAACTGATGAAAGACTGAGAGGTTATACTAGTAAGGTTATGGAAAGCTTGAACAACACAATTCATGAATTTAATTTAATGGGCATATGTAGACCACTGCAGCCAACATCTGCAGAACAAAATTCTTTCAAGGACACATGACACTTGTGTGATCATCATCCATTTACTAAGCCATGCAACAGATCTCAGCCAATCTCAAGGGGTCATTAGTATACAGACCACATCCTCTGACCACAATGCAATTACATTATAAAACAATAACATTAACAAAAAAAGGCTGTATGTTTAGAAAGTAAGAAATATACATCCAAGTAAGTCATTTGTCAAAGGGGAAATCACAAAGTATTTAGAATTACATGACAATAATAGCTTATATATCAAAACCCCGAGCCCCGAGGCCAGAGACATCAGCTGGGAGGAGCCACCCATGCCCGAGGCCAGGGCCTGTGGCTGGGAGGAGCACCCTGAGGAGCAGTGGCTGAGCAGGCGGAGGGCCTAGAGGAGCTATCCCACATTGAACGTCAGGAACGGAGGCGGTAAGGGGATACCCCTCGTCCAAGGTAAGGAGCAGCGGCTGTACTTTGCTGGAGCAGCCGTGAAGAGATACCCCATGCCCAAGATAAGAGAAACCCAAGTAAGATGGTAGGTGTCACAAGAAGGCATCAGAGGGCAGACACACTGAAACCACACTCACAGAAAACTAGTCAATCTAATCACACTAGGACCACAGCCTTGTATAACTCAATGAAACCAAGCCATGCCTGCAGGGCAACCCAAGACGGGTGGGTCATGGTGGAGAGATCTGACAGAATGTGGTCCACTGGAGAAGGGAATGGCAAGCCACTTCAGTATTCTTGCCTTGAGAACCCCATGAACAGTAGGAAAAGGCAAAATGATAGGATACTGAAAGAGGAACTCCCCAGGTCATTAGGTGCCCAATATGCTACTGGAGATCAGTGGAGAAATAACTCCAGAAAGAATGTAGGGATGGAGCCAAAGCAAAAACAATACCCAGTTGTGCATGTGACTGGTGATAGAAGCAAGATCCGATGCTGTAAAGAGCAATATTGCATAGGAATCTGGAATGTCAGGTCCATGAATCAAGGCAAATTGGAAGTGGTCAAACAGGAGATGGCAACAGAGAATGTCAACATTCTAGGAATCAGCGAACTAAAATGGACTGGAATGGGTGAATTTAACTCAGATGACCATTTTATCTACTACTGCGGACAGGAATCCCTCAGAAGAAATGGAATAGCCATCATGGTCAACAGAAGAGTCCGAAATGCAGTACTTGGATGCAATCTAAAAAATGACAGAATGGTCTCTGTTTGTCTCCAAGGCAAACCATTCAATATCACAGTCATCCAAGTCTATGCCCCAACCAGTAATGCTGAAGAAACTGAAGTTGAACGGTTTTATGAAGACCTATAAGATCTTTTAGAACTAACATCCAAAAAAGATGTCCTTTTCATTATAGGGAACTGGAATGCAAAAGTAGGAAGTCAAGAAACACCTGGAGTAAGAGGCAAATTTGGCCTTGGAATGCGGAATGAAGCAGGGCAAAGACTAATAGAGTTTTGCCAAGAAAATGCACTGGTCATAGCAAACACCCTCTTCCAACAACACAAGAGAAGACTCTACACATGGACATCACCAGATGGTCAACACCGAAATCAGATTGATTATATTCTTTGCAGCCAAAGATGGAGAAGCTCTATACAGTCAACAAAAACAAAACCGGGAGCTGACTGTGGCTCAGATCATGAACTCCTTATTGCCAAATTCAGACTCAAATTGAAGAAAATAGGGAAAACCGCTAGACCATTCAGGTATGACCTAAATCAAATCCCTTATGATTATACAGTGGAAGTGAGAAATAGATTTAAGGGACTAGATCTGATAGATAGAGTGCCTGATGAACTATGGGATGAGGTTCATGACATTGTACAGGAGACAAGGATCAGGACCATCCCCATGGAAAAGAAATGCAAAAAAGCAAGACAGCTGTCTGGGGAGGCCTTACAAATAGCTGTGAAAAGAGGAGAGGTGAAAAGCAAAGGAGAAAAGGAAAGATATAAGCATCTGAATGCAGAGTTCCAAAGAATAGCAAGAAGAGATAAGAAAGCCTTCTTCAGTGATCAATGCAAAGAAATAGAGGAAAAGAACAGAATAGGAAAGACTAGAGATCTCTTCAAGAAAATTAGAGATACCAAGGGAACATTTCATGCAAGAATGGGCTTGATAAAGGACAGAAATGGTCTGGACCTAACAGAAGCAGCAGATATTAAGAAGAGGTGGCAAGAATACATGGAAGAACTGTACAAAAAAGATCTTCATGACCCAGATAATCATGATGATGTGATCACTCATCTAGAGCCAGACACCTTGGAATGTGAAGTCAAGTGGGCCTTAGAAAGCATCAATATGAACAAAGCTAGTGGAGGTGATGGAATTCCAATTGAGCTGTTTCAAATCCTGAAAGATGATGCTGTGAAAGTGCTGCACTCCATATGCCAGCAAGTTTGGAAAACTCAGCAGTGGCCACAGACTGGAAAAGGTCAGTTTTCATTCCAATCCCAAAGAAAGGCAATGCAAAAGAATGCTCAAACTACCACACAATTGCACTCATCTCACATGCTAGTAAAGTAATGCTCAAGATTCTCCAACCCAGGGTTCAGCAATACGTGAACTGTGAACTCCCTGATGTTCAAGCAGGTTTTAGAAAAGGCAGAGGAACCAGAGATCAAATTGCCAACAACCACTGGATCATGGAAAAAGCAAGAGAGTTCCAGAAAAACATCTATTCCTGCTTTATTGACTATGTCAAAGCCTTTGACTGTGTGGATCACAATAAACTGTGGAAAATTCTGAAAGAGATGGGAATACCAGACCACCTGACCTGCCTCTTGAGAAATCTGTATGCAGGTCAGGAAGCAACAGTTAGAATGGGACATGGAACAACAGACTGGTTCCAAATAGGGAAAGGAGTACATCAAGGCTGTATATTGTCACCCTGCTTATTTAACTTACATGCAGAGTACATCATGAGAAATGCTGGACTGGAAGAAACACAAGCTGGAATCAAGATTGCCAGGAGAAATCTCAATAACCTTAGATATGCAGATGACAGCACCCTTATGGCAGAAAGTGAAGAGGAACTACAAAGCCTCTTGATGAGAGTGAAAGAGGAGAGTGAAAAAGTTGGCTTAAAGCTCAACATTCAGAAAATGAAGATCATGGCATCTGGTCCCATCACTTCATGGGAAATAGATGGGGAAACAGTGGAAACAGTGTCAGAAATTATTTTGGGGGGCTCCAAAATCACTGCAGATGGTGACTGCAGCCATGAAATTAAAAGACGCTTGCTCCTTGGAAGAAAGTTATGACCAACCTAGATAGTATATTCAAAAGCAGAGACATTAGTTTGCCGACTAAGGTCCATCTATTCAAGGCTATGGTTTTTCCTGTGGTCATATATGGATGTGAGAGTTGGACTGTGAAGAAGGCTGAGCGCCAAAGAATTGAATCTTTAGAACTGTGGTGTTGGAGAAGGCTCTTGAGGGTCCCTTCGACTGCAAGGAGATACAAACAGTCCATTCTGAAGGAAATCAGCCCTGGGATTTCTTTGGAAGGAATGATGCTAAAGCTGAAGCTCCAGTAGTTTGGCCACCTCATGCGAAGAGTTGACTCATTTGAAAAGACTCTGAAGCTGAGAGGGATTGGGGGCAGGAGAAGAAGGGGACGACCGAGGATGAGATGGCTGTATGGCATCACAGACTCGATGGACATGAGTCTGAGTGAACTCCGGGAAATGGTAATGGACAGGGAGGCCTGGTGTGCTGCGATTCATGGGGTCCCAAAGAGTCGGACACGACTGAGCAAATGAACTGAACTGATGGGATATAGCCAATGAAGTACTTTGAAAGAAATGTTTAGACTTAAATACTTATAAAATAAGAAAAGCTCAAAATCAATAAACCAAGTCCTGGTTTTAGAAGTCAGAAAAGTAGAGCAGTATAACCTCACCTCCCCCCAAAAACATAGAAGGAAAGAAGTAATAAAGATAAAGGTAGAAATAAATAGAATGGAAGACAAACACACAGTAGAGAAAATCAACAAAGTCAACAGTTGATTATTTGAAAGCATTAACAGTATATTGTCTCTGGAAGGATTATTTCATAAACAGGATGAAGGCAAATGAAATTAGGAAAAAAGAGGGAACTTTACAAATGCTGTAGAGATAAAAAGATGGCTCCCTTTGGGATATCCCTTATGAGACGGCCTGCTGGTGCTACTGTTAAGTCGCTTCAGTCATGTCCGACTCTGTGCGACCCCATAGACAGAAGCCCCCGAGGCTCCCCCGTCCCTGGGATTCTCCAGGCAAGAACCCTGGAATGGGTTGCCAACATAAAGGTAATTCAGCATTCAGTGTTTAATAGTCATTGTGTTAAATGCAGTATCTCCATGGGCAATGTTGCTGGGAAAATGCTGAGTGAACCCAAGTGGGAAGAGAGTAGCCAGTGCAGATGGGTTATCTAAGATTCCAGAAGACCTAAAGTGGAACTGAAAGGTTTCTGTGACACATCTTTGAAAGCTTGCTGAGAAGCAGTCAGGATGGCATGAGCAGTAGGTATAGTGATAAGCATGGGAAATCAGCTTAGATGGGGAACTTGAAGAGACTCTTGGATGGGCGTGAAAGGGCTGGGCATGGAAGGGGTAAAGCATGAAAAGAATGGGTACAAGATTGCAATTCAGACTGCTGTCTGGAGCTTGGGAAACCTTGAGCTCTTCCCTCTAGCTCTCTGACCTGGGATCTCGGCTCTCAGCTGGAGCTGACTGTCCTCTTGATATTTCTTTTTGGAGCAACACCCATGTTACGTCAAAGCTCACAGGGAAAGCCTCTGAATCTGGCAACATAAATAGCTATTCTCACTCCCAAATATGGTGAAAACCCAAATGACCCACTGCTCAATTTCAAGCCTTCAAAATAATCCCTTGACTGAGGGACTTCCCTGGTAGTCCAGTGGTTGAAAATCTGCTTCCCAGTGGAGGGGACACAGGTTCAATCCCTGGTGGGGAACTAAGATCCCACTTGTTACAGGGCACACCACAACTAAGACCCAGCATAGCCAGGAAAAAAAAAAAAATTCCATGACTCTCTTTACTTCCTTTCTTTATTCTGTTCATTCTCATATCTGTTTTTCTCCTCCCCCTTTCCAAACCTCCTCCCTCCCTCTCCCTTCCTTCCTTCCTCCCTTCCTTCTGGCCTCACACTTTCCCTCATATGCCAAACATTGTTGAGTTCTCACTGTAGTGTAGACCAGGGATCAACAGACTTTTTCTGTAAAAGGCCAGGTAGTAAATATTTTGGGCTTTGGAGGCCATATGGTCTCTGTCACAACTACTCAACTCTGAGTTGTATTGTGAAAGCAGCCCCAGACAATACATAAACAAATGGGCGTGTCTGTGTTCCAGTAAAATTATAGACACTGAAATTTGAATTGCATGTCATTTTCACAGGTCACAAACCATTATTCTTCCTTTCATTCTTTCCAACCACTTAAAACTATAAACTACATTCTTAGATCACGGGCTATACAAACAGGCAATGGGCCTGGGGGCTGTAGTTTACTGACCCCTAATATAGAATTCTAGAAAAAATAGTCTAAATGCCAGCCCTGCATTCTTGCATCTCTGTTGCTATGGCATGAGTCTGTGATACCCTTGAGTGCATGACTGCTACCCAACAGTGTGAGGACAGGTTAGAAATAAGTGGGAGGAGTCGTGAGGAGAAAGGGGAGACTGCCCCTTGGGAACGTTTGTCCTGCCCCTTGAAGGATGGGTGGGTTTAGATGGTTTATAATTAGACTACCTCCCAATTCTCCAATTCTCTTCATTTTTGAACTTGAAACCTCAGTCATGACCCCTCTCTCCTGACTTTGAAAATCACTGGACTATCTCAGTAGGCATAGATTCAGCTGCAACCCAGATTCCTTCCTCTCGGATGTCCCTCCTTACCTGTGATATGGAACCCTTGAGGGATGTATGTGAGAGAGCTGTGCTGTTGAGGGTCTGAGCTCAAGAGGCAGAAATCCAGCTGAGTTCTGCCCTCACAGAACTTGGCTCATGTGAGCAGTTCTCAGAGCCAGGGTTTCTGAGTAGAAGAATAGGGACCTGCTTCCAGTTTGTTGTCAAGACCTCATCTAAGAAATCCATTTAGATGGCCGCATTTGGACCCGTCTCAGTCCTTTACAACTGGACGTGACCCAGCCAGAGTACCAAAGAGCAGGCTCTGCTTTTTCAGCGTCAGTTTTCCACTTCCTTTCCCTCCCTCCCTGTTTCCCTTCTCTTCTTTCTTTAAGCCTTTGCAAAAGGCCAGGGTTCTGAAATATGAATTGATTGTGCAAAACCAACTAAAATCTACCTGGGGCAATATACGGATTTTTCATTTGTCTCCCTCAACATCTTCCAGTCCTTGAGTGTGTGTTTAAAGGATAGGAGTCCTAATTTATCACAGGGATCATAAGAGATGCTGTGGCTCCTATCTTTGAAGTTCTAATGATTAGATGGCATTGTTATTTACAGCTGGGGCCCAAGGGCTGGGATAGCCCTAAGGAGGAGCCTGACTCCTGCTGGCATTTTTTATGATGGGAGAGTGGGTCTTTACTTCATGTCCCAGTACCATCATGTAGTAAAAAGAACACTGAACTTGAACATTTAGAACTGGATTAAGATTCCAGTTTGATTACCTACTATGTTTATTACCTTGGGAAAATTACATAACCTCTTAGAAAGTCCAGTACATCTACCTGTTCTTTAAAATAGAGATAGCCATTTTTAATTCATGAGTTCTTAAGAGGGCACTGTGAGATAACAGATGCAAAAGTGCCTTGCAAAGTAAGAAGTTGGGGAACCTTTCTAGAGTGGTCATCAGACTACCCAAGACTCTTCTAAGTTCCCAAGGACCTTACTAAAGAAGGAGATGAATGTCAAAGAGGGCAAAATTATTCCTTGAACTGGTGTAAGACTCTGCTTAACAATTTCCCACTTTCCTGTTTCTTTCAGTGGCTCTTAGTCCAATAAATGTCTCCTTTCTCTAGAAACCTCACAACTGTTTGTCTCTAAGGCCTGTGACGTGGTCCACAACATGGTACGACCAAATATGGTGACTTGGCATGTAGAATATTTTAAAGTGAAAGAATTTGAAAATGACAGGTGCAGAATTGCACCTGACCTCCCCCTTCCTCCCTGAGGCAGCTCAAGAGATCACTGTATGAGAGGTGCCCTTCCTGTAGCACCCTTATCTCTGAAGACAGGGAATATAGGGACACCACAAGGAGTCCGAACAGATAAGACTTGTTTCCTTAGTTTTCTACCTGTAAGTCATACCCCTTTACCCTATCACATTTTCCCATGACTTTCCACTCTTCATCAAGCCTAGTATAAAGATGCCCAGGCTTGACTGCTTTCATAAAGCGGTTAACTACTTTAGTGATGAAGACTCCTACGTCATGTGAAATTTCTTTTAAATTGGTATGCTTTTCTCCTCTAACTGGTCTTTGTCAGTGTAATTTCCTTCCTAAGAGGATCAAGGAAAAGCTTTTACTTCATTTAAAGGTGTTTATCAATTTGTTCTGATACCCCCTTCACTATCCCACTGTGACTCTGCTAGAAATTTGACTGCGCTGGAAATTTGGCTCCGCTTTTAAGAGCATCTTCTTCCAGAACTGTCCTACAACTTCAGCCTCTAGACAGAGAAGGATTGCTACTCCGAGTTGCACTCTTTGGAATGCAAACACACAGTTTCTTGTTGTTATGTATTTCTTGGGTGACTATATGTGCAGAGACTAAATGCTTTGAAATCGAGTCACTCAATGCCTAGGGAGTCCTGGGCGCATAGTTAGTAATTGATAGTTGTTTAATGAAAAGTAAGTTAGACCATGTAGATCACCTGAATTTGAGGTTTTCCCCAGGTGTGTGGAGGTCTCCTGGGTTCTGCTTTTGCTCTCTGTGAGACTGGTCTCCAGGAGTTGTTAGCAGAGCCTTAGCATGTTTAAGTTGTTGTTCAACTCTTTCCATAACCACCTGAACCACATACGAGGTGCCCAAGAGAAATCAAGTCTGAATCAAGGCTGCCAGTGTGGTTCCTTGTCCCCACCCTGGAGCTGACCAGAGATGCCCACCTTCAGATACTTTCATAGGCACTGAGGTCCTTTAGGGCCTCTTAAATTAAGTGCTTTTGCTGAATAATTTGGGGTGTTGAATAAAGTGGGTCCTTTTTACAGAGAGACAAAACTATTTTACCTATTTTGGCTGCTGAAATAATATTAAAACTCAGGGCATGATCAGCTTAACTACTAGGAGGAAGGAGACAGAAATTCACAAATATTAGATTTCTCTTCTTGGAGGAAATTCTGGTTTTTTGGCTGTTCTCCCTGGACTAGAGTGTCTTAGGGTCCGCCCCTTCTGAGATAGGCCTCTGCTGCTGTGGGAGCAGCCAAAAACTTTGGTCTGTCCTCCTGTAGAAGGTGAGAGGGTCTAGTTATTCACCAGCACTCTCAGACAGTGACTGATTGCCTGTTTAATGTTCACAAGTGCCTGAATCATTACATGAACAAAATTGTCTTCATCCACTGGTGCCTCTCAGGGCTGGCTCTACATCTGAATCACCTAGGAGAGCTTTGGTGGAAACAGAGCTGCTGGTGCCCTACACCCTAGAGAGCCTGACTTAATTAGTCTGGGGTGGTATGGACACTTTTAAAAAGAAAAACTCCCCAGATGACTTTACATTACAGCTAGGGGTGGAAACTCCTGCTCTACACAAGGGGACAGCAAACATTTTCTGTCAAGGGTCAGATAGTAAATATTTTAGGTTTTGCAGGCCACACGATTCTGTGACAATTACTCAGCTCTCTCATGGCAGCACCAAAACAGCCATCAGTGGATATAGCTGTGTTCCAATAAAACTTTATTTTCCAAAACAAGCAGTGGGCAAGATTTGGCCAGCTGACTGTAATTTGCTGACTCCTGCTCTAGTCTAGACTATTGCATTTATGAAGATGAGGCACTATGCTTTATGAAGTTCAACTCTGGGTCCCTGGCAAAGTGACCTGGCATGCAACAGATACTCCATAAATACTTATTAAATTAAATTGAATTTAGTGAGTTTATTGTACTCATGGTGTAATACGTGAGAAGGAGATGGAGTGGCTAGCCTTGGGAAAAAATTATAGCATTTGGGGTAGAAAGTGTTTATGGCTTAATGCTTTGGGACAATTCATGTAAAAACCTGTTTAACTTTATTAAAACTTTATTGAACTCTTTAGTGAAACTTTTCAAAATAGATTGATATTAAGTTGTGTGTTTGTGTGGCAGTGGGGAGAGAGATGAGATTTTCCAAAGTTTTCATCAGTCTATACCTATTAAATATATGTGTGTGTGTTCAGTCGTGTCCAACTCTTTGCAACCATATGGACTGTAGTCTGCCAAGCTCCTCTGTCCATGAGATTTTCCAGGTAAGAATGCTAGAGTGGGTTTCCATTTATTACTCCAGGGTATCTTTCTGACCAGGGATTGAACCTCTCTCTTGTGTCTCCTGCATTGGCAGGAGGATTCTTTACCACTGCACCAACTGGGAAGGCAACATAAAATATATATAGCAACCAAGAGAATACCCATAACTGGTCAATCAATGACTCAGTTTATGAAATCTGTTAAGTCATTTGTCTAAACTGCCCAGCCAATTTAATCAAACCAATGCCATAGTAACCTTATGTAAGCACAATCTCTGTATTTCGATGTTGACAATACACTGGTTAGAAGAAATATATGTAGCTCCTTAAGTTTTGCTTTGGTGGACATGAGAAGCAGGTATTAGCTATAAAATGCCTGCATTCAGTTGGCGAGGTACTCGGTAAGAAGTAGAGGCTCACAGCCATTGCATCATGGCCTCAGATGTGACCAAATGACCCAAGGGATGAGGACATGGAGACGATCTCCAGAGAGCAGTTTAAAAAACAAAACAATGCATTGGAAATTCCTACAAAGAAATTACTCTTGCATATAGATGCTTAGAAAACAAGGCCAGGCATCCATTTTTTCTTTGCCTCTTTGGTCAAATGCATCAGTCTTGGTTTTAATCCAAGTCTATACATCAGTTGCAATACAGAGACCTCATTTATGTGACTTGGCTCCTCTTGATAGGAGCTTCAGTTCACTTCAGTTCAGTTGCTCAGTCATGTCTGACTTTTTGTGACCCCATGAATCGCAGCACTCCAGGCCTCCTGTCCATCACCAACTCCTGGAGTTCACTCAAAATCATGTCCGTCAAGTCCGTGATGCCATCCAGCCATCTCATCCTCTGTCGTCCCCTTCTCCTCCTGCCCCCAATGCCTCCCAGCATCAGAGTCTTTTCCAATGAGTCAACTCTTCTCATGAGGTGGCCAAAGTATTGGAGTTTCAGCCTTAACATCAGTCCTTCCAATGAACACCCAGGACTGATCTCCTTTAGAATAGACTGGTTGGATCTCCTTGCAGTCCAAGGGACTCTCAAGAGTCTTCTCCAACACCACAGTTCAAAAGCATCAATTCTTCATGCTCAGCTTTCTTCACAGTCCAACTCTCACATCCATACATGACCACTGGAAAAACCATAGCCTTGACTAGATGGACCTTTGTTGGCAAAGTAATGTCTCGGCTTTTGAATATGCTATCTAGGTTGGTCATAACTGTCCTTCCAAGGAATAAGCATCTTTTAATTTCATGGCTGCAGTCACCATCTGCAGTGATTTTGGAGCCCCCCAAAATAAAGTCTGACACTGTTTCCACTGTTTCCCCATCTATTTCCCATGAAGTGATGGGACAAGATGCCATGATCTTAGTTTTCTGAATGTTGAACTTTAAGCCCACTTTTTCACTCTCCTCTTTCACTCTCATCAAGAGGCTTTGTAGTTCCTCTTCACTTTCTGCCATAGGGTGGTGTTATCTGCATATCTGAGGTTATTGGTATTTCTCCCGGCAATCTTGATTCCAGCTTGTGCTTCTTCCAGCCCAGTGTTTCTCATGATGTACTCTGCATGTAAGTTAAATAAGCAGGGTGACAATATACAGCCTTGACGTACTCCTTTTCCTATTTGGAACCAGTCTGTTGTTCCATGTCCAGTTCTAACTGTTGCTTCCTGACCTGCATATAGGTTTCTCAAGAGGCAGGTCAGGTGGTCTGGTATTCCCATCTCTTTCAGAATTTCCCACAGTTTATTTTGATCCACACAGTCAAAGGCTTTGGCATAGTCAATAAAGCAGAAATAGGTATTTTTTTCTGGAACTCTCTTGGTTTTTCCACAATCCAGAGGATGTTGGCAATTTGATCTCTGGTTCCTCTGACTTTTCTAAAACCAGCTTGAACATCTGGAAGTTCATGGTTCATGTATCGCTGAAGCCTGGTTTGGAGAATTTTGAGCATTACTTTACTAACGTGTGAGATGAGTGCAATTGATAGGAGCTTAGGATTCCTAAATTCTGATGGTCTGATTGTGGAAAGGGGACTGCATGTGTGTGAGTGGTGACAGCAGCACCCTGGGGCTCAGTTAGTCTTTGGAAGGAGTAAGTAATACCCAGGGACATCTAATTCACTGGGACTGGCACATGCAGAATATTTCATCTAAAACTTTTCCTTGATTGTGGTTGGAGACTTTGTACATGGGATAATCTGTGGGCTCAAATTGCCTCTGGAAAGAGCCTCCTGCTAGGGGGCCTTGGTGTAGACAAACCACAGAGAGGAGGAAGGGGTTATAAACAGTGAGTTCTGCACATTATGTGAGCACAGTAATCTGTTATTAGTGCAAAGCTTATTGAAAGTAGAGGGTGTGTATCTATGGCTAAGCAGCAGGGAGAGGATGTTAAAGTTTTGATGGAAAACTAAAATTGCTCAGGAAAATCTAAATTGCTCAGGAGAATGTTCCTCTCTCCACGTGTGCCTTTTAAATTGAATTTCCTTTTAGGCAATACGTTGTTCTTTTACCCAGGACAGAACCTGGAGGGGTCTGAGTCTCTAAGCTCCTGACATTTCTTTGCATGATTGTTAACGGGAGGCCCCTTGGGAAGCACGCTTTCCCATGCATGCGTCCTGCATTGTCTTTTCTTTTCCCGCCTCCTCCCACCCCTTCTCCTTACTGCAGAGGTAGCAATCCTCCTGCTATTAGCAAGATGTCTATTATAGTGTCATTAAAAAAGCCATAGTCAGTGCAAGGAATGACTCATGTCATGGAGGACTTAATAATTCACTGTAATAAAAGTTTAAAGTTTTATGATAAACCACTCTCAGGGGAGTTAAATATAATCCTTAGCAGGTCACACACTGACTACAAAGCTTACATTTGTAATGGTAATTTGAATTTACTACATTGCCTTTAGTTTTTAAGCGTTTGTGTGTCATTAGACCTTATAAATTGATTTATATATTTCAACTCCAGTATAATTCTGCATAAAGGTACAATAAATTTTATGGATTGGAGATATGGCATCTAAAACATTTTAATAAAATTATTGTTCTAAATTCACTTAACTGGCATTGATGAAAAGCTGAAGCAAAGAAGCCAACATTTCAGAACTTTCATGAACTGGATGAGGTGGGAGTGGCAGCTGCAGGTGGGGGATTGCTGGGTGTAATTCCTTATGGCCCCCTCCTTGCTTTGTCAGCAGAGAGAGACCTCTGGGGCCATTCTTGAAAGGGTGCCCACTGCCATGCAGCCTGCTGTGTGTGGGGACTTCAAAGCTCTGGGTAATGCACTGCTGATGAGTTTGCAGGAGAGGGGAGCCAATTGCATCCATCAGAAGGACCTTTCTGTTATTTGTGGAACTAAATAGAATTCTGGCTTTTCAAGGAAACGAAAGGAAGCTTGTCTAAGCCAGCAGTGTTTACCTACTCACCACTGAGGGCAGATCACCTAGTCCTTAATTTATTTTCTCCTCTAATTTCTAAAAGGAATACATTAAAAAAGCACCCCCCCAAACACACACACACACACACACACACACACACACACACAAACTAATCTGCTTTAGAGTGAAATGCTAGGGGGCTGCTGGATCCCCCTTGGGGTTTGCTTGGCTGCCCTGGCCCCTGGCTTCCCAGGCCTTTGGCCTCACTGGCCATACTTTTGAGGAATGTGTCTCAGCCACATTCTCCCTTTCCCTTTATTAGAAAAATACAGGTCAAATAAACCGGATTATGAAAAGTGAAAACCAAAACCTACAAAAACAGAACCCTTGTTTGTTTCATGGGCTTGGATCCAAATGGCACCGAGGCAAGCTCCTGAAAGCAGAGGAGGGAACGGCCGCTCCCCATTCCCCTTCCACCCTTGCCCCCAGATCCTCCTATTAACTTTTCACTTCTTCTCATTGGTCTTATTTCAGCTAGCTGGTCAGGAGTGAGTTGTGATTAATTATATTTTCCTTCTGACTTTGCAGATTCAGGGGGAATCGCTCATTGGCTTCTTTCCTGTGAGAACTGTTTACATTTGGCAGTGTGCTTTTAAGTCACTGAAAGCGGTGCTGAATTTGGCTAAAAATACTTGATAAACTATACCGTCTGTTTTAGGGCTTTAAATAATTATCCAACTTTTTCTTTTTTTTTTTCTTTTTGCATACAGCTTCCCCCAGTGCAGATCTTCAGAACCTTTTGTCTAATCCTATGTATAGGCCTTCCCATAATGAAACTTAAAGAGGTCTTGGCTGGCACTGGTGGCTAGTTCTCTTCATGTTCTCCTTCCACTTGCATGTTAGAAAAGCTTTATCCCCTCATTGGGGGCAGGATATTTTTTGTTAGAAAAGCATCGAGGTAAACCTCCAGAGGCCCTCAGGACTCAGTGGGTGTGTCACTGTTAAATGACCCTGCCAGCTGGACAGGTTGAGGTACAATTTACTGGAAATATATTAAAAGTGTATTGGGAAATGATTCTTAAAAATGTTCCCACTGCTGGTGTGATACAGATAGAACCCCAGTGTGCAATGGAGAAAAATTAAATTGTAACAAGAAACCCCTGATGGTACAATGATGGCTTGTGGGGAGGAGGGTTGAATTCAAGGGACTAAAGGGAGAAAATTCAGCTTCTAGTGACTTTGTATCTAGGGCCCAAGCCAGGTCTGCACAAGGCAGAGGACAGGACTGGTGGGAACACTCATCTGACAGCTGACGTCTGCGTGCGTTTTCCAGGTAGTCAAGTTGTCAGCCTCTGCATTCTCCTCTCTCTCCACGACCGCCTCCTTAGTGACATCCCCAGAGAATCAGAGTTGGGACCTTATGCAGCCTTATGCATAGACACATTTAGCAGCTACTTGTATGATATGATTTATGCAGCAGGAAAAAGTTTCTAGCTGGAGTGGCTACCATTCAGCTTGTTCTTTCCTCCAAAGCAAAGACTCTCCAGGAATCTCTATTTAAAATGCTAATGGACCAGAGAAAGGGAGTAGACATTTATCAGTCATCAACACCATGGTGAGAATTAGCTGATCAGGACTTAAAAGAGGACACACAACAGAGGAATTTAGTTGAGGAAGAAGAATTTGCTTAAGGTAGGCAAGCCAGAGTGGTACACTGCAAAGAGAGCCTGGGGTTGTCACGAAAGGTGGAAAGACTGTGGGGAGTGGCGTGGGGGAAGGACCAAGAATGGAGAGACTACAGAAAGGAAATGTGGCAGACCCATCAAAGTGAATTTGACTAACCTTGGACTTTGCCTTAGAATTGTCCTTCAGATGACATGAGCACTTCTACAAATCTTGTCACTTAGAGTTTTGCCCTAGAAATCTCATCTTGTATCTCTGAAATTTTCTTGGTCCATTAGGAGATGACCTTATGCACAGTAAACTCTAAATTTACAAAAATATTAAACATATATGATAAATAGAAAAATATGCAAGCGCTTTCACATGTGCCCCTTTAATTATTTTCATGATCAGCATGGCACACAGTGGATGGTTAATAAATATTTACTCTTATGAACTGAATATGTAGAACTGGTATTATTACCAGTCTCATTTTATGGATGAAGAAATTGAACCTCAGAGGGGTTGAGTTGCCCAAGATCAGGCAGCTAATCAGTGCCGAAGCCTCTTTCCATTCTTAGAATCCCCCACCACCTGCCTTTCATCAGCCCTAGAGGCCCCCTTGCAATACCCTATTTTGCTTGCCTTCCTTAGCTAGGTCAAGAACAGTGCTTTCAACTTTTGTAGTTCTGACTCCCAAGGCCAGCTCTTCTTCCTTGCCTTTGTGTGAGAACAGGATTGAGCAAGGCTCTCTATGCTTCATCCTATTAAATCAGGGCCATGTAGAGAAATTGAGTGTGATCTACAAGGCATGTCCTTGATCCTTTAATTACAATTTGCTGTACGTCTAGGTCCTCAGTTGCCCAACCAGATAGACTTTTCCATCCAACTTGAGGCCTTGAACAATATTTTAATTGAAAATAACTCAGATGTCTAAAACTAGAATTGGTGGCCCATATTCTTACACCATGTGTGATAAGACATGTTCATTAGGAGCACTGTTTGAACCAAGAATTGGGTCCCCCAAAAGCCAATGTCTAACAGCCAAGTGACCCAAAAATAGTGCATTTGAAGTGGATAGGGCTAATGGGGAAAATGCCCTTAATATTCTTGAGGGGCAACTTAATGCCAGGAGCCAGAGTGCTAGATGGTAAAAACAAGTCCAGAGTGGCATGATAGAGAGGCGAGAGGCATGGGGTGATTATCTCAAGACACTGATGAGTGCTTGCATAATCAGCTGACTGTGGATAGTGTTTGGAGATTCAAGTTGGTTTAATGGTAGCGAGCAGAGATGCCTACACCATAAGCAGGCTGCCTGACCTCGACCACAAAAATTTGTTTCTGTCATTTTATCTCACTCGTTGCTCCTACCCCCCAACTCAATTTGGGCCTTAGTTGTTCTCTCTGAGAAATGAAACTTGCTCTTCCCAGACCCCAGAGTAATTCAGTGTCTTCTTTGAATGGCATTCTGTATGTTTTTCTCTCCTTTTTTATTGTGGGCTCAGTTTGATTCCAAAACATTCACAGATAAATCTCAGATACTCTAGCTGAGTCATAAAGATGATAATACTTCTTAGGCTTACACTTTTAAAAATAGATTGTGGCTTAATTATTCCATTCTATGTCTCTTGAAGTATTACGAATCATATTGTCTTCCTTCCTTTTCCCCACTCCTTTGTGTGTGTGTGTGTAGGTATGTCTGTAATATGTAACAATTAAACGTGCATAGAAGAACAAAGCATGTGACCCTTAGGCCTGCACCATCCCCCAGTTGGAGCTATTAGCCAGTTACATGCACAATTAACCAGCTGATTCTTAGACTGAAGGCTGAGGGAGCTAATTACAGGTACAAAAACTTCACACAGATAAGAAGAGGTTGTTCTAGAAATTTAGTCTTTATACCTCTTTCTTCAGGGTGACTAGATAGTGTGTGTGGGTATGTATGCATGTATGTATTTCTTTTAGGTTGACCCATCTTCCTGGTTTGTTTTCATCACAATTGCTTAATGACATCCAGTGAAATCCCTTATTTATGCTGTTTTAAATAGAACCTACCAAATCACATTCCATTCAAATTCTGGCACAATGATCTATTGCAGGCTCTTTACGTGTTGTGAATTTCCTCTTAAATCTAGAATCCTGCAATAATCTGTGGAAAATATGAGTGATGTATATGCATGTTATATATGTTGAATATCTTATTAAGAAGTATCTCTGGGAAGGGAATTCATATTTATAGATAGCTTACCTTGTACCAAGCAACATCATCCATTATCTTCTCAATAACCCTATGAGGTTGGTAGATTATTCCCATTTAATACATGAGGTTACTGAGGTCGTACAAAGTGTGGTAACCTGCCTAGGGTCATACAACTTGTCTTAGGTGAATTTGCCAAATGCTGGCTTTTTTCATTACTCAACTTGATAAAGTTCTGTGACTTGGATGAACTCCATTCTTATATCTCTGTGTAGCTATGAAATGCTATAGTTCTAAACGATTCTCTTTACAATGTCTCTGGAATTTAGAGCTAGTGGAAGTACGACTAAGCATATCATGTCAGACTGCATATGTTATGCAGACCATGTAGACTTCAGCCTTATTCATACGGTTTATGGTGATGCTGAGGAAGCATCTTTGGTACATTGTCCTCTGTACTTCTGTGACATCTTTCATATCCATTTCTCTGGCATTCCTGCCTCATCCTTTCCCCGGGATGCCTTGGGATTTTTCCATTCTCCAAGGACGTCTCTACCCAGCTCTGTCTTCCCTAGATGGGATTCCATGATTTGCAACTTCCCCACTTTCAGGAGACTTCCCTGGTGGCTCAGATAGTAAAAGCATCTGCCTACAATGCAGGAGAACCGGGTTCGATTCCTGGGTTGGGAAGATCCCCTGGAGAAGGGAATGGCAACCCACTCCAGTATTCTTGCCTGGAGAATCCCATGGACAAAGGAGCCTGGTAGGCTACAGTCCATGGGGTCACAAAGAGTCGGACAGGATTGAGCAATTTCACTTCCCACTTTCAACAAAAGCCCATCTCTCATGTTCCTGCCCCTAGGTTATGCTCTATGCTTTCTGGCTTGTTAATAAAATAATTCCACAAGAACATGGGGATTGTTAGATGCTAGTGGAGTTAATACATTATGATGTAGCCGCTATCTTACACTATCAAGTTTCCTCTTGGAAAAATGAAGGGGCAGGTGTGAAGACGCTCTAAGATCCCATCTTTTTCAATTTCATTTAAAACATATGATCCATGAACCTCCACACATTATTCTTACATTTTGACAAAGGCCTTCTGTATATAATGAATCTTAATTAAAAGAACACCCTTCTCTCTTCTGCCCCTTAAATGGAATGTCCCAGGTTTAATGGCCGTCTCTCCTCTCATGGAGGTTCCCTATGACCCCACATTTATGCTAATGGCTCCTAAATCCACATTTCCAGTCTCCCTCTGACCTTGAGTTCCTATCTCTATGTTGTTATCTGTTGGTTATTTTCATTTGGGTTTTCCACAGTTCTCCAAAATTCACTAAATACAAAATAAAATCATCATTTTTATACCCTTCCAAGCTTCTCTTCCTTATAGACCATTCATGAGTAATACCACTCTCTGTCACCCATTGGGGAAATTTGCTCATAGTCCTACATTCTTCTCTTTCCTCACCTCCTACAACCATTCCAACCCGTTCATTCTTCATCTTATACTCTGTCATCCATCCAGTGTCCTTAACTCCCCAGAAGAGCCCTCATCTGTTTTCTTAGAAATTGTTGCAATGACCTTGAACAGGCTTTCCATCATCTAGTGCTATTTTATGCCAAATCTTCCTGTTATGATTACACCTCAGGATCAGTGGGAGAAGCAGATAAGATAAGGAACATGGACATGGTTTATAAAATTTAAAGAGTTCTACTAGTGTGCTCTGTTATTTGTTGCTTTCTGGAAAGAGATCGCTGATTCTGGCTTCTGCATCTTTGTGCTGGTTCCTGTGTCTACAGTGTTCCCCTTGCTTCCCTTTTCCTTTTAAAGTAATATCCTTTCCTTAAGGCTTAGCACAAGCTCATGTCTTCCATAAGCACAATCTAACCATCCTCACCTTCTTTAACATCTTCTTTCTAAACACCCGTGCCTTTGCTTCCTCCTTTGCTCTTTGTCAGTTACACCCTTGAACCTCCCATTTGATTTCCTGGTTCATGGTTTATTCTCCATGATCAGGTAGTAAGGTTGGCTGAAGGTAGGAACCATATCTTTATACTACTCTAAAGCAAACTAGAAGATGCTCAAAAACAGTGGATGGATGGATGGATACTTCCATGGCCTTCTATTTGTTTTGACCTGAAATTATAAATCTGGCACATGCAGTCTGTGTAAGAAGGATTCCTAAATCCCTTGGGCACAGAGATCCAGTTGTCTAAGCAAGGGAATGACAGTTGGATGCCAAAACCCTGATTCCTCTCAGGGCAGTGGGAATGAAGCTAGTAGAAATAACATGGGGCAATAAATTTGCAACACCTTGCACATCTAATGCTCTTCTTCCTTTCATGGTGTACCAGAAAGAGATTGCAGAGCTGGGTGAAAGAGGGGACAGTGTTCCAGGTGAGTCTGCAGGCCAGCACTGGGGTGTGTGCATGTGTGCAGGCATGTGTGCCTGCTGCTCTCTAACAAACACACAAAATGGGAAGTATGTAGCCCATTGTTTCCTCTGCCCAGGTAGTTGGGCGTGTTCAGTGTTTCTTCAGCAAATGGGGTCACTTATCCAAATACACAATTGGACAATAAACGAAACCGTGGGAAATTCACAGTGCCAGAGGTCTTCATTCAGTGCTGATTTTAAATGGACCTTGATGCATAGGATGAAAGAGCCATTAGCAGGGAAGAGTTTAAACTACATTAGGAGAGCAGAGAAAATTGTCCAACATTTGGTCAGTCTAGTGAGGTAAAAGGGAATATGGGGTGGGGGAAGCTATTAGAGAAGGAAAGTTGTCTTCCCACAATGGCGCTGAAGAGCAGGCATGGGGTGGAATAAAGTGCCAACGTGGATCTGGAAACAATGCATAAATACCATAAATACATGCAAAGTTCCCAGATGGTAGAACAGTTATTTCTTCACCGCTAAAACCATTACAAATGCCTTTCCTCTTCCCTCTCTCTTCTCCCAACCATGCCTCCTCCTTCCTTTGATTCTGTCTATGGAACGTAAAGTATATTTGAGGTGCTTAAAGGAAGGCTTCAACTACTGTTTTACAAGTCAATACTAATTATTGTTTAGCACTGGATTATGGGCCGGATCATGGAATTAAAACGGAGCTGTTAGGACACCTTTGTACCTGGCAAAGAGTTAATAAGCACATGCTGGGTCCCTGTAGCAACTGCCAAGCTGGTTAACTATTTTATCGATGGCACAGGAACAAAATCTAATAAATCAGTTTACTTTTATCTCAGTGTTTCCTTCTTCATTAGCAAAACAAAAAAGCTTTGTTGTAATGGTTATCAAATGGTGGGAAATTTTTAAAATATTGTTCAGTTGGTTATCTGCAGAGTCGGGTAGATGTGTATATTGGAGGAAGAAAAAAATGACAAGCAAATCTGGGGTCAGCAAAGCTACTGGATTAATAGCATAAACAGAGAAAGTGATTTGTCTCCTGAGACCCAGGGTGGTGACTGGACTTCCTCACGACTGTGTGTTTGGTGGATTATAGATCAGAATTCAGACCGTGGACAGCATGTGTGCATGTGTGTGCGTGTGCGTGTGCGTGTGTGTGTGTGTGTGTGTGTGTGTGTGTGTGTGTGTGTAGTATGGCAGCCTACACTTCTAGAAATGGAAGGGCAGGGCTTCTGCCTCCAGGTCTAGTCACTGGGGATTTCTTGGTAAGGGCTGCATAGCTGGGACAATTTGGAAAAGGGGAGGGAGTGAGGAAGAACAGGGGTGAGTTATGAACAATCTGTTTGTTCTGATGAGATGTCCAGCTGGGTTGGCAGCCAGCTTCCCAAAGCAACTCAATTCAGCAGATCTCTGAGCAACTAAATGGTCCTTCGTGGCTTTAGGGTCCTGCTGACTGGAGTGAGATTTGAACCAGTGACCTGTAAGTGAGAAATGCTATTTGCTATTGCCGGGTGCAAGTGTTGTTTAGTTTGACCCTCTCACCGCCCCCCACAGGTTCCTCAAAATTAACATTTAGACATGTTCACCACTGAAAATGGAGTACAGATGACTGTCTCCCTTACCCTGGTGATTAGACCTAAAGCTGATTTTTAAAAGCTTTGGAAATGGTTGGTGAAATATGTTATTTGTATAAATTCTACAAATTTTAACTTCCTTATGTGATAATAAAGCAAGGAGTAGGATGGGGTGGCATACTCTACATATAAGTCAGGGTATGCAAGGATAATGTATAGCTTAATAACAGATTCAATTTTTCTCCGTGTTAGGTATTAGTACTTACTTCAGTAATTTACAATATTGGAATTACTTTGTGGGAGTTAAGAATCCATTAAGATGTGTATCTTATGCAGTTGGTATTACATGTAACATATATATTTTTTAATTCTTAATCTTTAACCTCAGTATTGCATAAAGGTGTGAGGGATCAATTATAGATAAAAAGGGGGGAGATCTCAGAGGACTTGCAAACCTATTGGCAGTTTCTCCAAGATACAGTACCAGGTTTGTATATATTGGTATTTAGTTTGCCATGGCTCAGAAGAGGAGAAACTTTGTAATTGATTTTATTTGAAAGCAAGAGATGGGACCAAAGGAGAGGTTTTGGTCTGCAGTTTTTGCATTCAGCCCATATAAATTAACCATTCCTATCAGAGGAGTTTAATGGTGCGTTCTGGCTTTTTTTTTTTTTTTAATACAAGTGTGAATGAATGCCTCAGGCTAGGCAAACTCCACCTCTCAGAACCTCAGAGGCTGTGGGAATGACCCCTGCCCTTCCGACCCATCCTTAATTGGCCTATAGTCCAAGAAGCAATTAAAACTAAGGGTCTGATTCATAAAATGTGAATATGCCATTTGAATGTGTGCAGGGGGATTCCTGTTCACAATGCTGGGATAGAAGCAGCAAGGACTTTATTTTTTTCCTCCAAGCCTACCTTTCATAAATTTGCTTTTCTTTTCTCCTCTGGGCCTTAGATGACCAGCATACTTTTCCTGACAAATCTAGAGTCAGCTTCAGGGCCAAGATTAGGCTCATGTGTCTATGACATAGATGCACGTCATAATGGCCTGCTGACCTAGTATCCCTCTGCTCCCCTAAGCTGGATATTTTAATCATGATTTTTTTTTTCATATCTATTCCTATTATTTAACAGAATATGGGAAGAAAACTCTAGAAACAGAGTTGAGCATTGTTGTCTTCAGAGACTCAAGCTAAGGCAAAGCTGTCAGAACTTGCCAGAGATAAGCTTCATGAATGAATTGGGAGCAGAAAAAGTACCCCTGAATTCCAAAATGTTTAATTACAATACCAGGGAAACCCTCATTTACACAATTGCTATTTACACTTTCTCACAATGTATACACCTCTTACTCTCGGCCTTCTACCTCATACTATTAAGCCCCCAATATTGCTGATTTACTGAGTTTCTGAAATCTGTATAGAAATTCTAAGTTGAACATGATTCTTGGGCAGCATTTCATAAACACTCTTATTTTGTTTGTTTGTTTGAGAATGAACCGCAAGAAACAGAGTATCTTGTAGGAGATAGTAATTAGGGTATAGAAATCGTCTATTTTTTTAGTTCAACCACAATTTCAAGTACAGGAGTCCATTTGAAATGTGTCTTAGACTAATGTCCAACCCTAAGAAAGAATTGTAATCATATGCCCTTAAGAATATTGTGCTAGCTGTCTGGGGCACACTAAGTTGACAAATAATCACTTGATTCAGTTCTTGCGTTTGCTTTGTCTAATAAACAGTAGTCTATCCTTTATTATTTCCTGCAGTTTGTATTATAGTTGCTATTCACAAAGTTTCTATTTATTTTCCAGAATATTGCTATCAGCCTTGTTATCATGGACTCTTTTATTCAGCCTTTCAAATAGGGCAGAAGGTTATCTGGTGCATTAGCCTATAGTTAAAGCCTACATCTACACCATACCAAACAACCAGGCAGAAAGTGAAAACCTTCACTCCCTCTCCCAGATGGCCCCAGATGCATGGCATTGTGTAGACCGAAACAGCCAGATGGCTGAATGGATTTTTCACTTTCCATCTGGGTGCGTGACATGGTAGAGATGCAGCCAAAGTCTTGAGCCAAAAGAAAATGCCAGCCAAGGAGATGAGGTATTGCTACTTACCAGGCACCTAATTCCCACTGGGTGGTATTGTGACCTTGGTTTGATTTATTCTTTCAGAAGCACGTCACTCTTATGGGAACAACGATTGTCGACATCTAGAAATAAAGAGGGATGCGGACAGATCTGAAGAGACGTGGAGGGGGATGTCTCCTTTGCTTTCTCGTGAGGACAGTTCTTTTACTGACTTGGTGGGAACAGTGATACCCGGGCACGGCCTTCTCCTTCTAGGTCTCTGGAGGTCAGCAAGCTGGAGTCACTACAAAACACCCGGAGACAACGAACACATCAAGGGACTTGCTGTCCATCATGGGTATCACTAAATCTCTTTGACCAACCCTGGGCAGTGAATTACAGCAGCGTAGGATTGACTTACAGTTTATTTCTAGTATTTGAAGCCATTCAGAAAGGCCTATAAAAATATATGACAAAGTAACAGGCTACCTCAAGCTCCTTGTAGCATGTTTATGAGTTTAAACTGTATTGAGCTTGTGTTTATAGAAACGAATACAGGGATTCCTTATGTCCTATTCCTTCCTTCTCTCCTTACCCTGCGATAAGCTCTTTTGTGACTAGGGGCTGGGGGTTGGTCTCCAAGACCCTCAGAAGGTTTGAACTCCTAACCAGAGTTGCCGTTCTGTTAGGAGGCAGTCTTACTGATGAACATACAACTTGTATTTTTCTGGCATAGCTGAAATTCTTTTGTTGAGGAACAGGATAGTCAAATGACAGTCGCAAAAGACAATCGAAGTTACCTTTCACCCAGTCTTCACCCCAACACTGTTTGACACTTACTGAGAAACTAATTGCAGCCTGAGTGGGGCCACGGGACAAATGCTACAATCCAAGCATAACGTGACACCAAATATAATAAGGTAACATATTGTTAAAAGTCAATATCCCAAGTCTAACAATACGGTGTCACAGACTCATAAGCGTGTAACCATATAATACATAATTGTCATCTGCAGAGAAAAGATCTAATTTTGATAATGCATATTGAGATTGGTTGTCTGAAAAATGCTCATGGCTCCAGAAGGTTTGACAGTCCTGAATATCACATAATAGCATGTAGCCAAGGAACATGGGATGAAGGGAAGAAAGAGAGACTCTATTCCAGAACGCAAGCACTCCCACTCACAGTTTTATTTTTAAGAACACGATTCTGCTCAGACAATGAGCAAGTTTATGTGAAGGGTGGTCTGTGCCTGGGTTTCCGTATCTGGAATCTGTGTGTGTGTGTGTGTAGGTTCCTGTCCATCCTCTGTGGTTTGAACTATAGGATTCTGCTTTGACAAGTATTCTAAGGTCTCTTACTTATAAGGACTGATGTAGCTTTAAATTCCAAAGAAATTAAGCAAAATCAACAGACTCTTGAAACAGGTTGTCTCCTACCAATTTCCTAAATTTTAAGATAGCTGTGGTCATCATCCCTCTTATAGTCTCACGTGTAGATTTTTTCTCCTTAAAACACTGTTTTTAAATAAAGATATGTCTTCCAACCTGTGGCAGCTAAGAGTTGAAGAAATCCTAGAGTAAAAAATATGCTAGGTATATTTATTGGGTGTATGTGAAGTCCCTAAGGTAACAGAAGACCTTTGACAAGTGTTTCATTTCAATTTTGTATGAATGAACCCTGTGGAGGAAGTCATTCTATTTTCATTTTATAGAGAGGAAGACCCATTGCAACTGGGTTATACTGTAGGCCTTCTTTGCTCTGTATTTCAGGATCTGGTTTTCTCTGAGTGTGCCACCTCTTGGCAGGATGTGATGCAATGCGGTCCTTTGTTCCCATACCCATAACTTGGCTGGGGTCCACTGCTCTGGACTCACTGATCCTCAGATCCCATTAGTGCCTGTAAACTTGGGCTCTTGCTGATCTGGATGCACTTGTAACTAGAAGTTTTGTGCATCTTTCCAAACTCTTAGAGCATTGTTTTCATCTCTGTCTCATGATGTTCCTCTGAGGTTGCCCTGTCAATATTCACTTATGACCACACCTCAAGTCCCTTTACTATTAATAGATGAAGGCTTCTCAAGGGCAGAGACATCAGGGTCATTTCTGAGGCCTTCCATCAATCATAACATCCAAGCATATAGTCTGTATATGATGTGTGAACATTAAATTGTGTGTGTAACAAGTATGTAGCATAAAAATTATATCAGTCCAGTACCATTTAAAAAGGATGAGAGGAACTTTGAAGTCATCAACCTTGCTTCCCAACAGCACTTGACTCACTATGGCACTTCCCTCAAGAGACCCATTCGTTCATTTCTTCATCAGATTTTATTGTACATGGTTCTCTATTCACAGCATTGGGTCAGATGCCCTGAGGATATAGAGAGAAATAAGAAATAGAAACTCTGTCTTTGAAGGGATCATAATCTAGTTGATAAGCTTATGCAGTTATAAATATTAGAGGAGCTTGTTGATATGTGAGGCCTATTTTAGGGGTTGAAATGGTTATTATTAAAATATCTATCATTAAACGCAGAACACGTTAATTGATATGGGAGTCCAGGGAAGGGAACAATGTCAATATGGATGATTGGGAAGGCATTTTTTTTTGAGGGGGTTGTTGTGCATTTTGAAATGAGGAATGGTATAAGGAGCTGCCAGAAGAAAGTGAAGGTCATGTGCAGCACTGTTTTCCATTAGCTGAAGTTGGAATGCTGGTGCAGATGTGACCGCAGATGAGATGTCTGTGTGGGAGGGTAAGGTGACTAGGGAGCTGTGGAGAGAGTGTCTGAGGAGGGAAGGGGCCTGGTCAGGTTTGTGGGCTTAGGAGATTAGCTTGGCTTGGAGTAAGAACTGTCTACTACAGGATGATAGATGGGGAAAAATGGAATCAGGAACAAACTTTATTTTCTTGGGCTTCAAAATCATTGCAGAGATTGCAGCCATGAAATTAAAAGATGCTTGCTCATTGGAGGAAAAGCTATGACAAACCTAGACAACATATTAAAATGCAGAGATATCACTTTGCCGACAAAGGTCGATAAATAGTCAAAGCTATGGTTTTCCCAGTAGTCATGTATGGATATGAGAGATGGACCATAAAGAAAGCTGAACACCAAAGAACTGATGCCTTTGGACTGTGGTGCTGGAGAAGATTCTTGAGAGGTTCCAACAGTAGGTTCCTGCTGTTCAGATTGTTGTTGTTCAGTCCTTCTAACTCTTTGCAACCACATGGACTGCAGCACACCAGGCTTCCCTGTTCTAGACTATCTCCCGGAGTTTGCTCATGTCCATTGAATTGGTGATGCCATCCAACCATCTTGTCCTCTGTCACTCCCTTCTCTTCTTGCCCTCAATCTTTCCCAGCATCAGGGTCTTTTCCAATGAGTTGGCTGGCCAACGCATCAGGTGGCCAAAGTATTGGAGCTTCAGCTTCAGCATCAGTCCTTCCAATGATTATTCAGGGTTGATTTTCTTTAGAATTGACTGGTTTGATCTCCTTGATCTCTCTTTGTTGTTCAGATTAGTCTCAAAGATGGTGAATCAGCACTACCTGTGTTGCCCACATATCTCCTGACCATGGCAGTCTAGATCTTACTTCTCACTATAATGGGAAGAAATGGATATGTCAGAAAAGCAAGTCTCCTCCTCAGAGGACAGAGCAGACTTGGCCTTCATTCTGGGCTCCATTTCCCCCAACTTTCAATGTGGGATCAGGAGGCTGAGATATCCTGATCAGATGCAGAGCTAGTTGGAACCTGAAACATGGCTCAGGTTTCAGGTTCTCTTCTGAAGCAAAAGAGAAACACCCCCAAAGCAGTTTGCCCCTGTCTTGTTTTATTTTCTTCCCCTCTACTCCTCCCATCAATTAAAGGCTCTACCCTTAATATGGGAACCAAAATTATATGTCTCTAGGGACTCAGTTTGCCATTGATCCATTTCAGAGCTCCTCTTCCTTTTCAAGAATGCGTTTTGGTGATCTGGTGGCAAAGCGTGAGCTTTCCTAGAGGCTAGAACAGTGCTTCCCAACATTTTTCACATCATGACACAGGTATTATATAAAATGATACTTGAAGGACACTCTGGAAAAGATGGGTGAATTGTTTATGGACAGAGCACTGGCCGAGCATTTCAGCCCCTCCAGTCTTCTTCAGTCCTCACTACTGACCCAGGAGACATTCCTGTGTGCCCACCGGATAGATGCTCTGGGCTGGAGGGGGCTAAATCTCATCACCCTCAGCTGTGAACTCATAGATTTATCATCGAAGGTTAGTATAGGCCCTGCTTATCTGTAGTTTCTTAGTGTCTCAGTATTTTTTAAAGTAAGAGAGGTCAAAAATAGGATTACTGGATGGTGATTCAATGGAAATGTGCCATTTTCACAGCAATCACAGAACTTATAAAATATTGTTTACTCACAAAATACAACTGCATGGCACTAGTTTAAAGCTATGTATATGTAGTGAGCACCTTCTTTCTAGCCTGTCAGGGAATCATGGCAAGGCCAGGTACAATTTCGCCTGAGAAGTATGCTCAAATTCTTCATTAGGTGTGTGAATTTGAGGTCCAGGCCAAAGCCTCTGCCCACCCCATGCAATTAAATCCTGGTGGGTAATAATGATTGTTAGTGATAGAAATATATTTGCTGTTGCTGTTGTTGTTTGGTTGCTAAGTCACTTCCAACTCTTTTGTTACCCCAGACTGTACCCTGCCAGGCTCCTCTATCCATGGGATTTCCCAGGCAAGAATACTGGTGTGGATTGCCATTTTCTTCTCCAGGGGAATCTTCCCACCTAAGGGATCTAACCCATGTCTCCTGCATTAGAGGGCTCCTGCATAAAAAGTGCTCTTCACCACTGAGCCACCAGGGAAGCCCAGAAATATGTCAGGTGATTTTTATGTGCCAAGTACTGTGTTTTTACATGGATTATTGACTTTAATCTTCAGAGTAGATCTAATTATCCCTCTTTTACAGATGAGTAGACTGAGACTTAGAGGGAGAGGTTAAGTAGCTTGCTCAAAGCCACATGGCAATTGAGTAACAGCAGTTTGATGCTAATACCACTCATACCTATAGACTATGACTATACCAATAGAATATATGCCCCCAGAATTTTTAGAGAATTCTCCTTATATTCAGGGAGAAAAAGAAATCATAGAGTTTTATTTACTAACAACTGGCCTTAAAAGCTGATCCCTCAGAGGTTCTGACAGCAGGATAAAGAAGTAAGTATTGTATAGTTAGTGAACTCCTTTGTACTCTTAAGTAGTCAATGGATTATTTAGGGTTACTCGGTTTAGTAGATTTACCTAATGCCCAAACCAGTCCATCCTAAAGAAAATCAATCCTGAATATTCATTCATTGGAAGGACTGATGCTGAAGCTGAAGCTCCAATACTTTGGCCACCTGATGTGAAACGTTGACTCATTAGAAAAGATCTTGATGCTGGGAAAGATTGAAGGCAGGAGGAGAAGGGGAGGACAGAGGATGAGATGGTTGGATGGCATCACCAACTCAATAGACATGAGTTTGAGCAAGCTCCGGGGGATGGTGAAGGTCAGGGAAACCTGGTGTGCTGAAGTCCATGGGGTCGCAAAGAGTCAGACATGACTGAGTGAACATCAACAGCAAACTAATACCCAGATAATTTTGAATTTCAGATAAACAAGGAATGACATTTTTTAAGGAAAAATATTTCCCACATATTTCAGGGGATATACTTATATAAAAATGATTCTTTATCTGAAACTCAAATATAATTGGGAGTCCTATATTCTATCTGGCAATCTGACAGTGTTAATACTGTCTGTTGGTAGCTTTGGATTTCTTTTAACATTTATGACTCCTTGATAACACCAGACAAAGGTAATTATTATTAAAAATAGCAAAATGAATATTGTAACCATAAGATCACAGAGAAGAGAGAACAGCAGAGAGTTGTGACAGCATTGCAACTCTTTGCCAGATAGTGTTGGTGGTCATACAAAGATTAGACTGAGTTTTTGGGTCTTGCTCACAAGACAAATCAGAGAAAGCCACTGAAGCCACTAACCAAGATTGGGAAAGTCTCGGTCATGTGAAGGTTTGAGACATAAAAAGAAGAGAAATGCCATTAATGGGCTTCCCCTGATGTGGATCTTCTGGAGGAAGTAAAAAAGGGGACATGAGATAGTTGAGAAGAGGGCAGATCTAAGTAGAAGAGAACAGACATGGGCATACAAAGGACAGAATGACAAGCTCCTCAGAGTTGTTGTGCAAGGAAGGGGGTCACTTGGCTTGGACAACTGGTTAGAATATATCATGAAGGGCACAAAAATAACATTTATCAAATACCAAGTACCAGGTTGTTCTGAGCTGAGTAGTGTCCTCCCAAAATTCATGTCCTAGAGCTTATGAATGTGACCTTGGTTGAAAATAGGATCTTTGCAGATATAATCAAGTTAAGATGAAGTCATTCAGAGGTAGAGGGGGCTCTAAGTCCAATGTGATCCATGTCCTTATAAGAGGAAAAATTGGACACAGAGATGTAGACACACAGAAAGGATACCATATGAAGATGAGGCAGAGAGTGGAGAGATGAGTGTCCTGGCCAAGGGACACCAAGAGTTTCTGGTGACTTCCTGAAGCTACAGAGAGACCAGGGAGGATCCTCCCCAGAGTCTTTGGAGAGAGCACAGCCTGGCTCAACCAACATCTTGATTTCAGATTTTTAGCTTCCAGAATTGTGAATTTCTGTTTTAATAGCCATCTAGATTGGGGTGATTTGTTATGGCAGCCCTAGGTGTCTAATAAATGTGTATACCTCATTCTATGTGGTTACTGCCTCCTACACAAATAAAAAGGGCAAAAGTCATTGAGGAAAACTGGAGAGGAAAGACAATTCACCACATGTTTCCTACTTTAATTAGCTTTGAAGGCAGACTTGATCACAAAGAATTGGGGTCTGCAAACTTCCTATAAAGGCTCTGATAGTAAATATCTTAGGCTTTGCTGGCCATGGGTTCTCTGTGGTAGCTATTCAATGCTGCTACTGTAGAGCGAAAGGAGTGTAGACAGGACATAAGCAAATAGGCATGAAGAGACCCCAGTACAATTTTATTTACTAAAATAGGCAGTGGGCTGGTGGGCTAGATTTGGCCCCTGGGCTATAGTTTGTCCAACTCTGACAAAAGATCTGGCTTTTGGAGATTCCCACCTTGCCTTGTGGATATGTGAAATTTATAGCCATCCAAGTGAAGTAAAACTCGACTTGTGTGTTTGCGACTTCTCACTTACCTGGTGGGACTAAAAATCATGGAACTAATATTTTCTCAGGCAAAGTGACTTCTTGGTGAACATGTTTTCCAATGTGAGGCTCTTGTGCATAGACAACACCTCTCAAGGTGCCATGGAGAACTTGACTTTTACCAACACTCTTAGAACCAGAATTTGAGTCACCCAAGGAGAGACCATTCATTGTTTTCATTGCTGAATCTCGCTTTAAATCTTGCATCCTCAATTTAAATCCTCTAGTTTGATCATTTATCTGGTTTGCGAGGCTTGATTCTGAGCAACTTTTTGACTCATTCCAAAAGTCAGATCCACCCTCAAAAAAGGCAAAAAAAAAATTGTTACTATCGGGGGCTTCTAAAGAATTTGCCAAAGGCTCTGACAAGCAGTCCCAATGAAGAGTTTCAAGCCCTTTTGTTCTGGCAGTGCTAGTAGAGTAATGCTCAGCATCCCAGAACATCCCTGAGAAAAGGACGGAGCCCTAGCTCCTGTGTAAGTGGAGCTGGACTTATTAAAAGGTAATTTTCATCACTATCTTTGGCTCACTTCACTCACTGGCCCGAAAGTGGGGGTACAGATATGTGCATGCTCAGGAAATATGGGCGTTTACACACTCCAGAGACTCAAGGACACCAGTCACGTTTACCCACATGACCACCACCTTTCTTTCCCAGCCAGGTATTCAACACCTCTAAGAAGCAATTTCTCCTTGGGGAGCTTTTCCTAAAACATCAGCAACTTCCAGGCCTCGATCTTGTCTTGGCAGAGGAACTGCTGTACACATCACAGTTTATCAGTATTTCTGAGACGAGCTGCTTCCCCTGCCCACTGCTGCAGATGTGGGTCTCAGAGGAGCCCTTCTGGCTGATATTACAGGACATTTCTTACCTTCTCCACTTTAGAGTGTTAGTTTCCTACTCACCGCAGCATCCCTCCTTGTCAGAGGGATGCTGGCTGTGTGAGAGCTGTAGCACCTGAGACTCACTGGAGGCTGTCAGATGTGATTTCACCTCATCTTATGAGGCATTGGAGGGAGGAATGCTGGATTTTATTTGAAAATTGAATCTCACTTGGTTGCAGGAAGTGATCTTCAGACCATCTGTCCACTTCCTCTGATTTTCAGAACTTAAATGCAGTGTAATGTGTATTAATTATATTATAATATATGTTATGTGAAATTATATTATATGTTACTTTAATTATATTAATTCTGGTGATGATTTGACTTTCAAGACCCTCAAGGGGGCATCTCCTTTCTATGTGGAGGAGAAGAGCATCTTCGATTTGCACAAATAAAGTATTTCTCAGCAATAAGCACTATGACCAGAATGATATCTGCAGTCAGCTTAGCTTTACCCAGCTTCTGAGCCAACCCCCAAGTGTCCACAGAAAGGTATCATGTTAATTAAATCATTTGTTAGTGTCTAGAATCATATTTTGGAGAAGGAAATGGCAACCCCTCCAGCATTCTTGCCTGGAGAATCCCATGAACAGAGGAGCCTGGTGGGCTACTGTTCATGGGGTCACAAAGAGTCGGACACAAATGAGTGACTAAGCATAGCACACAGAATCATATTTATCTGCTAGAGAAGTAACAGCATTTATGCATCTTTTACCTGTAGAGCAATTTGAACTGTGCTTCTGCAGGTTGAATGCTACAACACCTTAAATACGGTGGAGCATGTTGTTTGACGAAATATACTTCTATTTTATCCAAGAATCAGCCTGACCAGGTAAAGAACAAATATAAGTGATTTTTTTTTCTTTTTAGAACAATTAGATTTATGTACTGTTACTGCTAAATACATAGGATTATTCCAAGAATGAAAACAGTGGTAATTCTGGTAGAACTGAAGCAAGGAACTGTGTACACCTTCGTTTATGAGGCGTTTTGTAGAGGGCTAGAAAAAAAGCAGTGTGTTGCCAGGGAGTAAGTGGAAATTCTGCTGGTTAGCATTTGAGTGGCAGAGCTAAAAGGCAACCTTGAGGGTCTCATCACAGAATCATATGTTTACATGGAGTGGAAAGGTCCTCCAACCCCAGGGCCCATGTGGAGTGTGAGGCCTCTCTGCTCCCTAGTGACCTTACCTTGAGAAAGCAGAACTGATCTTCTCTGTGATATGAGCTTCCAACCAATTCCACTGCCGTCCATTCTTATGTTACTGAGGTTTACTCAGCAAGGCATTTAGATGGTCCCCTGACTGAATAACCAATCTCATCCCCCATACGCTGGTTCATTTGGTAGTGCTTATAATGCTCACCTCCTAATGATCTAAGGCAGGGGGCAGTGAACTTTCTATGCAGATATCCAGATAATAAGCCTTGTTGGCTATGCAGTCTCTGTCACAACTGCTCAACACTACCACCATATATGTACAGCGTACATAGCCATGGACAATGCAGACAAACAGACAGGGCTGTGTTCCAATGACACTTTATTTACCAAAACAGGCAACAAGTAGATTTGGCCTGCAGACCATAGTTTGCTGACGCCTGGTCTATGGAGGCAAAAGGATTCTATTCTTAGGCACTTACAAATCTTACATTTAGAGATTTAACCTGGAACAATACAAAGATCATTAAATTAGGAATTAGGAGACATGGGCTGTACTCTCAGTTTTGCCATGGCTTGGGGTAACTTGTTTAACCTCTCATGCTTATATTTCCTTATCAAAAAATGAGGGGCTCAGGTTAAATGATCTTTAAGTTTCCTTGCAGTTGGAAAATTCTGATGTCCTCTAAGCACTGATAGTTCTAAATTATGGGCTCCAAGGAATATCCCTCCCCATATCTTTAATTGTCGTGCAAGGTTTTTAACTGCAAAGTTGACATTTTGGGATGGGGTCTGGAGGAGAGAGACTTGTTGGCTGGTGCCTGTTTGCTGTTCCAATGGCTTGCTTCCTAAATCTGATGCTAGATTGCCTTGGTCTGGAGCTTCATCTATTCTCTAAGCAAATCTCATATTTGAAACGCTCTCTATTGACACCATTTTTCTTTGCCATCAACAGCAGAATGAGGCACTGCTATATCTCCTCCTTTTGTTTGTTCTATTGCCCCCAAGAGTGAGCTCTTACTTTGTTTAGCTGTTGCATTTTTCATTTGAGTGATTCCTCTCCCCAGTGGATGGGGACAGAGTCTATACTTCATGTTGTCCCCATTTTGCAGATGAGGAAGCTGAGGTCCAGAGAGAACAATGACTTTCCCAGGTTCACTCAGCTAGAAAGTGGCAAATCCAGAATTCCAAGTCCTGACTTCCAGCTCTGTCTTTAGAGTTTGTTTGTTTTTTTTTTTTTTTTTAACTCTGTGAGGTTTATTCAAAGTAAGGTGAATCATTCTTTGAGGGAAGTTTTCACAAAGGTGCCAGTTTTGCCTCAGTGGGGCCTCTGCCTTAGAAAGAGCTCTTTCTTGCATGCCAGGGCATGTAGGCTATTACTTCCTTCCGGGAGAACTGGAAAACTTGGGCAACTGGAAAGGGTGTTTTATTTTTTCTTCTTATTTATTTTAAAAATATAAAACATCAGAATATGTAAAATGGCAGCTGCCAGAAATATTGTCCTTGTCTCTTTCCAAGTGCCAGTAAAAAAATATGATGCTATCTTCTGCTGAAATGGGCTTTCCTGGGATTGGAGCAGCTATAGTCCTAATCCATGAACTATTCATCATGGTGGCATTAGCAAATGTTTGCTTGCAGTAACTTCCCCCCAGTGAATCTCTTGCATTTCTACAGCTAATGGTTAAACAGGACTTGGACTTGAACCGATATTTGCATCTCTCCAGCCTCTGGCAATCTGATTATTAGTGCAATAAATATACAACATTTAATAACTCTTCACTTTTCCACTTTGAAACCATTAGTTGTCTCCAGGTTGACTATGAAGAACTTCAAATTCAATTCATTAACATTTCCTTAAATAGACCTCTTAACAGCACAGGTCTGGCTTTCCCATTATGTACTGTCACTAATAATGGTTTTTACTTCTAACCTATTATTAATTAAAAAATAAAAAAGAGCCCTCCACTCTCTCCATTTCTGAATAAGGTTTAGATCCTCTCTGCGTGAACTGCAAAGAGGCCTTCAGAGAGTGGCTTGTAGTGTCTGATAATTGCTATCAAGGTAAATAATTTAGCTGGTCAGACAGAGTGCACTTCTCTTTGCTTCGAGTGGACGGCTTCAGTCTTGGCCAGCCGGGCAAACTAGACCCAAGGCAGAGAGAGTCAGAGTTGCATGAAACTTGCATTAAGAGGCAACAGGAAAAGGCAGCTTTGCTCAGGGATATCATGGTGACCCCCGAAGCTTGCTGTGAGCTGGACACTGCTATCCTTCCTACATCTGCAGCCAGACAGGGACGTCCAGACCGCCGGAGCCCTCATAGACAGAGGCATCTTTCTCCAAAGGCTTTCACGATTTTGCCACGAAGGACAAATGAACAGGCACAGATCCTCTGGATGCCCTAATCTTTTCTTTCCCTACTTCAAAGCCTCCTGTGTTGCCTCTGAGCCTGTAATTACCCTGGAGGTATTTTAGATTTGAAGTGACACCAGCAAAATTGCACTTCCTGATCATGGGAGTCCACAGTTGTGTTTAATCAATTATGAAGCTGGTCACGAGATGGAGTTTTTCAGCCATAACTATTAAGGGGGAATCATGATCTAGCCCAACTTCTTGTGCTCAGGGTAAGGGGCCCGCAATCTGAAATTAAAGAAACACTAGCCACTTGATGTGGTTTAATTTAGTCTCTGCCTCCTTAATTAAAAGCATACCATTACCCACCCACATAACAAACTGACACTTTTATGCCAGACTGTAACTCAAAAAAAAAAAAAAAAGAAAGAAAGAAAACTGCTAAAGTTAGGTGGAGCTAAGACACTGATTTTAAGACACCAGTGGAGGCTCCAGAACACCACAATAGAATCTAGATTTATTTAAACTGGAAGCTTTATCAAGCTTAGAGGCTATTTGAGAATTGGTTCTCCATCTGTTTCTCCCTGTACTCCTCATCCCCCTCGGCCTTGTCTTTAGCTGTCTGTCTGTCTGTCTGTCTTGCCTGTCTGGAGCTGTCTCTCTCTCTCTCTCTGTCTTTCTCTTTCTGCCTGTCTGTCTCTGTCTCTCTCTGTTTGTCTCTCTTTGTCTCTGCCTCTGTGTGTGTGTGTCTCTCCCTCCTTCTCTCTCTGTCCCTGCCTCTCTCTGTGTCTGTCTCTCTCTGTCTCTCTCTTTGTGTCTCTCTCTCTCTTGCACAGTCCCGTGCACACATGTATCCCAATCAGAAACACACCTTTGTTTATTTGCCATCAGCAGTCCAGAAAGGGAAGAAATAGTTCCTTTCTTGGATGTTCATTTTGGAGACATGTGTGTCTGTGTGGTCAGGCCTGGGGAGTTACAGGGGAAAGAAATTGAGACCAACCCTCAAGGCCTTCATCCCCATAATCCCAGTCCTATAGCCACAAGCCTGGAGAGTCCTGGCCTGGAGAAGCTGGCCTTGGTGGGCTCAGGACCACACAAGGCGCACTGTGTGTCTGCGACAAAGCCCCCCTTGCCGGTTCTACTCAGAGCCATCTGCGTGCTTTTTGAGGCTTAAGTTGTCGACAAGGACTCCAACTCCAGATGCTCAGATGGGCCCGGTTGGGCTGCTCCCTGCTCAGATCTCTTGCCACGCTTTCCGTTGTGGTGCTAGAGCCCTAAAGCTAGTGGCAACCAGACCACCTGCCTTGGCCAGCAACCTTGCCTCACTTTATGCTGTCCATTGTCCCACCCTACCTACCTCATTCCTCAGTGGCATATTGTTTTTGTACTTTGAGAGGTCACACGGCCTAGTGGTTCGGAACACAAATAGTCACACTGTAGTGTTGAAATTCTGGCTCTGCATGTCCCTTGCTATGTGATTGCATCTGAAAGATGAGGATGTTAAGAGTAACAATTTCCAATGTTTTTCTGAGGATCCAAGGAGTTAATTCAGGTTAAATACTTAGAATAGCATGTAACAAACCTGATATGTTATTAACTTTTCAAATTGGATGCCACTTCCCATTTTCCTATCTTTGAATGAATCATGACAGGCAAGAATATAAAATTTAGCATTTCAGAGCTGAAAGATCTTTGTGCTTGATCAGCCAGACCCGCTCAGTTTTTAAATGAAGAAACTGAGGTCTAGTAAGAGAAAGTAACCAACGTATTAAACAGATTGAGTGGTGGAGTGGATTCTGCTTAATCCAGTGCTCTTTCAAACATGCTCTTTGCAAATATTTCTCCTTCTTCCTGATGAGAGCTCTCTGGGACTTGGGATTGCTAGAAGGAGCAGCAGCTTTAATATTAAAGCCTTGCTGACCAGCCTCAGATTCATATAGGCAGTCAGTGTTCTCTTTGGAAGGACTTGAAGGGTGCTTCAGAGACCCTAAATATTAATAGCTCCCCTGTTGCTGCTAGCCATTCTACCCTCCTTCTGTGTTGGCACAGGATTTGCTCTGTGACCTTAGGTCTTAATTTCCTCTTCTGCTCAAAGAGAGAGGGGTTTCTGTGCTCTCTTCTAACTGTAAAGTTATATGACCATATTAATAAAATACAATAGACTGTAAGAATATGTGTGCATTGGATGATATGGTATTGATTTGTGATGCCTCCTGTAAGTTCTGTGAGTTAATATTGTTTGTAAAATAATGGGGGTGATTTCCGGGTAAGTCTAGACATTCCGTTCATTAATCTCACATTCCATTCATTAATCTCACTTAGAGATAAGACTATATTAAAGAATCAATGCAGGAGACACAAGAGATGCAGGTTCGATCCCTGGGTTGGGAAGATCCCCTGGAGTAGGAAATGATAACCTGCTCCAGTATTCTTGCCTGGAAAATTCCATGGACAGAGAAGCCTGGCAGGTTACAGTCCGTGGTATTGCAAAGAGCTGGACATGACTGAGCAACTAACTCACACATATATACACACACACGCAGAGTCCTAAAAATCAAAAAAGAGTCCTTGTTTATAACATTTCTTTGGATTAAGTTGTAGACCATGAGCAGAAGAATGTGTATCATGTCTCTGTTACCCTAAAAAGGACAGTCCATGACATGGGTATTTCTGAACCCAAATTCCAGATTCTAATGGGGTTCCACTGTCATGACCTTCATGTCGGGATCTGGAAAACATACTCTCATATTCTCTGTAACTAAGACCATCACTTCTTGGCTCCACGAAGCAAACCGATAGTTTTAAATCCATTTTAGATAACAGATCTCTGAAAATTGAATACAAGCAATGACTCTTTCCTTCTAAAATACACATACATGTTAAATATGGCAAACAGTACGGGGAGCTCCTTAGACCTTCCAGAAGGCCTTAAATTCCGTGTCAAGAACCTCTGTTGTGCAGTTACAAATATATTAATGGGAAAAGGAAAAAAGAAAAAGTCAGCTATTTGGTTAGAGATAGTTTGAGGAAAAAAAAAAAAAAGGTACCTAAAATCAAGCACTTATAGTTTTCAGACTCTAAGATGGAGGAGGCGATGGCACCCCACTCCAGTACTCTTGCCTGGAAAATCCCATGGGCGGAGGAGCCTGGTAGGCTGCAGTCCATGGGGTCGCTAAGAGTCGGACACGACTGAGTGACTTCACTTATACTTTTCACTTTCACGCATTGGAGAAGGAAATGGCAACCCACGCCGGTGTTCTTGCCTGGAGAATCTCAGGGACGGGGGGAGCCTGGTGGGCTGCCGTCTATGGGGCCGCACAGAGTCAGACACGACTGAAGTGACTTAGCAGCAGACTCTAAGAAGTCAGAAGGTAGCTAAGTCTCTTATAGCCCCCAAGTAGACCTCTCTTATTCACTGCTAACATGAAGGTACAACAGAACGCCCCTGTTGAGTCTCTGCTGGACGTTCTGGGAAGCTGCCAGCTTCAGGCTCCTCTCGTTTTGGGGAAAACTGTCCATTTTGGGGGGACATATGGAAAATCAATGGGGAGACCTAGGTAGCTGTTGAGAGGTCACATAAACCTAGCACTCACTCATTTTCCCAGGATGGAGAATCTTTGTGCAGGCAGAGATCACCATGTGGCACATAGCTTGCTAAGCAGAACTCCTTGGGGAATGCCTGCAGATTTTCCTCCAGAGACATTGCTCTCTTCTCCATCCCCCATCAACTAAGAACTTCCAGAGGAGTACCAGAATAAGAGGGAGTAGGAGAGATACATTGCTCTGTAGCTTTGGAGTTTTCTCTGTCCTTTGCTTTTGAATTTTTTGATTGTTGACCGTTGGCTAGTACCATATGGCTCTCTGTTGTTTTTATCCATGTCTCCTCTCCAGCTCCCCACACAATGTTGGGACTGTTTGCAAGGCTCCTTTCTATCAGTCCGCTCAGCAGCATATGACATCTTGGGGATTTGCATTTTTTAGTTTAATCATTAGCTTAATGTTTGGGGGACATTAGTCATAGGAAGTTAGTTTCATTCATCCAGATGCGTTTTTGAAAGTTACAGCTCTTCCCTCTCCACCCTAATGCCCCCCTTGAGCATGCCTTCTCCCATTTCCTTTAAAAAACACTGTGTTCTTCTGGAACTCTCAAATGAAGATCTCAATGTTGGAAGGTATTATTAATTCAGAAACTACATTTAAACCTTCCAGAGGAGCTGAGCCTGGCTGGAGTTGTGGAGGAACTGTTGGTGTATGGTCAGGAAATGACTTAAACCTGATCTTCAAGGGCCTGAAATTACTCCCCTGAAAAAAGAGGAGGCATTTCTCTTGCCTACAGCCCTCTGGAGAGACCTGAGTCCACTGTTTGCATCTCTTTCATTGCTAATGAATGAATGAGTTTTCTTCCTAGGCTTCTGGCCAATAGAACTGGGAACCATTCTTGAAAGCTAGGCTGCTTTTGGAGTTCTTGGGCTTTGTAAGTTGCTAGACAGATGGCTCTGGAGGGGGATGGTGGAGCTTGACATGGACTTTGGAAATGTTGACTTTAGATAGAAGGGAGGAAATATTTTTCTAAGTGAGCAAGTAACATGTACAGAAGTGTGGAAGCAGGTATCTAAGTATTCTGGGCCTCATGAGTGCATCCATCTGAAAGTAAGCAGGGAATCAAAGTTGCTGAGCTTGAATACAGCAGACTGGAGCATGGGTAGAAGTCTTTCTTCCCATGTTCTTTAGAGTTTAGTTTAAATCTATGGGTAACCTAGTGCCATTGAAAGCCTGTGAGTTTAAGGATCAGAGAGTGTTAGAACTGTGAATCAGGTAGTGATAATTCCATAGCTGGTCTCATGGGAGTGCCTTTTGGGGCTTTCTTTCTCAAAGGCTAATGATAATGATATTTTTCTTGATAATGGAATTGTCATGCTCTTAGAGTTGCCCTTCTTCATATATCTAAGGACACCCTTTCAATTTAAATATGGTTTAAGAAATCTGCCAGTAACCCTCCCATCTCCGAGTTTAGCTGTTAGTCTGCTCTTGTCCAAGCACAAAGGCTTCACAGGACTGACCTTGGAAGACATTAATCCACTTAAGTGCCCTGGGCATGGTCCAGAGAAGCCATTCTTCTGCATCCTGCATCCCTTTCTGGGCCACAGACTCATGCTCTTATGTCTCCCACAAGCCCTATGTTCTCCCCTTTCTCTCCTTGCCTTACTCTTAATCTGACTATTTTCCACGAACCACCTCCCCCAACAGGAAAAATAGTCTTTGCCCATTCAAGGGACTGTAAAAGTAACCTTCTCCTTATAGCTTACCTGCTCAAGGTGCCCACCTCAACCCTTTTAGATCTCCTTATCACCCTGTTTCATGGATTCCTCCATTTTCTGTCACTTCCACATACCATGTACCTAGCTTATTATACTTACAGTCTTATAAATAGCGTTACACTCTTTCTTTTCCACTTGGAAGGGAAACATAGAGTCAAGAAGAGCCCAACAACCTATTATATTTGTGCCTATAATTAAATAGCAAAACATTTTCTGGGGAGAGAGAGAGAGACAGAGAGACACACAGGCAGAGAGAGGAAGAGAGACAATGAGACACAGAGAGAAAAGGAAAGAAAGAGAGGGAGAGAAAGAGAGATGAAGGAAAGTGAGAGGAGGAAGGGAAGGTAGGGGGAGGAGGAAGTTGTCACGTAACCACAGGGCATCCCCACTATGAACTGACCTTCACAGCTACCAGCTGGGCTCTCAGCATTGCCTCTCCTCGCCCCTGCTTCTCTCCAGTAGGCTTGCTTTCTTACACGTCACGTCACATGCACCCTCTTCTCTTTTCTCCTATCATCTCTGTCTCTCACATCAGTGGTCTACCGGGCCCCATAATATGTAGATAAACGCTTTTTCTCTAAGTTTATTTAAACATAACTTTGTTTATTTTAGTCTAAGCTATACATTCAAATTTTTCAAAATTCAAAAGATACAAAAGTCACCATTCTACCCCAGTTCTCCATACTTCTCAGTTTTCTTTCATGTGGGCACCAATGTTCTCAGTGTGTATGCTCCAGAGACAATTTGTGTGTGTGTGTGTGTATATATACACACACACACGTATGCAATTTATGTACTATGTAAAAGCAGATATACATGTATATTTGAAAATATGGTATATTTTGGAATATATAATATTGAAATATAATATACAAAGTATGGAATATATGGTAGCACTTTGCCTTTCTTTAAACTTAAGAATATGTCAGAGATAAATCCGTAACAGTGTAAGGAAGAGTGTTCTAATTCTTTTTATAGTATTATAGTACTCCATTGTATGCATGCATGCTAAGTCATTCAGTCATGTCCGACTCATTCTGACCCGATGAACTATAACCCACCAGGCTTCTCTGTCCATAGGATTCTTTAGGCAAGAATACTGAAGTAGATTTTCATGCCCTCCTCCAGGGGATCTTCCCAACCCAGAGATCAAACCTGCATCTCTTATGTCTCCTGCATTGGCAGGCAGGTTCTTTACCAGTAGCACCATCTGGGAAGCCCACTCCAAGTATAGATGTACTTTAACTTATTTAATCATCTACTATTGATGGATAGTTAGGTTATTTATAATAGCTTGTTATTACAAATTATGTTAGAGTGAACACATTTATACTTACATCATTTTGCATGTGTGTTGGTATATTTGTAAGATCAGTTCCTAGAAGTATTATGAGTGGGTCAAAGGGTGTGTCATTTTTGCTTTTGATAGGTATTGTTGGGTTGCTCTCCATAGTGATTGCTCCAGTGTGCTCTCCCTTCATCAGTGCGTAAGAAGGCGTATCTCCCAGCTCACCACTGCAGCATGTGACTCATCTCTTTTCTCTCTGCTAATCTGATAAATGGGACAAGTTTCTCATTATGGTTTTAATTTGCATTTCCACAGAAGAAAGTGAAGGCATTAAAGAAAACTTCTTTACTTCTGTCTCCACCATAACCACAAATGTGTCTGATTTCACCTTTGTCTCTTCTAACTCCCATCCATGGCGTTGAAAACCCTCCTCAGTCAAATCACTGGTCCTTCCACGTACGTTTTAGATATCATCCCTTTTTAATTCTAAGACAGTAATTTTCACTGGTGAGCCTCATTTCTTCTGCTTCTTATTCACCTTTTCCTCCTAGATTCTTTCCAATGACTTGTAAACAATCATTAGTACTCCCAATCTTAACATCTCTTCCCTGACTCCATCACCTCCCTCTAGTTACTACTCTTAACCCTTTTAAAAAAATTAATTAATTTGTTTTAATTGGAGGATAATTACTTTACAATATTGTGGTGGTTTTTGCCATACATCAACATGAATCAGCCATGGGTACACATGTGTCCCCCTCATCCTGAAACCCCCACCAACCTTCCTCCCCACCCCATCCCTCTGGGTTGTCCCAGAGCATCGGCTTTGAGTGTCCTGCTTCATGCATTGGACTTGCGCTGGCCATCTGTTTTACATAGTAATATACATGTTTCAAAGCTATTCCCACCCTCATCTTCTCCCACAGAGTTTTTTGTACAAGTGCTTCCTCTTCCTCACCTCACAGTTGTTCTTTAGTCTTTTTTTTCTCTACCACTTCTGAATGTTCTTGCAGAAGTCACCAGTGACCTGCATGTTGTTAACTGTTCAGTTTTCATTTTTATTGATCTCTTCTTAGTAGCATTTGTCAGAGTTGACCTCTTCCTTCTTCTGAAACACTTTCTTCCCTTGTTGTTCATGACCTCCTACTCCCTGGTTTCTTGTATACACTGCTGGTCATTCCTCTGGACCTCCTTTGCTTATCTTCTCTCCTTACCTGGTCCTAGTTGTCATCCCCAAGGTCCTGGTATCCCTCTCTTCTTGCTTTTTATTCTCTCCCATAGAGAACTACTTCTGGTGATTTAGGCGCTAATAGCTCCCAATGGTTTGTTTTTGTTTTTTTCCATAATCACACATTTAACTGCAAATAAATCAAGTTTATTTACAAGAGGGTATTCCTTTTTGGGTTACCTCCTGCATCTTCTGAGTCCTAGACCTGTATGTACAGCTATCTGCTTTACATCTTCAAGTGAATAACTCACTTGCATTTTTAGTTTAAGATGTCCAGAAATGAAATCTCTCCCTCCCCAGCACCCAAACATTCCTCTTCTCTAGTAAATCCCATCTATGTAAGTGACACCTTCAGCTGTTTGGTTGTACCTTTCACCAATTTAGGCATTGTCCTGGAAAACTCCCACAGCTCCCATATCACATATAGCAACATTTCTGTTCTTTTGTCTTCAACATATATCTTGCTTCTATCAACTTTTTCCATCTCTAATGATTCTGCCTTTACCAAAGCCACAACATCTCTTTCCTGGCCCACCATGACAGTGTCTGAATCATGTCTTTGTTTTCACGCATACCTACTATATAGTCTGTTCCTATGAAGCAGCCAAAGTTTCTAAGCATACCAACTGGGTATTGTTACTTTCCTCCTTCAGACCTTTTATAGGCTTTGCATCATACTGACAGTAAAATACAAACTCCCCATCATGGTGTGACTGGAACTATTAGTAACCGTCATGAAATCCGTGTCTCCCCCTGTTTCCTGACCAACAGAATCTGCCTGATTCCATTTCCCTCCCTCCCTTGTAAGCAGATATCTATATCTGGCCAAAGATATGAGTGGAAATGTTTTTTGGGAGCTCTGGAAAGGATCTTTTAAAGAAGCCAACTTAGGGCACCCCTTTGGCCTGCCCTCCATACCACCTTCCTACTGCCTGTACATACATGATAGCTGGAACTCCAGAAGCCTTCTTGGAGCAGAAGACCTGTCAGACAGAAGCCACGTGCTTGATGGCAGAGTAGAAAGACAGAAGGAAGCCTAGTCCTGAAAGCCAGGAACCTGTGGCCCCAGCCCTGATCTGCGTATCTGTGGAGTTCCTTGAAGTGTGAGAGAAAGATACTTCTGTTTTCTTTGTGCCGCTGTTATTTTGTGTTTTGGTCATGTGCCGCTGAACTTACTGTTAACTGATACATATGGCTCATAAGGCCCCGCGTGATGATCTGGCCCCAGCTCTCCTCTCTGACCTTGTCTTGTGTGCCTGTCCCCACCCCAGATCACTGTCTGTTCCCTGCACTGGCCTGCTGTCAGTTTCTTGAACCCCTTCCCACCTCAGGGCCTTCCCTCCTGTCGTCCTCTGCCTGGAATTCTCTTCTCCTTCTTTGCCTGGCTAACTCCTGTCATTTTTCAGATCCAAGTTTAAAATGTCATTTACTTGCAGAAAACTTCTCTGATTCTCTGATCTAAATTGTATTCCTGTATCTCTCACGCTTCTCTGATTTTTTTCCTTCACAATGCTGATTACACTTTGAAATGACATATTTATTTGTGATTTTTTTTTTAATGTCTGTCTCTCCACCATGGTAAAAACCCTGTCTGTCTGCTCATCACCTATACCCTAGAACCTAATTCTAGACCAGGCGTATCCTCAGATAGTAAGCAAATGAACGGAAGAAAATATGGGGGTCAGGAATCTAAGAGTCCTGGGTTTTAACCCCAACTCTTACTAGCTGTGTGACTTAACCAAGTTACTTAACCTTTTAAAGCCTCATTTTACTGATCTTTAAATGAGGCTAATAGTAGAACATTCCTGAGGGGATTGTGGTGTAGATTAAGTGACCAAATAAAATGAAAGAATTCAACATAGTGCCCTTCACAGAGGAAATTCTCAGGATACACAGCTATTATTAATGAATAAACAAAGAAATCAAAGAAGAAACCCAAGGTCATTTTGGCAGCATGTTATCTGACCCAGGAAAGAGACTTCAACAATGGCCTTTATTTGCTAAGGTCACAATGCCTTCAGCCAAAGGACTGTGGGAATATTGTTTGTCATGGACATTTTGAATGTCCACCTTGACATTTCTTTAGGGACAACTCAGTGCCGCTACTCCACACGGCCACCTTTGGACATTGGTGGTTGTTTATTGCACACTGCCTCATTCTCTTGGTGTGTAACACAAGGTGCCGGACCCGTTTCCCTTCAAGCCCACGTCTCCTCTGTCCCTGGGAGTGCCAGGCTCCCCTGGGCTGGACCATGTTTTATGTGCCTTCCCTCCCAAAGTCCTCCCCTAATCCATGAGCCAAATCCTTCAAAAAGTGAGATTTCACTCTTTATTATCAAACAGGAGTGAGAACCAGAACACCAAGAAGTGAAGAATGTGGGAAGGGAAGGCATGGTTGGCTTCCTGTGTGTGAAACCACTCCTTACCAATTACTTCAAACCCTTGCAAGATTTGGAGAAACCACCTCAGAGTTTGTTTTGGTTCTGTTAGGGAAACTCCAAAGCCTTGGTTTTGGAAAGGCTTCAAACATTCTCCAGACGAGCTGTCTTTCCATTTATAAGACACTCCAAAGTCCTGTATTTAGTAAGAGAGGAGCAGGACACACACACTCCCTCTCCCTCCATCTCTCTCTCATATGAAACAAGCCACTCTGGGTTCTAAGTAATCCTGGCTTGAACATTCAAGAGAATACTTGAATAATACTTACCTACCTCACTGGGGTGTTGTTATCGATTAATTAGTTAATGTTTGTAAAGCACTTTGCAGATGTAAAGTGCTTGTATAAGTGCTAAGTATTCTTATTATTAAGCAGAAGTTCTGCGGTTTGGCTGAAAATATTTTTTTCCGCAATCACACATTTAACTGTAAATAAATCAAGTTTATTTACAAGAGGGTTTTCCTTTTCAGGTCACCTCCCAGTCATTATCACTGAACTAATCTCTTTTATTTTCCTTTAGGTTTCTAATAGAGCTGACTCATCCTGGAAACCTCTGTCTCTGAGAGAATTTCAATAATACCCTAGGAAAATAAATTCCTGTGGACAGTGCCTGTTTTCTCAGAAGCAAGGTTGAGAGTGTATTCAGTAAAGACTCCATATCTATGCAGTATCTAAGACTTTCTCTGTACAGTTCTAATTTAGTTCTAAATTGAAAAAAAAATGCAGACAGAACAGTGCCCTGTGAAATAGGCCATTAGAATAAATTTGCAAATTTGATGATGATGATACAGGTATAATAACAAGGATTTGGAAGCATTTTATTTTTTCTTTCTTCAATTCCCAGTCTTCAATCTATCTTTGGTTTTGGAGGCATGCAAGGAAAGTGAGGGGAGGAGACTGAGGAAGAAGCAAGTGGCTCCCAAGACACAACAGTACACAAACTGTCCAATGGAAGAGCAGCCTTATTGGAGTAGGAGACCGTCTAAGACCTGCACGTCAAGTTCTTTCTTCCAGTGCCTTAGGCAATTCTGTGAGAGTCACACTGGAGCTTTAAGGAACCCTGTAGACTATAAATCAACAAGGGGTATGACACCGGGGAAAGGGATGAACAGAAGAAATCAGACAATGAAGCCTGCTCTTCCCTTACTAAAAAGCACACCATTTTTAAAAAATTTATTAATTAATTTAGTTAGTTAGTTTTGGCTCTGCTAGGTCTTTGTGGCTGTTTGTCAGCTTTCTCTAGTTGCAGCGAGTGGGTGTTGCTCTCTAGTTGTGGTGCTCGGGCTTCTCATTGCGGTGGCCTCTCTTGTTGTGGAGCACCGGCTCTAGCGTGCAGGGGCTTCAGTAACTGTTGTACATTGGCTTAATAGCTCCAAGATATGTGGGCTCTTTCCATCCAGGGATTAAACTGGTGTCCCCTGCATCGGAAGGTGGATTCTTAACCAGTTGATCACCAGGGAAGCCCCCACACTGTGTTTTTGATGGACCATATTCTTCAGCATATTTGTGTATGAGTGTGTGTGTGTGTGTGTGTACGTATGTGTGTGTGTTTATCACAGTATGGTTGGACAGTGGCTCTTTTTAGCAGAGGCTTATGCATTGTTCTCGGAGAAGGCAATGGCACCCGACTCCAGCACTCTTGCCTGGAAAATCCCATGGATGGAGGAGCCTGGTAGGCTGCAGTCCATGAGGTCGCTAAGGGTTGGACACGACTGAGTGACTTCGCTATGCATTGTTCAGATAATGGATCAATACCCTGCAAGGGTTACATCCTTACTGTGTAATTCTAGGGTGGGTGGGAGCAATCATGTTGAATTACTGACTTTGTAAGGAAATGAAAAGTCAAACTGCTGACCATGTGTATTTTATATTATTTAATTAAAAGTAGATAACAGTACTTGAATGAACCACAAATCAGATAAAAATGGCAGTATTTTCTCATATTTAACACATATTTGACTTGTGGTTGTGTGACAATTCACCAGGTCTATGATGTCTCCAAGTAGAAAATCAGAAGTGTAATTAAAAAATACTGCAGGGGAGAGGCAATATTAACTCCAACCCTGAACAGAGCTAATCACAACTACAGTACCATCACTGTTCTTCCTATTTAATGAGAATCTCCTCTGCTTCTTTCTTTAACTTGAAATAAGAAAGAAATCATCAGAATTTTTGTTTTAAATATACCATGTACCTTTTATAGAAATAAAGAAAATAGATGGATTATGAATTTTAGGTGTCCATTCCTCATTTATTTATTCATTTTAATGAAGTTTCATCTAATATTCAACAGTCATTCAAAATTGTATGCCACAACAGAACTGTTAGTTTATAGGACTCTCTAGAGATCTTCAGCTTCATCAGATGAGGACTTGTGGGGAATGTCCATCTACTCTTTTTCAGTATCACTGGAGTGACTGTTTCTGAATCATGTAGAAAATAATCCCAGTGAATTGAATCTCTTCAGCACCCATTCAAACATGTCTGGTACAATCAGAGCTTGGCATCCTCAGACCCTGATACAGTGCCACAGCTGAAGCTTCTAAGTCTCTGATCTTCCCTACCAGGCTCCACTGACTTTCAGACCAAATGAAGAAGACTTTGGGGCATTGTCTGCTTTTAATCTTCAGTTAGTGGTGGATTTAGTTACTTCATCAACTTTTATTTAGAGATTTTCATGAAAATCTCTACTGTATCTTGGTTCTTCTTTTGGAGGTTGAGAGCAAAGTACATTAGTTTATTCAATGACAAACTATTGATAACTGTTGGATATTTCAATTCCTTTTTCTGTTTTGGATTGAACAAGACTCCAAGATGTTTCTGCATTAGAGCCTAGTCTAATATTGCCAACTAGTCACACTTCGATTAGTCCTTAAAATAAATTTTCTACTCTTTAAATGAAAATTTACATTTCTTATCCTTTTTTGGCCCCAAATTAAAAGATTCTTTGACTGATTTTTACTTAAGGGTTCTCCTTGCCACCAAGATAGAGATCTATCATTTTATCAATGGAGAAGGTTTTCAATTCATAGGGGAAGGAGAAGTATGGAGGTGGATGTTTCTAAGTAGAATATAGCTCATGTTCTTATGTCCTGAGCAAGCCTGATGCCATCCTGCTACTCACGAAAGGTGGGAACCAAGGAAGGAGAGTCCTAGGCCAAATCATCTGGGCAGACTGCTTATCTGGGTCACCATTAAGATACAACTGGGTGTTGAAGAGGGTTGGGAAACTGGGGCTATCAAGTCTGCAGAGCATAGTGAGGATGATAACAGAATGCTAGGGAGAGAGTTACCAACATGGTGGAACTGGGTTGGAGACATGGTTCAGGAGAGAAGTTCAGAACTAAGACAATTTGGTGAGTATGGAAGACAGAATTCTCTTCGCCCCTGAACTACTGCCCAGGGGCATTGAAAGATGGGTCTTAAAGGATTTTCAAAAGGTGTGGCAGGAAGTAGGAGGTTAAAACCAGGTCAGCGGAGTAAATGCTACTGAGTTTTTCAGTAGGAAATAAATAGAAACTTAGTCTGAAGACAAAGAACAAGGCCAGAAGTACTCTGGCTTAGACATTCATCTGCTAACATTTTAGCATCTCTAGCATTGGTTTGCACCTCACAATTGATGGGATCTTGCATTTAATAAAATATGGTCTAGTGTGAATGGCATGAAGGTATGAGAAAGAGATGAATCTGTGACTACAAACAACATTCAACAGATATGAGGGGCAAAGATATACTTTCTGTTGCTGTTTAAGTGGGATTATTATCAACACGGTCTTTTTGCCGTTTACTCTGGTTTTTCAAATGAAATTTTGGAATGTCTCACTTAGATGCTGAATCTCAGCTTTGTCTTTTTTGATACTGCCACATGTTCCTTCCTTCTCATTTTGTGTCCATTTTGACTTATATTAAGAGAAAAGTAGGGTTGGTAAGTCAATGGCACCCCACTCCAGTACTCTTGCCTGGAAAATCCCATGGACGGAGGAGCCTGGTGGGCCACAGTCCATGGGGTCGCTAAGAGTCGGACACGACTGAGCGACTTCACTTTCACTTTTCACTTTCATGCATTGGAGAAGGAAATGGCAACCCACTCCAGTGTTCTTGCCTGGAGAATCCCAGGGACGAGAGAGCCTGGTGGGCTGCCATCTAGGGGGTTGCACAGAGTCGGACATGACTGAAGTGACTTAGCAGCAGCAGCAAGGTTGGTAAGAGACTAGGTTGACTATCAGTCCCTCAGAAAGGCCTTCCCAGACCACCCAACAAATAACCACTCCCCTATTCACTTTCTATCAATCACCTTATTTTATTCCTATCATAACACTTATACTTTTCTGATAGTTTCCTATTAATTCATTGACTAATTTTGTTTATGGTCCACCTCCTCTGTTAGAATGTAAGCTCAATGAGCATCAGGGTTTTGTTCACTAAGGTGCCCTCTGTGCTCAGATTGATGTCTGGAACATAGCTGACTCTTTGTCAACATGTGTGGAATGAGTAAATCCATATATGATCTTGAAAGGAGTTGAACTCTCCCCTGTGGAGTTAGGGTTCCCTGGAGTAAATCTAAATATAATGAGCATTGTATCCAACTAATGCATTTTGTGGGTTCCTCTACATTTCCCATTTATCTTTTAATGAAGAAAAAAATATAAGAACCATGTGATTGTGGATTGTTAAGACAGCAACCCCTAAAATATAGCTTGAAAATTTCCAGGATCTTAAATTAAAGCTTCCCTATCTCTCTGTCTGGGCTTACGCATGCTGATCCAGCTTCAAATCAGCCAGTATCTATTATTCACCCTAGAATTAAAAAGCAAGAAAACAACCTTTCTTCTTGAAACAGACATTCAAAAGTTTTGGCCTTGTTATATTGGCTGTGGTCTTAGTGATCCATATTTATATGTTTATAAAGTATCTCTCACATGTTTAAAGTATATTAATTGTTAATATTACATTAGTAGTTATAATTAATAAGGTTTTCACTTCAACAAATTTAAACCACCTGAAAATACTATCAAAAGAAATGAACCTACCTTCACATACACACAATTCTTAAAATAGCTCACTTATTGCATAGAGATGGAGAATTTCTCCCTGTTAGAAATTGTGAAAATGGACATGAGTCATGACTAAGTTTTATGGAACTAAGTTAGTCATGGAACTAAGTTTTATGTTAATCTCTTGAATTAACATCAGTCTCAGAATGAAATTAACCTCTTTGATTTTAGCAGATCAACTCACATTATGTCCTCATTCCAAGCTGAAAGCAAAAATATAAACAAAACTTATTAACATCCGAGTGTATTTGATATAGAATCATCCCTGAATCATTAAGGAATACCTCTTGCTAAATTTTAAAAACAGTTGGAAAGACAGGTATATATATATATGGAAATAGAACGTTGATCTTTTAGGGCCAGCTTGATGCTGACAGGGATCCCTGTCGCACTGGGAAGGAAGAGTCAGGGCAGACATCATCATCATCTTAGTTTGATGATTCCAGGATAAAACTCACTACTCATGTGGATAAGTAGTATGTGTTCATCATTTCTTAATTCCACAACCCTTGTCCTTATTTATTCTACATAGTGAGCTTGTCTAACCTGTAATGACCCAGGGCTCTTTTACTCACCAACCATTCACTGAGCATCTCTTAAAAGGCAGAAATTGGGCTGAGGTCTGGGGGTACTACGAGGGAGACCCTGGTCTTTTCCTTCAACTGCTCAGTCGTGTCTCTGGCTTTCTTGACACTATTATGGAAGAGTGTAATTGACAGTGGGATATCTGAGTCACAAGTGGAAAAAGAGTCATCATATGCCTGGAACATGTCTTATTTTTATGTTATTGAAAAATGAAGTATGACCCAACCACCAAATACTTGATAGAAAGTTCCCCTTTTATTTGGATTTTTCATCTTGACTAGACATGACCATTGGGGGTGGAGGTCATTCCTTGGGTATCTTTTTGATTTGTTTAGATCTTCAACCCTATAGGGTATGTGTCATTCCTTATACACATACAACATATAGGTTATGTGTCATGGTCTCCAGTTTACCTATGAGGAACCTGAGGTTTAGGGACATTGTATTAGAATCCTGTGGCTGCTGTAACAAATTACCGAAACCTGGGTGGCTTAAAAGGGCAGAAGCTTATTCTCTTACAGTTTTAGAGGCCCTGCTTCTGAAATCAAAGTATGGTCTGTGCTCATTCTGCAGCTCTAGGGGAGCACCTATTTTTACCTCTTCCATCTTCTGGTGGTGCATTATTTCAGTCTCTCTCTCTGTGGCCACATTGCTTCTCCTATTCTGTCTGTGTGTGTTTTCTCCTTTGTGTGCCTGTTTTTTTTTCAGGGTTATAGAGATTGATAATTTTTAAAATTGGAATATAATGTTTTTACAATGTTGTGTTAGTTTCCTGCTGTACAGTAACATGGTGAAAGTTGCTCAGTCTTGTCCGACTCTTTGCGACCTCATGGACAATGCAATCCATGGAATTCTCCAGGCCGGAATACTGGAGTGGGTAGACTTTCCCGTCTCTGGGGGATCTTCCCACAACAACTTGAATTAGCTATATATATATATACACACACACATATCCCCTCCCTCTTGAGCCTCCCTTCCATGCCCCATCCCATCACTCTAGGTCATCCCAGAGCACCAAGCTGAGCCCCCTGTGCTATGCAGCAGCTTCCCACAAGCTATGGTAGTGTATATATCGCTGTTACTGTCTCAATTCGATCCACTCTTTCTGTGTCCACAAGTTTGTTCTCTATGTCTGGGTCTCTATTCCTGCCCTGCAAATAGGTTCATCAGTACCATTTTTCTAGATTCAATATATATGCATTAGTATACCATATTTATGATCATACCATTCCAGTATTCTTGCCTGGAAAATCCCATAGACAGAGGTGCCTGGCAGGCTACTGTCTATAAGATCACAAAGAGTTGGACTGAAGTGACTTAGCATGCCTGCAAGCACCCTGAACACACCTGATCTAATCTGCATGTCTATCTTATAAATATATGTGTGATCACCTGGATAACACAAGATTTTCTTCTCACCGCAACATCATTACGTCTACCACATCAGGAAAGATCCTTTTTACAAATGAGATAACGTTCACAGGTTCTGGGGATTGACATGGATGTTGTCTGAGGAGCCATTTTCCAGCCTACCACAGAGGTTACCTCCTTGTCCAAGGTTGTGTAACTGGTAGAGGTGGGGTTTGAACAAAGCCAGACCTTTAGAGTCCACTCTCTTAAACCTCCACACTGACTCTCTAGAATGCACACGGGCATTCAAGTGATGATGGAGTTTTCAATGCAGTTATATAAGTAGTTTCGACCTAGAAAACTAGCATGAAGAATTAGAGTGTAGGTTTTATTGATAAAAGTCTTTTATTGCTGTCCACCTCCTGGTTCATTCAACAAGGATCATCCAGTATTTACAGAGGACCCAGGGTGCTCCAGGTTCTATGCTGGCTTGGAGATTCAATGCTGAGTAAAACCAGCCATTATTCCTGTCCTTTCAAGCTCACCGTCTAGCGGGGGGACTACAGACAGACTTTAAGTATCACATGAATGAATGTATAATTACAAACTGAGAAGGAAAGGGAAGATGTAGAATAAGGAAAGCTGACCCAGGCTGGATGTAAAGAGACGTTGTTCTTGAGGAAATGTTTGAGTTAAGATTCAAGAGCTGGGTAGGAGTTAGCTAGGTAAGGGAGGAAGGCAACAGGGGAAAAAAAAAAAAAATCCAGAAGGATAGAATGGCATATGTAAAGGCTGTGGCAGAAGAGATCATTAGCGTTTTAGGAGCTGAAATAAGTTTGGAGCTAAGAATGAGGTAGCTTTGTCAATATGGGCACTTATCGTAGGTATCATGATTGGGGATGGAGTAAGACTCAGTGAATTCTCCATGGACCGTATGCTCTGGCCCAGAGTGGTGTCTCATACAGATGACATGCTTAATGCTGTGCTTGTTGCTTGACTTCGTGCGCAAATGAATGAAGAAATTAGCCTTGACCTTACGTGTACAGGGAATTTGACAAAGCAGGAGAAAGAGCCATCGTCCTGCTGGCTAGGTGTTTCCCTTCCAAACCAGGAGGTCATTGTGTAGCCAAGCATATTCTGGCCATTTGTCACACACACATGATAATCCCACATGAGCCAAAGTCTGGTGAGGGAACCAGGAGTCAAAGTCTTTTTGCACATGGTTGTGGAAAAAAATCTGAAAGGCCATTGGCCTGGGGAGAAGAAGCAGAGATAGTAAAACCCCAAACAGCTTCCTCAGCCCTCTGCATGCTTCACCTAGCACAGACATTGCTGGTTGCCTCTTGAGGCCTGAGCAGCGGTCTCCTACTGATTCCTCCCTCTCCTTTGAGGGGAAAGAAAATGAGAGGCTATTCTGCAAGCTGACCTGTATCTGTTGCTCCATTTTAAGGACACAGCACTAGAAAAGAGCTAGCTTTGGGTCTCAAAAAAGGGACAGGCCATGAAGAATGTTTTTCCATTTTCCATTCCGAGTGTTTCACGTGCCTTGACTATATCACATGTTGACTGGGCTGCCTCCTATTACAGGAGATGTTTGTGAGATGCATGATTTCTTTTGAAACTGAAGTATAGTTAATGTACAATGTTGTATTATTTTCAGGTATACAGCAAAGTGATATATGTGTGTATATCTGTGCATGTGTATGTCTTCTTTTTCAGATTCTTTTTCCTTAGAGGTTATTACAAAATACTGAATATAGTTCCCTATGCTATACAGTAGGTCCTTGTTGAGAAGATACATACTTTTTACAAACATTCCTTTAGCTTTTTCATCTGAGAGGGAACAAATTTCACTTCTATGCAAACCCACTCAAAGGACAAGATCTCAGAGACTGCCTTAGAATTCATATCTTGGGACTTCTCTTTGGGATCCAGCCTAAATGCCACAGATGTGACATTCTGGCCATGGAAATCTCAGGCAAGGAGGTGAAGGACCTCAGAGGCCTGTATCATTAATTACCTCCCTTCTAGACGGAAATCTCCCAGGGCTAAAAACCTGTGTCTTGGACAATGCCAACCACACGTGGTGCTGTCAACTCAAGGATGAATGTGGTTTTTAAAATTTACTTCTAAAATAGAAATTCTAGACTGACCCACTAGGCTTATGCTTCTAAGACTACCTTTCTCCCATTCCTTCCTTACTGTTTTTCCTCCTTCTCTCTTCTCTTTCTTCTCTTGTAATTTCTTTATATGTGAGATGGCGTGAGACGCTAAAAATGGACCCTGCATCAGGAGAGTTCTAGACCAGACTCTGGCACTGAGTAGCCATGTGGCCTGGGCCATGTCCCAGAAACTCTTTGGGCCTGTTTGCTCACCTACAATGGAAATTGGACTCTCTGAATACCTTGTGACGTTCCCGCTGTGGTCTCAGATCTTTCTTGTCTCCCTACCCTGTCCCAGATAGTCCATTTTTCTCTTCTCTACCCGTAGCCCCTCAACTTCTCTTTCCAATCATGTTCTTCACATACTTCCCCCTTCTCTTTCTTCTCTTACGTGAACAAAGGTCTGCACTTACTTTGGTTAGGCTGTCACAGGCTGGGAGAAGCCATAGGCTGACTGCACAAACTTGCCCATTCATGATAGAAAAGGGAATTTGGAAGAGAAGGAGCTCATGATGGCATTCTTTCCCTTTCACATCTATGCCCTTATTTATTTTCCTCATATCAGGGGCATGGGCCCCATAGCACCTTCTCATAGGGAGGCCAAGAGGTTCCCCATTTGCACGCCTTCACAGGGCTCCAGCTTCTTCCCCAGCAGCAGACAGTGTCAAGGAACTCTCTCCTTTCATCTGCTCTCCCAGATTATGCCTTCTCTCTACTTTGTTTTTCAAAGACAAGACCACCGTAGAACATGACTTTTTCCAAAAGAGCATTTGGCACCTTTCTTCCAAGCCTGAGGGTGGTGTAAGAAGTGGTTTCTTCTTTTTTCCTAATACAGGTATTAAGCTGACTTAATATTCACTTATTCTGAAAAATCCCACTTCACAGAAACATTTTTCAACACGAGCCAAAGTGTTTCTCCCTAATTCAGCACAATTGTGCCTGGTTTATATCCATTGATGTTAAATGATTTCCCGTTTAATATCAATTGGAAATGGCTGATTTCCTACCCCAAACAGTACTTAATGTCAATTATGGCAGGCAGGGCCGAGCTGTTTTTCAATTAACTACACCACTCCATTTTGTGTTCTGGCGAGTGGTGCAAAATACATGCACACAGAGCCACCTCGTGTAACAGTGACAGAGAGAGACTGCATATTGATTTTTCTCCTTATTCTGAGCATTGGTTTGGGAGTGGGGTGCTAGTGGGGTGCTAGAGGGGTGCAGGGATTAACCTTCCCCCTTTATTCCAGGGACTGGGCATGGTTTAATAGGAATCTACCCTTCCATCAGAGAAGCGTCTGATGTGGTGATGACCAGAACTTGCTGGGGACAATACTTAACTATAAACAGTATTGCTGGGACAGAGTTCACAGAGATGTGAAAGGGGGTATAGATTCCCAAAAAGGATACGATTGTGATGTGGCTTCTCTAGTAATTCTCAGAGAATCTGGGAGTGGGTGCCTGGTAAGACTGAAAATGACAGCTAACATTCATTGAACACCTCCTGTGGGTTTGAAATGTTATATTATTTTGAATTTACTCAACAACCTTGTAAGAGATAGTGTATGCCTATTTTATCGATGTCCATATTTGAGACTGATAGGATTGCCTGGTGCCATTGGGCTATTCAACATTTGAAGCTAGAGTTCAAATCCAGGGCTGTCTGATTCTGTATCATGGACCAGACTTCCTTTCTAATGAAACAGATGGTTGAAAATGTCCCTGGTGAGTCTACATTATCCCTAGTGTGATGCTCCTTAGTTGGAGGACAGAACCAGAAGATAATGGAATCCAGGGGTTTCTCTTTTCTCTAGCATCCAAAGCTCTACACAGTCTTAGAGCCTTATGTTTTCCTACCTCCCTCTGGGTGAATGCCTTTCCTCACACTTCTGCCTATACTAATTCCACACCTTTCAAGGACTAGCTTGAGATGCCTATGAGACATTCCTTGACTAAAGTGTCCACCTTGGGTACTCTCCTCTGAACACGTTCAGCATGTCTTCTCTAAGATCTTTGGCTAACATTTTCCACATATGGCTGCAGAGAACTTTCCTAAGAGCAGAAACCACGCAGGAAAGTACTTCAGGTGTTGGGGCTAATAGATCAGAGCCGACGCCCAGGCTTGTCATTTCCTACACCATTTTGTCTCCATTCAACAAAGGTTTATTAAGTGCCTACTTTGTGTCAGGCCTTATTCTGGGAGCTATTTGATGGCAAGGAGCCCATATACCAATGGAGGGAGTTGGCACTAAAGGGATAACTACAGTAGAATTTCGTATGTTTTATGGGATGCCCAAGACAGAGACACTTAACTCAATTGTGGGGTAGGTAGAGGAATCAGAAAGTGTTCTTTGGAGTGGGCATCTGAATGGAATGTTTAAAAAAGGTGTTTCATTGACAGCTCGTAGGGTTCAGAGATGGCTGGACGCCTGAGGAAGTTTTAGCACAGGAATCAACAGCTGCCTGGGTATAGATAACACTGGACCTGCCTCCATCCTTCATCTACAGCTTCCTCATAGGGATAATGTTGAGGATCAATAATAGTATACATTAACTGAGCGCTTACTCTGAGCCTTGCGTTATCATAAGCTCTTTACTTGTATTAACTCACTGTATCATCATAATGATTTTATGAGGTAGGCATTGCTATTGTATTAATTTTAAAGGTGAGAAAACTGAGCCACAAAGAGTTTAATTAACTGGTCTAAAATCACCAAGCTAGTAAACTGTAGCTCCCGAAGATAGCCTCCTAGCCATTAATCTATGCTGTTTTTTGAATGAAGTGATGCATACAAATTGCCTATACAGTGTCTGAATAAACTATTATTCATTAATAGCTATTGCCTTGATTCCTTTACTTGTACTTTAAAAATAAAACAAAACTCCTCTTTGGAAAGATAATTCTTTCCTTTCAGAACACCATTTTCTTGGGTTTAGGACTATGCTAGCCACATGGAGATTCCCTCTTGTCTCTGTTGTAGGATCTATTGCAATGATGTGCAAATAAACAGCACAAAAGCCAAACCAAAATACTGGGATAAATCCTCATGCAGATGAAAGTTGTCAGTCAGATCAGGAAAGGGAAAGAGTGAAACTTCTTGTTTCTAAGGTTTTGGGGCATCTGAATGCAGACAGTTTTGGGGCATCTGAATGCAGTCAATACCTGGTCTGGGTATTGACAACGGAGTGGATAGCTCTTCTTGGCTACTCTTTCTAAGATGGTTGGGAAACAAGACTTCTGATGAGGTCCATTTGAGCTCTTAGATTCCAGGATAACTCATAGACTTTTAGAGGGTGCTTTGAGTGTCATACTTGCTAATATGCCAAGTTTTTCATCCTGACCAATTTATTTGGAGGAAATATCAGATACTAGTATATGGATTAAGTCCATTGGTTGAAAAATACAGTATATTATTCAACTATTTCTTTGATTTGTGTGAAAGACCATTTGATGAGAATCTGAATTTTCTTTTAAATTCTCACAGTAGCAGGAATTTATTCTTTAAGGTAGTTAAAAGTATCCATAAATGCCAGTCATTTTTATTTTCCTGTATGTTTTTGAGTTTAGAATAACTTTAAACATTATAAAAAAGGAAGGAGAATAAAAGGCAGTGGACATAGAAGGTGGGACTCAAGAACCCTTAATAAGTATCAAGGCAGCATATTATTGTTCAAAAGTGGTACTGATGATAACTCTTATGCCATAATTTCTAGCCTAGACAAAGTGAGTTTTGCTAGTTGACATTAGACAGTATTTATGGACATTATTCCTTTCATCCTTGCAGTATCTCAGAATGTCATGAGAATAAATATCTTCTTCAGTTCAGACTGGCTCAAGGTCAGTGCATGGAAGCCAGACCTTTGGACTCTTTCTTACAGAGCTGACTCTCAGTGGTTGTCCTGGGCCTTGATTGAATGCCTTCTTCTCTAAGATGGGGGCTTTCAGAATTGTGGAAAACTGAATGAGAAGAGGTTTATGGAGAAATGAGAGGTTTATAAAGAAGGCCTAACTATGTGTAGGGCACTGTGCTATACAGATTTCAGACACCTTCTTAATTCTTCAGGGAAAGCCCATTTCCCTACATGTGAAGTATGTCTCCTTTTGCCACAGTCTTTGCAATACTAGATGGTGATTATGTGAGAGAACCCCAGGCTTTGCCAGAAAGAAACAGGTATTTGGCATGATCTGGGCATCAAGGGCACATTATTATGTTCATTTCATAGATATGGTGGAAAGAGGCTCTCCAGGTCCCTGAGGAGAAATTCTTGACATTTGGTTCGGATCTCTCCTTGGTTCCTCACCTCTGAGGGTATCTAATCCAACTGCTAATTAAGGGAAGAATAGAGACAGCAGATGAGAAGGGTAACTTGTTGTTTTTTTTTCTCTTTCAAAGCAATTTAAACCTTTGGAAGGTACACAAACGTGGTCCTATTATTCAAGTTAATTTACAATCCTTCCGCCATCTACCACGAGGAATTTATGAACCTGGAAGAGCTGAAAGTCCCTTAGCAAAGTAAACAAACTGTAACTCAGGATTGCATACTTCCAATGAGTCTCTATCAGCAGGTTTTATTTTCACATCAGAGGTGAAAAGATAATTTGGTGAGCTGTAGTACTTTGTGTCACTAGAGCAGCTGAGAGCTTGCTTGCCCAGTGCGGAAAGAGAGGCTGACTAGGCAGCCATCTGCAGACTAAAACACAGCTGCTGCCATTGTCCTGGTGATGGTGGTGATGACGATAAGAGCTGGCATTTACTGAGCCATCATCGTGAGTCTTCCCATGTGGCTTCCCACGTGGCTTAGCTGGTAAAGAATCTGCCTGCAATGCAGGAGACCTGGGTTTGATCCCTGAGTTGGGAAGATCCCCTGGAGAAGGGAAAGGCTACCCACTCCAGTATTCTGGCCTGGAGAATTTCATGGACTGTAAAGTCCATGAGGTCACAAAGAGCTGGGCACAACTGAGCAACTTTCGCTTTCACATCATGAGTCAGATATTGTCTAATGCTTTTAAGCCTCAGAACAGCCTTTTGAAATTGACACCCTTATTATCTCCATTTTACAGATGAGGAAACTGAGGTTTTTAGATGTTTGGATAATTTTCCTCTATAAACAGAGTATGACTTCACACAGTTTATCTACAGATGGGGTGTTATCCGAGTATAGAGAATGGACTCTGTGTGTTTGGGATTGGGAATGGCTAGTGCTTTCTTTACAGGGAAAGGGAGATTTCTTGTCCTCTTCTCTCTTTGCACCCCTCATCTTCCCCTTTCAAAGCAGACACTGGGCCCCAGACTTGGAGTCAGGAAACGTGTGTTCCAGTCCTTGCTCGGAAAGTGCTGGCCACGTGATCATGGACAGATCCTCCCACTCTCTGACATCAGTTTCTGTATTCATAAAGTGAGGACAGCAGAGGTAGCTGATGTCCTGGCTCTCCATTTCAGTGGCTTTCGGATTCTGCGAACCAGGATGATCAATCTTTGCTTTTCAACCCCTCTCTCATCCACCCTTGAGTGTGGGACAGCGATCCTTCTCTTGGATGTGCAAGGCACTGAAAAGGAGGAAAGTTTTTTTTTTTTTTTTTTTGTATGTGCTGTATACCAGACGACCTTGATGTGATGGACTACGGGGTCTGGTGACACCGCACACTCAGTACTATTCAACATTTTGCCTGAAAGGAAGGAAGGAATGGATTTATTGACTTGCGACTTTGACTCGGGCCTGTGTATCAGGCCTATTATTATGTGGAATGATTAGGCTGCAGTGGCAGGGACAAGTTAAACTAGAACAACAAAAGACCTCCTTAACCTTTACCTGGACACAAGGCCATTCATAATGACTTGCATGGTCTGGAAAACCAAGTCTGTCCTGGAGCACTCAATACTTCTGCAGTCCCAGCAAATGAGCAGGGAAGGGAAGATGGATGGGTGAGGGAGATGAAATGTAATCCAATTCTGCATAGTCCTGTTTAGAATGCTGAGTCCAGGTCTATGTCAAAAAAACAGCGACGGCTTAGAGATCATCATCATTTTCTTTGGCTTGAAAAAGGAATTTGAAACCAGATACAGTGTTGCTTGCTGAGAAAGCTTCCCACTATTTGTTATCCACTAGAGTAAATTATGCTCTTTCTGAAAGATATTTTCCCTCTTGAAGGAACCATGCGCCTTCTATTAATGTGAACAGATGTAGATACCTGGAGCTTTCACACACACACACACACACACACTCACTCACTCACTCACTCACTCTCAGTATCAAACACAAGGTCTCCTTGAAAAGCTAAAATAGTAAACCATCTCAGGCTTCTCTTGCTTCTGAAAGATACTCTTCCCTCTAAAACCCATCCGTGCATGATGAACCATATTTTTGGTGGAATGGCTGCAGCATCAACCATTTCAAAACCTTGGGTAGGATGAATTCTTTTCCAGACACCTCCCTCTAAATATTGCAACTCTTAATGGAGCTGGATATAGCACACAAATTAGAGACTCTCCTAGCTAGAGGAGACTTTACTGATCATCTCACTCGAGAGCAACCTAAGTATTTCTTTAAATGGCCAGAGGGCAAATATTTCAGGCTTTCTAGGCCACTCTCTTTGTCACAAATACTCAACTTTGCTACTGTGTTAAGAAAGCAGCTGTGGGCAGCGCGTGCACAGTGAGCATGGCTAGATTCTATGAAACTTGACTGACAAAGACAAGTAGCAGGCCAGGCTGGGCCCACAGGTTGCAGGGTGCTGACTCCTGGCCTCACTCATGGTTCAGATGAGTGTGAAGAGGCTTGTTCAGGGACGTTTTTGCCAGCTAGCTACAGAACCAGGACTGGACACTCCCGGAGTGGGAATCAGGTGTGCAACTCCAGGGTCCCTGGCCTGGGGATGTTTCCCTCAATAGCATTATTTTAATACAGTTGAATGCTTTAATATTTCAAGCAATTTATTGTGAAATTTTATTTATTAGCTATAATATGGAAACCATGGTTGGTTAATAGGGGTCATGTCTGGAGTGAGTTGAGACTTGTGTGTGGCATTGGTGACTTTGAAGCCAGCACTCCTTTGCACACATCATCTGGGCAGACTCTGACCATTCACTGATTTACATGAGCCTGTGGGGAGAACATAAAAATCCTTTCCATCACTAGGGCTCAGACTTATGCAAACATACTTGGGAAAGTTGAGGAGAGTTGATTGCAGCAGATACAAGATTGCAGAGAAGGAGAGAAGAGCTTTAAGAGAAACACACAGAGTGAGGAAGTCTGGTAGAAGTGGTTCAGCTTAGCTTAGCCATAATGAGATTGTTTGGTAAGGACCATAGTTCTGGAACAATGAAAGCTCTACTAAAACTCAGCTGACCCAGTCACCTGGGGCACCCCTGGACCCTGTCCACAATAAAACTAAAAACACAAAATTGCTAGGAACCCTAGTACCTTTGCAAGACGCTTCCATGACCCACCGGCCCCCGCCCCCCTGCCCCGCCACCCTGCCTCAATACACACACACATAATAGCACAGCCAGAAAGAGCAAGCATTTCTTGTTCTGACGGAGAGTCATTAGACCTGGAAGTCTGGAGCAAGGTAGTAATGCGGTGCCAGGAGGAGTCAGCTGAGAAACTGGGCACCAAGCATTGACAGAGGTCATGAGTGCGTGAGTGCCATCACCCACGTGCTTGGCAGAGGAGAGCCAGGCACTCTGCAGACAGGCTCAGCGGCGTAAGACACAGACAACCCAGAAGCAGACTACAATAGAGACTGGCCACAGTGGCAGAAAGAAGCTATTACACGGAGTGTTGATTGCAGGGACGGGTCTATGGGAACTTGGTATCAGTGTGTTGGGGGCTCAAGCTGAACATCTGCAACATGGCAGGTCAGTGTGCTTGACATAGGTGTGGACGAACCTGGAGAAACAGATCTGTCATGACAGTTTACAGTTTTGGAGCCGTGACTGTATGTCAGGTGCTATGCTACCTGCCTTTCAAGCATTATATCATTAGATCTGAATATCAACTTTGCAAGGTCCATACTGCTCATATCTTCAGGGATGATATGGCTGGAGTAGCAACTCTCTCCAATAACAGCTGCTGCTGCTGCTAAGTCATTTCAGTCATGTCCGACTCTGTGCGACCCCATAGATGGCAGTCCACCAGGCTCCCCCGTCCCTGGGATTCTCCAGGCAAGAACACTGGAGTGGGTTGCCATTTCCTTCTCCAGCGCATGGAAGTGAAGAGTGAAAGTGAAGTTGCTCAATCATGTCCGACTCTTAGCGATCCCATGGACTGCAGCCTACCAGGCTCCTCCATCCATGGGATTTTCCAGGCAAGAGTACTGAAGTAGGTTGCCATTTCCTTCTCCTCCAAATAACAGCAACTACAAAGTAAAACATCTTTCTCCTTCACATTTTGTGAGGTCCAGAAGTTGATGACAGCTCTGTGCCCAGCTGAAAATGAACTGTGGATCTGTTCATATTTTCTGGGACCCTGGCTGAGGAGCAGTCCTTATTCTGGATGTGTTCTTATGGTGGAACAATGCAAGAAAAATGCAAGAGTGGGCTGAACTTTATCATCACTTTTTAAAAAATTGAAGTATAATTGATTTACAATATTATATTATGTTCAGGTGTACAGCATAGTACACCTGATTCAATATTTTCATAGATCAATAGATGCAAATAGATTCAATATTTTTATAGATCATATCCCCTTTGCTGCATATTACATCCCTGTAACTTATTTATTTTATATCTAGTAGTTTGTACCTCCTATTCCCTTCCTCTGTCTTGCCACTCCTCCAACCCCTCCCCATGAGTAATTACTAAGTGCTCTCTGAATCTGTGAGTCTGTTTCTATTTTGTTATATTTATTTGTTTTTTTTCTTTGGCTTCCACATAGAAGTGAAAACATATAGTATTTATCTTTCTGTCTGACTTATTTCACTGAACATAACACTGTCCAGGCCCATTCATGTTGTTGCAAGCGGCAAAACTTTCATTCACTTTTGAAGTTGCTACTTGGATGTTTGCCTCAGGTTCATGCATATGCCAAAGTAAATCGTGACCACGTTTGACAGTGGGGTGGGGAAGCAGTCTGTGCCTTCTAAGAAGCAGGGCAAATCACACGACAGTGGAAGGAAAAGGTATTTGTGACTAATTTAATCTATCATTCCATCTCTGTTTTATAAATGAGAGCAGAGTCCATTATCTCACATAGCCATTCAAACATAGCCATGCATTACACTTTGGGTGCTAAGGGATACACCTCTGATTTAATTATATGGGCGCTCTCTTACCCACTTTGTTCCCCAGTATATATGTACACCTTACAGGTGAAGTCATCTGGTGGGTGGAGGATACCATGTCTATAGAATGAGGAACAGACCTAGGGCATCTTAATTTAGAATTTATAAACTTGAAACTCAGGTACACTTAGATTGTTGTTGTTTAATCGCTAAGTCGTGTTCAGACTACATTTTCTAAATTCATGGCCAAATACTTTCTTGCCATTATGGAGAAAAGCTTTTCTTCCACTGTGCCTGCTACTCTGCGGTATCATAAGGACTCTGCAAGCTGGTGGTATTATTTTAGAGAGAGGATTGCCTCTTGAAGCAGGCTGACTTGTCAGGTTTGAGGAAAAATTTTCCCTCATCTTTTTATTATGAACATCTTCAAACATACAGGAAGGTTGGAAGAACTGTGATCACCAGGTTTCAACAGTGGCTACTTGTTCTATCTATAAATTTCCACACACATTTATATGAACACATACATGCATATATATATACTGGGAAATTTAAAAATAAGTTGCACACATCATTATATTTCTGTTTATGTGATTCTGATATACCTCCTGAAAACTGAGATAGTCTTTTAAATAACCCTGTGTTCTTGCCTGGAGAATCCCAGGGATTGGGGAGCCTGGTGGGCTGCCGTCTATGGGGTCGCACAGAGTCGGACACGACTGAAGCGACTCAGCAGCAGCAGCAGCAGCATCACCATTACTATACCTTAGAATAATTTCTTAAGTCTTAGATGTCATTTACAGCTAAGTTTCGTACTAGAATCCAATCAAGTTTTATGTAGTGCATTTAGTTGTAATGTTTCTTTAAATTTCTTTAATTTGCAAAAGTCCAAGAGTACCTCACTTAAAAAATATATATATTCTAAAAATAGACAAGGACAGCTATCTTATATAATATTGTATTATCTGGATTTGCTTGATCATTTTCTCTTGGGGTCATTTATTTTGTGTCTCTATCCCCTGTATTTCCTATAACTGCAAGTTAGCTCTTTTAAAGCGTAATGGGGTTATCATTAAACTTTGATGTCTAGGATGCTTTACAGGAGGTTCTATGTGCTTGACACTGTTTCTCACCTAGAGGCATATGGATCAAGACATCCTACTATCAGTGATCTTAAGTTTGATCATTTTGTGATGGTGGTAAATGCAGGCACTCTTAATGGTGGGTTTATGTTTCTTCTTTTGCAGTTTAGAGTGATACTTTGAAATTTTGACCCCACTCCAGTACTCTTGCCTGGAAAATCCCATGGGCGGAGGAGCCTGGAAGGCTGCAGTCCATGGGATCGCTGAGGGCCGGACATGACTGAGGGACTTCACTTTCACTTTTCACTTTCATGCATTGGAGAAGGAAATGGCCACCCACTCCAGTGTTCTTGCCTGGAGAATCCCAGGGATGGGGGATCCTGGTGGGCTGCCATCTATGGGGTCACACAGAGTTGGACACGACTGAAATGACTTAGCCTTAGCCTTTGAAATTTTGTGACTATCTTATTCCTCATAAAACTTTTACCTTTTATTGGTTTTGGGGCTTCCCAGGTGACTTAGCCGGAGAAGGCAATGGCACCTCACTCCAGTACTCTTGCCTGGAAAATCCCATGGGTGGAGGAGCCTGGAAGGCTGCCGTCCATAGGATTGCTGAGGGTCGGACACGACTGAGCAACTTTACTTTCACTTTTCACTTTCATGCATTGGAGAAGGAAATGGCAACCCACTCCAGTGTTCTTGTCTGGAGAATCCCAGGGATGGGGGAGCCTGGTGGGCTGCCGTCTATGGGGTCGCACAGTCAGACGTGACTGAAGTGACTTAGCAGCAGCAGCAGCAGCAGGTGGCTTAGCAGTAAAGAACCCACCTGCCAATGCAGGAGACATGGGTTTGATCCCTGGGTCGAGTAGATCCCCTGGAGGAGGAAATGGCAACCTACTCCAGTATTCTTGCCTGGGAAATCCCATGGACAGAGGAGCCTGGCGGGCTACAGTCTACAGAGTCACAAACAGCTGGACACCACTGAGTGACTGAGCATACACTCAATGAAAATAAGGTTCTCACTTAAATTTGAATTTCAGAGAAATATTGAACACATTTTTTGTATAGTATGTCCCAAATATTGCATGGGGCATATGTATACTAAATTTTTGTTGTTGTTATCTGAAATTTTAGTATAACTATGGATCCTGTGTCTTATCTGGCAAGCCTAGACTCTATATTAAGGGGGAGCATTATGGAAAAGGAAAAGGGAAGTAAAGACACCAGATGCTGAAAACAAGCTGTATAGATCTGGTGAGACTTTCTGGAGACAAGTTTACACAAAAAGTTTTGGGGAAGCATGGCTGGAGATGCCGAAGATGCAACTGCATAGGTTTGGGGATGGTCCCAGTGATGTATCAGGATGGTCCGAAAAGATGCTGAGTTCATCCAGCTTGTGCTCTTCTAAATACTACTACATATATACCCTGGGGTGGACACCAGTGTAAAACAGAGTGGTGATCTTTGTATATTTCTCCAGTTTCTTCAATGCAGTTCAGACAGTGAAAGGACCCTGCAGCTTAAAGTCTGAGGGACAGGCAAGGTTTAGTGTCTCTCTAGTGTCAGTCCTTACTTAATCTCTCTGTGCCTTGGTTTCTTCATCTGTAAAATGGGGATAATAATCATAGTATCTTTCTCTTGGCATTATTGTGAAGTTTAAGTAGTTTAAACTATGTAAAGTATATAATGTTGTGTTCAATAAATAGTAGTTCAGTGAATAGCACCATTACTTATTTCTCATTATTGTATGGATGAGAATTGACTTATTTTTGTGTGTTCAGTTGTGAAAGCACAATGTTATCTATCAGGAATATGTCTCTGCAACCAGCCATGAAGGAGTATCTACCCCTGGTTTTAACCAGAATGGCAGAATGTGCAGCAACTTGAACTGGAAAGATCTGGTTGGTTGGAGCTGAGGCAGGAGTGGAGAGGTAGGGGTGAGGGATGCTCAGGGGCTAAGCAAGAGGTGTGGAGATATAATGGCATGTGAAGCCAGATGACTTTCTGAAGGACATTGTCAGGAGATGTAGTCTAGAAGGTGAAGGTTGAGACCAGGTCATTCATTAAGTGAAGTGAAGTTGGTCAGTCGTGTCTGACTCTTTGCGACCCCATGGCTTTTGGAGCCCCTACCAGGCTCCTCAGTCCTTGGGAGTTTCCAGGCAAGAATTCTGGAGTGGGTTGCCATTTCCTTCTCCAGGGGATCTTCTCGACTCAGGGATCGAGCCTGGGTCTCACACATTGTAGGCAGATGCTTTACCGTCTGAGCACATGTGGGTTGCAAAGGGTCAGGCAAGCTGAGGAATGGCGGTGAACACAGATCCTGACCACAGTGCAGATTGTAGTTTGGGCAGCTGTAGTCTCTAGTTACACAAACCAGAACCTAGACCACCCATCACCCCACATATCCAATCCAGATCTTTATTTCTTTTACCTCCTAATGTGTTCATCTTTTCCCCCATTCCCACCTACAGCACCACCCTTAACTGAGCCAAACCATCTTTTGCTTGGACTGTAAATGACTCCCAACTGGTCTCCCTGCATCCGTGATGGCTCCCTTTTCTTCTTTTCTCCATCATGCAAACAGAGGGATGTTTTCTAAAATCAAATATGATCATGGGGCAGCCTGAAAAAGCTTGTCATGGTTCCCAGGACAGAGCTGCAATTCCTAAAGACTGTGATCCAACTCCCATGTATTCTCCTGTAGCTGTGTCTTCTTCCAGGTACTCCTTCATGCTGGGCTTTCACAACCCTGGCCTTTTTTTGATCCTGCTACTCACCACACAGCAGCCAGTGCTGGTAGCTGCAGTTGCCTGTGCCTGGAGCGCTCTTCCTCCTCCTTCTATCTACTTAAAATCTCATCCTCCCAATCAGAGGCAGGCATTAGGGAAATGAGGGATCATTTTCCCATCATGCTTTTAGAGCTAACTTCCAGTTATAGGAATTACAGGGGATAGAGACACAAAGCAAATGACACCAAGAGAAATGTTCCCTCATTTCCCTGACCTGATTAACCCTCCTTCCTCACTTTAGGCTCTAATAGAGCACCCTGAATTTTTCCTTTGTGTCACTTACATAGTTGAAATTCTACATTTAGTTATTTACTCGCAATTAACTATTAGTGAGTTCCACAAAGGCAAGGATCATGCTTGGTTTTGCTTAGCATCCTCGCTCTAGAGTGTAGCATGATGTTTAGAAAATACTAGGTCCTCTATAAATATTGGTTGACTGGATAAATGCCTGCATGATTAAATAAATGGGTATATTCATGAACAAGCAGAGATTCAGGCAGAATCAGAATGTGGGATTGTGTAACAGTGTAGGTCCATCAGAAGGCATTGACAACTGAGTCATGTTATCCAGATGACTTGGACCTTCCCTAACTGGTCCTATTCCTTGAGCTCACCTTTCAAACCATGGGTGTTCTTCACTGTCTGACAAGGTTCAGAAATGCAGAAGCTGCAGTTTGGTTGGTTCATTTCTGCATCCTCAGTTCAGGGTGTGGCATGTGGTGGGCACTTAATGCATTCCCCCCTGTAATGAATGAATGAGCCACTGCCCATGGAGTGCTCACATTTTCATCTACCATTCCTGTTGGGCATTGGGGCTGGGATGTCTGGTGTCTTTTGAAGCTGGTGCACCTGATGCTTCTGAATGTGTCTTAGATCCAGTTCTCCTTTGGAAAGGATTCTGGACAGTGTGTTTTGGTGTTTTAGGCCATTCATGGTCTGAGCTTTGGCCTCTCCAGCCCACCTCTACCATTGTGGTGTATAAGGTCTCAGCCATCTCACTCTGGGATGAATTTGCACCAGGGCTGTTGTGATTCTCCTGGGACCCCAAGCTGGGTCAGGGGTCCTCCTCTCCTCCAAGGCCTGGGAATACCTCTGTTTCCTCAGTTGTTCTGTGGAAATGACTTTTCCGGAAAGAATAGACCCAGGCCGCAGTTTCTTGGCAGCTAGACTAGAGGGAGAGTGTAAGCTGAGCCTCATGCTTTCTCTCTGCACTTTACAAATATCTCATTTTTTATTTCCCTCCAACAACATGTGATGACCCTTTGGCAAGTCCTTAGTGCTAAATTTCTTTTTTATGGAGGCAGCAATAAAAACTCTAGGGCCTTTGATAGGCAGAGCTGGGACGTCGAGTGGATGTAAATCACTTGAGCATTGGCTGGATTCGGTTGACAGATTTCTAGGTTCAGTGAAACTTTTCCTTCCCAAATAAATCAAATTCTGACCTACAAAGGTCTAAACTGGGAAAACTTCTGAAGTATCTGAATTTGGGCTGAGGCTAGAGGTCATCTTGTCTGGGTGATGGGCATGGATTTTGTAGTGAGCATGAAGGAAAAACTCCTGACATAGAGTTTTTGTACATTTCTCTTTTGCTTGAAGCTTTTGGTGTGCTTGGCTCCTGGGCCCTTACATGAAATAGTTACAAAACATATAAAGGAAACCAAGGAGGTCTTGGAATAAGTATAGAAGCAAGCTGTGGTGGTGGGGACATCTTTATTCAAAAAGAAGTGTGTATTTGTGTGTGTGTGTGTGTGTGTGTGTGTCTGTGTGGCAGGGGGGACTCTAAACTGTATGACCTTGTTGACATTTCTTCACAGCTGTAGAGTACAGCTGTACCTGGACCCTTATAAGGTATTTGTATGTAGAATGTCATTGAGAAGATCTATGTTTAGAAGGAGTTGAAATTTTAAGATTATCTCCAAAGTGTCAGTTATCTTACTGTGACTCAAAGTACCTAGAGGATCAGAGAGACCTATCTATTTGCTTCTGGACTGAGTTTTATCATTCCAAATGGCATATTGTTCCCCCTTATAACTCAAGCATCCATAAGCCTGCTTACCATAGGAGTCTCAAACAGAGTCTATAAAGGGACGCCAGGTGTCTGGAATGTGTAATTTTGGAAGGCATCCACCCACCTCTCACCTGTGTGGGAACCATCACAAATAGAAGCATGCAGCATCTCTGAAGCCATGGATGAGCCAGGTGGGGGCTGCACTGACACTCACTAATGGCCCAACTCTCACGGAATAGCATAGCGCCATTAACAACTGATTATACACATTATTGGGCAGCTCACAGCTAATGGGACCTGTCACAGGATCTCAGAAGACTGGGCTTATGATACGTTGATAAATAGATACGTGGACCATGTGGGTCAGTCATTTCCTAGTTAAGGCGGAAGGAGGAAATGAAGTGACAGCTGCAGCAGTTCCACATAGACTGTGGCCATGTGCTCGGACGGCATCTGGTGTCAGGACGTGAGGCCGGGGGTGGCCTGAGGTGCAGTGGGATCTCTCTGTTTTATTCCTGCAGATATAAAGGGTGGAGGGGGGATGAGGCAATTGCATGGAGATTTTAAAAAATGCATTGGAACTTCAACATTCTGAAGGGAGCTGTCTTCCTACTAGCAGTTTCCTTGGGAAGCTGAGAACTCTTAAGGATGCCTTTGTTATTGTGCTTTCTTTGTGGGGTTTCTGGGAAGGGTTGTGATATATTCTTTTTGAGTGTCCTTGGCTGTGTCAAATTGGTGAAGGAGTAATAGGCTAAGGTGAAGTAAGCAAGGATAGGAATATCACCGTCAACTAGTATGTATCATTTAAACCTGGGTTGAGGTCTGCTTCTCATCCTGATACAAATATCCAGGGTGATAATAGAGTAGATCTGAACTTCAGGCCACAAATATAGGCAGCATTATTTTATTTAAATCAAATTCATTCTGATTTGGCTCAGACGAGAAATATGGTCTCATTCATTTGGTGGAGAGGTTGGGACAAAGATTTTCTCTAGGCCTCTCTGGTATCTGTCCATCCAGAGTATTATTCACACCCTCACCTTCATTGGTTCCTTTCAGTCTGTGAATGTAATGCTTCCACGGCATCATATTTTTGCCAAGGCTGGTAGCCTTCTCATCTGGGGTCAGTCTCTATAGTGTGGCAACTCTCCATCAGTGGCCCTGTCACCTTCCCTTGGTGACCACTGTTGCAATGCACCTTGAAGTCACAACCCGTCCAATCTGTTGGAAACCTCTCAACTCAAAAGCATTTGCTTCTTTCCTTATGTCAAAGAGCTCAAACTTATAGGGGGAAAAAAAGCCAGGTAGGGATTTTTCTGCAGGCAATTTCTACTTTCAGCCTTTATAATCTTTGGGTAAAGTAAGGGAACACAAAGAGCCTGACTATTCTTTGGGAGTCAAGGAGGGGAAATGTGGTGAGAACAAAATGCACATTAATGTCTTAGTTCCTTATACTTCTGTGATAAGGGTGGTGATGGCAAAGATGGTGAGAAAGATGATGATTTATGTTGGCATTTGCTTTAGAATTTCAGGCCACAATCTGACATGATCCCTGTAGTAGGTCAGTAAGGGAGGATAATGTGCCAAAAGGAAATGAAGACTCAGAGAGGTTTTGTGAGTTGGCCAAGGCTACATAGTAAGTCAGTAGCCACAAGCCCTCTTTTGTTGGTTCAGTATAGCTTTCTTTGAAAGAGGCCATGTGTTGCCATTTTTTGTTTGGAGAATACCAGACAGGCCCAGCCTTCTGGGTAAAAGTGATTAGGAGTAACTTAGAGACAGCCAGGGTCTTGGACACCCAGGACACTGAGAGATCTAACAGAAAGTATCCCAGGACTTGCTAGCCCCCTCAAAGTCTCCCTTGCCATCTGGGCAGAAGGGGACCTTGTAAGTTAGACAGAATTTGAGCTCTCTGCCATCCGGGATTCTCTGGACAGAAAAGAAAGTTTATTTTGGTGTTATTTTCCCCTCCATATCAATCTTCCTATATTTCTGCTACTCCTTTCCGTCGGAAGTAATTAATGGAAGCTAGAAGGCCTAGAACATGCACATGTGTATGCATGTGCACGTGTGCCTGTACACACACGCACACACACACCCCTTCCTATGATTTTCTTCACTCTTACTTGAATTATGTTGAGCTGTTTGGTCTATTGGTTCAGTACCCCAAGCCTAGTGCAGTATTGTCATCCCTCGCTTTACAACACAGTCATTATATCCCTAAACCACATTGTGATACACAGTGCCTTCTGTTTACGACTCCCGAAACTCCCACTCCATATATCACCTGCCATAAAACCCATCAAACTGCTGCTACTAAAATGGTGCACAGTGGTCTAAGCAGGAGCCAGGCAAATTGTGTGCTACCCTACTGTGGTTAATGAGAGTGAAAATGTGGTTAGGATTTTATTCAGGCGATGTTCATTTGCAGGGCCATTGCAGTGAGATGGCAAAGAAAGATTCTTTTGTTAACTTGAATGACAATATATTTTCTATTGTATGGAGTGGTCCAGTGCAGACTTTGCCAAATTATTCGTCAAATGTAAATAAGTCAAACTGTGACCTTAAACGACTAGGTTTTTTTTATTGCTGGGGGTGGGGGTGAGTCTCAAAAACTAATTAATATAGTGAGATTGTGATGTTATCAGAAACCTGTTGCCAGATTTGGAAGAACAGTAGCACAATTCAACTCTAAATAGACGAACAAGTTAAAATAGAAGGTCTAGTTTCTATAGAATAGATAATTTATTGTGTCTTCTACCTGGTGGATTTTTTTTTAACATGGAGAATGGGGAAAGGGCACCTTACCTTTAGAATATTTTGCATTCTTCTGAAACCTGACATAAGCAGGGAATCTTTAGTAATATCCTGAACAATCACTGGGTACCTATGTGAGGATCTTCATTGAAAAATAATTAGAGCAATTAAACGTAGCTTTGTCCTGCAAATAATCTTAATTCAAAGGAATTCTCATCCTTCCCGGAACCCTCTCCCCATCTCCAACTCAAGAGCCAAGACTTTTTGATCTTAGAGAAAGGATTTCCTAAAGTGGTTCAATAAATGCAAGTACTTTACTCAAGGAAAAATAACATAAAATCTCTCTCTTGTTCATCCATGATTCTCTTATTGTCTTACAGATTTTTCTTTCCCTCCAAACAACTAATTGTGTGGCGTGGAAGACATATACTATTAATGGTATTAGAAGACTTTCTTTTGTAAGCCTTGGTCCATTTATGAAAACTTTAAAGAAAAAATTAGCACAGTGTATATACAGCATGTCTGATCTCATTAGCTCGTTAATTCATCACTGAGATATGAGTGTCCCCAGAGACTACTCTGGGCAATGTCATGGAAGCAGAGCTTGTCCCTGGCATGCTCTAGCCTTTCTAGTTTGCTCTTCTCCACTGCTCCCCTCCCCACCCCCGGATGATTGGGGTTGTGGGGGCTGTCCCTGAAGTAGCATTGTTATCACTGCTGAAGCTAGAATGGGCCCCCCACCAAACCCCAAGTTCACTCATATATGTTGTTCATTTAACACACACACACACACGCACACAAATGCTATGAGGTGGGTTCTAATGTTTTTCCCACTCTATGGATTGAACCCATGGAGACTAAGCAGTTATTCTAAGGTCAAGTGAATGGGAAGGGGCAGGACCTATTGTGGTCTCCCTTCTTGTAGATCATTTTTCCTCCTTCTGATCACCTTTTGCTGGGATTCTCTCCATTCCTCCAGACCTCTTCCCCCACTATTTCTTTAAAGTCTTAATTCTCTCCTGGGGAAACTGAGTGGCCAAGGGGTGAGCTACACACTTCCTCTCCACTCTGATATAAGCATATGATTATTCTCAGTGCAGGACTCTTGTTTCCTGGAGGATGCTCTTACAGGCAGTGTTACATGCTGTGGCCTCAGCAGAGAAGCTGTGTAGTAGCAGGCACTAAACCTGCTTCATAAGTATTGCTGGCTGGTCCTGTCTGCAAATGAATAAGTTTCCTTAGAGATTCATGTCTTTATGAATATGGCAGCCCTAACCATGGAATGGAGTAGTGTTCACATTATCAGGAAGGACTAAATAGGGGCTGCAAAAAGTACGTTACCCACAGAGTTTTTGTGGGTGACGAATACATTCTGTGGGCTTCCCTGATGGCTCAGCAGTAAAGAATCTGCCTGCAATGCAAGAGACAAGGATTCAATCCCTGGGTCAGGAAGATCCCCTGGAGAAGGAAATGGCAACCCACTCCAGTATTCTTGCCTGGAGATTTCCACAGACAGAGGAGCCTGGTGGGCTACAGTCCATGGAGTTGCAAAGAGTTGGCCATGACTGAGGAACTCACCACCACCACCCTGCTGTGTGTGCTTTCAGGAGGCTTTGCTGATCAGCTCCCAATACTGCACCATCACAAGGCTGAGAAAAGCAAGTCATTCAGGTAGAAACTAAAAGGTAGCAAATTAAACATAGAATTCTCTATGAAATGAGCACAGGCTATGGGGCAGTTTTCAGACCAAGCCTCTCTGTGATCTATTTGACTTCTTTGGGTGAAATCTGATTTCAATTGAGTCATATTGTTTTTTAAAAATTCCAACTCCAAACAGCACCACAAAAAGGAAATTAAACTATAAAAAGTGCATTAAGGTAAGGGTAGGGATCTAAGATACTGGCCCAGAAACAAGTCAAAATCAAAGTTAAGAATAGAACCCATAAGTTGTTCTAGTTAGACATTACAGATGCCACCGGTATTTACAATTGCTTGATGTAAAACAGTCTACCTTGCCATGAATGCTGACATCATCAGCATAACACTTAGGAATCTCCAAGTACTTTATAAGCAACCCTTTACTTATTCAGTTCTTGTGGACAGTCTGATAAATAGAAAGTACCATTATCCAAGCCCCATGGATAGAAGCACTCCAGTTGGAAATGCATCTGCAACATAGGGGCTCTGTGATGATTTGGGGGCTAGCAAAGTATTGTTGGCTCTCAAAATATTTGGATTCATTCTCTCCCTGACTCAGCATCCCATACTTTGTAATTCATATTTTTGGTATTTGAGATCTACATTAAGATAGGCAACTGGGTAAGGAGGGATATTTATATTCTAGCCTTGGTAGTGCCACTAACTAGCTGTGTGACCTTGAGCAAGCCACTTATCTTCTCTCCTTTGCCTATGGACCAAGATTATTTTCAAGATCAAGCACACACACACACACACACAAATAATGTGCCAAACCTAGGAAAATCTAGGGCACAAAGCAATTGTATTATCATTATATAGGAGAAAAGAAAAACAAAGGAAAGACATAATTTAAAAAAAATTCAGTTGAGGGTTGGCACAGTATTTTGCTGGCAAGTAAATATAATATGAAATTTAATTCAAGTATGGCTGTGCCCTCCCTAATTATTTCTTACACCTGATGTTGCCCATGGGAAAATTCTCTCAGAGGCCATACATTTAGGGTCTTGTATATATTCAGGTTTCCTTATTAAGTAGAAACCAGAAGCCTTTTTATGTCTCCATGGGGATACCTCCAGTGCTTATATCAGCAAAAAAAAAAAAAAAAAACAAAAAAAACACACCCATAACCTGAGGTGTTGGGGTTAGGACAGAAAGTCCAAAGGGGTTCAACCCCATAAGGGAGATCATTCTGCCTGGCTGGTCAAGTGAGCTACACAGTCCTATGGTCTTCTCCTGAGCATGAAATGATCATTGGGTTTAAAAGGAGCTTTGGCTTTTAAAGAGGAAAGAGATTAGGGAAGTGTGTGTGTATATGTGTGTATGTTGTGTTGTGTTTATATATAGACACTTGATCAAAAACTTTTGGGTCTATCAGCAGTGGGAAAGAAGCAGCAGAGAGGGAAAAGGAAAAAATATTAGCTAATGAATATTAGTTGAATGACAATATTATACAATATGTTATCTGTGATATTCTTTTTTAAAAGAGGTTGGACATGGTTGTATTTTTTATTCTCAATTGCTAATTGTTTTCAGGTTCACCAAGCATTTCTTTCTAATGTTAATCCACCAAAATTTGCCTAGTTTTGAGCTGGATTCTCTGTGGTTCAAAAGAATTCAGAGTCATGGTCATTGACCTGTAGAAATTTATGGACTGATCAGGGAATGTATTGATAAGAAGAGAGACAGAATACAAAGCAAGAGGATTTTCAGTTCAGTGCTGCCTCGAGTAGCAGAGACAATCCACGCTTTGATAGTTAAGAGAAAGGGGAACCCCAGTTTTGGAGAAATGGGTATTGGAGCTGTGGGTAAGGGTAGGGGGCCTCCTGAAACTGGTGGAACCAGAAGTGACAGAGATATTTGGTTAGAATTTGGCTGAGTAGCATTTGACTCTTCGCAACCCCATGGACTGTAGCTCACGAGGCTCCTCTGTCAATGGGATTTTCCTGGCAAGAATACTGTAGTGGGTTGCTATTTCATTTTCCAGGAGATCTTCCTGCACTACAGGCAGATTTGACAGAGGAAGCTGAGAATTTGGAGAGTCACCTCTATAAACACCTTGGTTCTGTGAGCCTGGGACCAGCAGGGGGAGCACAAGGTAATAAACAGCTTTGGTTTGAGAGTGTGGCTGTGGTCTTTGGAGTTCCAGGAAAATGAGATTGTGAACACTTACTAATATCCTCTCTAAGCTTGCACATACCTGTTGAAAGAGCCCAACACTCTCCTCCCTCCGTCACTTACAAAACTTATTCCATCGTAAATGCAAAAACCCCAAACCAAACTACCAAAAGAGCCCAAAGCAAACAAAAAATCTAGACAAAGAAAAAAGTAATAACATTCAGTTCTTAATTGTTCTTTAAAGCAACTTTAATCCTTTAGCTTTTCAATTCTCTGAATAATCAGGTGATATGAGAATATTATATAGCTCATAGACCTGTCTCTTTAGTATTTTCTCTGCCTTAGGAAACTGGGCTATTTAACAAAATTCAGCAAACCCATGACTGTTGGAGAGGAGGTTTGGGGGAACTAATATGATATTTATAAGGCTTCGGTGATGAAACATGCATTTTAAAAATGCTGTAGCCTTATGTTTATTCTCAGTGAAACTACTTTAAGTTTCTAAAAAGTTGGTCAAATATGGCTCATAGATGTGTTAGAATGAGGCTCCAGCTTTACTGAATTACCTCTGGGTGGCTGTCCATGTCCCTTTTCGTGGATTTCCATCACAAAGAACAATATAGCTCTGCTTGCTTCAGGCCCTTTGCACATCTATTTCTATTGGAAGTCTCATTCTGTATCTTTTCCTCAGACTTTCTTTTGCCTACTTAATTTTAACTCACCATTTGTATCTCAACTCAGGCATCGCTTCTTAGGGAAATTCTATAGCTTATAGACTAGGTCTGTCTGCCATATATTCTCAAGGTACTTTTTATTTATTTACATGGTTTATAATTGCATATATACTTTTGTGACTATTCTGCTCACCATTCTTTACCTTACTAGACTGAAAGTGCCAGAGTATGAGTGGAGGATCTGTCCTTTTAATACACCATTGTATCCTCAGCATGAAGTATATAGTTCCTGATATCTAATAAGACTCAGTAAATACTTACTTATCTGATAGAAAAAAATACAGACTTAATAATCTCACCTTCTAACAGTGGATGTTGGGCTTCACAGGTAGTATAGTGGTAAAGAATCTGCCTGTCAATGCCGGAGACACTGGTTCAATCCCTGGATCAGGAAGATCTCCTAGAGGAGGAAACGGCAACCTACTCCAGTATCCTTGCCTGAAAATTCCATGGACAGAAGAGCCTGGCGGGCTACAGTCTGTGGGGTCACAAAGAGTCAGACGTGACTGAGCGTGCACGCACCCTCACATGCACAACGGTGGTGTTTCCTTCTGCTAAGGATTATGGGGGTAAAAAGAATTGAGGCTTAGGGAGGGACAATAAGGTCAGGAGAGCCTTGACAAATGCTAGTTTTTGGAGGAAAGTGGAAAGGGTATGAGAGTGGAAGGAGAGGCTGGACAGGGAAGAGTGTCCAGTGCTGGCTGAGGGATGTAGGGAGACGTGACAGAAGCTGGGGGATGACTGCCCTGTGCCTCAGGTAGGGTAAAGCTCTAGTCATAGTTCAGCTTACACAGCCTAAAGAATATTACTGACGATACTAGTTATTCTTCATTTGTTCCCCACTCCTTAGTTCACTCTGGTTTTGAAGTCCCCAGAGGCTGACCGTGGCTCCTGGTTGGATTTGGCAAGTGGGAGGCACTGGCATGATCTGGAGGGAGGGAGGTGGGTTTGCCCACCCTCTTGTCCCCTTGAGTATACATCTCTAGTGGCAGCCTCACCCCTGCTTTGCTACAGCCCCTGCTTCCTGTCCCAGCTCTCACTGGTCTCAGGAAGCAATTTTCTATCCTCATCCCTTAGGGCCTCCTGCCAACCTGAATCCCCACATGCCTCTCTGCTCATTCCTCATTCCTTGTTTGTTTCCTTAACTCTACTTAGTCCTCTGTCAGTAGCCTCTTCTTTAAAGTCCCCTGGTTTGAACCATCTGGAGACAAACTGTGCTTCCTGCTGGGACCCTGACCGACAAACTTATTTTATCCAAGAGCTGACACTTAATCACACAGTACCTCTGGTTCAAGGTGAGGATCAGGACTGCTTGCCAACAGGCAACGTGGTTGCCACTGGCTGTTTCTCTAGATTCACATTAGAAATAACCTCTTTACTTCTGGGCAGCATGCTGGCTGTTAGATTCTCGAATCTGTCGATGGAGGGAAAGGAATGTCTTTCTGCTTCTTCTGCCATGCTTGCGAAGACTCTACTGTTAATAATGTGATCCCGGACCTAAAATCTTTGACCGAAGAAATGTGACTTAGAAAACCCCACGCTGACAAGGGCATGGAGAATAAAACCATTAACAGGTAAGAGTGCTTATTAGACATCCAGTCTGCAAAAATTTAGGTCACCAAAGTTTTTTTGAACTGGATTATTATGCTAGCTGCCTCAGTTCTCTGATTTATTTTGCTAGTGCAGACCTTGGGTCTTCACTCTTTCCCTCATCCCACCTGCAAAAAAAAAAAAAAAAGTACAGAAAAGTAGAGCAGGAGGATTACAGGTGTAAGTGATTCTTTCCTGGTTCCAGTCCTATTTTGATATTATTGGCTAGTTAGACTTTTTTCCCCTAGACATATTGAATGTATACCCTCAGATCTATAAAATGTCCAATTAAGAAACCAAAGAAAGGGTTCGGGAACACTCAGTTACAGTAATACAAAACAGAAGGCCTTGAAAAACAAAAGAGATTAATTTAAATATATTTTGAAACTTATGGCATCACATTTCTTCTGATACTTCCCTCACCCAAACCCCTGCCAGATACCCGGAACAGGAAAATACTAAGGATGAGTTTTCTAAGTTAGGAATTGAGAAATGACCCATTTACAGAAAATCAAAAGCAGTCTCTCTCATGTTCAGCAAATACCTGAAATAATATACTAAGGACTCATTTTAGAATCTGCCATGAAAAGGGCCAGTGCTTGATCTGTAGAGTCCCATTCACTAAGGGAACCCCTTCCTCCTAGGAGGGAAGGTAGGAATAGGAGATACCAGGGCCAAGGTTCTGTCTTCACTCAGGCTTAATGGGACTGGGCTGGGATGCTACCCAGAACTCAGTGACCTGAAGGAATGGAAATATTCGAGATTTAAGATGGTTGGTGACTTGATTAGTTATTCTACTTTTAGTTTCCTTCAGATTATTTTAAAGAACAATCTTGTATTACACAATTTGTACTTTTCTGCAAATAGACTCATTCTATTTGAGGCTTTACTATGATTTCTCTTGCATTCCTATGTAGGAACTCCTACTCAGATACCATTGTCAATAATCCCAGGGCTTCATAGGAGATCTGTGAGTCCCTCACTGCATTCCCTGTGTACAGACCCTCCTCTTGGCTGAGTCTATGATGAACACAGATAAACATAAGCATATCTGGACTGTACCTGAGTTAAATCTCTAGACATTTTCCTTAGCCAGTTTCCCCACCCTTTTCTTTCTCAGGTGGTGTACAGCTAAAGAAAAATCATGCTTTTTACAGTTGATCTTGGAGTATTTGCCATATGTAAAGGTTGGTTTGGTGGGCTGATTTGTAAGCATCTTGACTATAGTTCATGGTGGAAATTCACTTAAGTGATAACTCCAAGCCTTGCTATGTTGGTGCGCTTAAGCGGCTGGGCTGACTTCAAGGGGAGTCAAAAGATGCTTGAAATAAATGATTTTAAGTTCAGTTTCATTTTAAACATATAAGCCAACTAGGTGTAATGGCCTGGAAGTTAGAAGAATAGCCTCCATTTCTGCCAGCAGCTCACTGTGAAATTTGGGGTAGCCTGGGACATGGTGAAACTGATCCATAACGATGTTTTGATTACCTGATGTTTTGTATTATTCACATTTCTTTTCTCTGCTGATGAGTGCTTGAGATGTGTAAAATATTAACTTCAATTCATATTTACTAAGGACTTGAAGTACTGTTAAGAATGCCAAGATGGTCATGTAACCTGTGTTGTCTAGGGTTGGAAAGTCACACAGATCTCTAAATAATATGGATGGACCTTGTTAAGAGCTTGATAGTATGCTGCAGGATTCCAAAAGAGAAAGAGAGGGAGAGTGTGTCTGTGCACCCTTGGCTTGGATCAGAAGGGGTGCCCTGCAGGAAGTGCCTTCAAGATGACTCCCTTCTTCAGGGTTGGCCAGGCCTGTGTCTCATACTTCCATAGCCCCCATTACTTCCTTGATGGCATGTCTCCCAGTTATAATTGCACATTATTTGATTATTTGAATAATGTCTAGGCCACTAGATTGAAAGCCCTGTGAGGGAGACTGTCTTTTTTTTTGCTCACTTTGGTATCCCCAGGGTCTTTAATGGTGCCAGTTTCAAAAGCAGTCAAAAATGAACACTAATTCGATGAATGAGTGGCATTGAAGAAGTGGTGGGCATTGGGGTAAAGAAAAAATCTTCCAGGTAGAGGAAACCATTTGAAAGAGGGCCATGAAGAAATGGCCGCCTCTCACTCCTTAGGGACTTTATAACTTAGACATGGCAAACGACATCAGATCCTTTTACTGAATGACTAGAGGACTTGTTGAGAGAATTTATGGCAAGTATAGGAATATCTCTAACCTCTCCTTAGTAAACTCAACAAAACTGTTATCACCCTGATTTTATTTAAACTCTCCTTGAACCTAGTAGGTGCTCATTAAATATTTGAAACAGAATTAGAACATGGATGGATTTACAGACATTTTCTTTCCGACACCCTTTTGGAATAACAAGCTATCATTGCCTACCCCCTGCCCCCTCCTGCTTCTCACTTAAGCCATGTCTTTATGCTGTGAGAAAAATGGTGCAATATGGGGAAAAAAAAGCAGGGCATCTGGTTCACCAGATATGCATATGGCCACAACATATGGCAAACCCAGGGCATTTGACCATCATGCTCATTAGAATGTGCCGGCAACCCGGATGCCGCACGTTCACTGTGTCTGTGTCGTTCTTCTCGCAGCATGCCGACCTGGTGTTAATCATGAGGACACATTTGCCTTTCTCCAGCAAATCACTTGCTCCACTCCTTTCACCTCTGATTTCTTCTGTAACCCCGTCCGCTTCTGTGTTTACTTTCAATTGGTCGGTGGCCTTGAAACTTGCAGGATGGTCTTACACTACAGGTCTTACTGAAAAAACATCGACACACCATGCTTACCACCAAAAGCAACAGGGGCAGCTCATGGACTTCCCAGGTGGTGAGAAGAAAGTGTGAGGTTTGTTTACCTTAAGCCATTAAAGAAAATAGTCTGGTTTTCTCAGGGTTTGGGATCATTAACTTTTCATAGAAAAAAAAAATTCCACCCTACCCCAGAGTCCCTGATTCTCATTCAAGGACTTGACAACTTCAGGAAGACGAGGGTTGGGAGAGTGCAACCCCACCCCCATCCCTTGCAAACAAAACAAAATTACAAGCAAATTCAAGTGTTGAGCCAGGATCAGTCTTCAAAAACCTGTGAGCTGCTTACTCATTTTGTGTATTTGATAGTTTCCCCTTAAAACGTCTTGGCTGCAGTTTTTCTAGGCCCTACTTAGGTTTTTATTTCCCTCTCTCCTCAGACCTCCACCTTCTACTTCTCTAAGGAGATTCCGTTTTTCAGCTCTCATTGGCAATTGAAGCACCGTTCATTTAGTACATTTGCATATTCCATTTTTGTCCAGATCTCTACTCTCCTGTTGCATTTCTAAAAATGAGAAATGAGATCAAAACTCATTTTAACCCCGATATCATCCCCTCTGCTTTTCATTCGTTGCTATTCTTTGTTTATCATCTTTCACCAAATTTTCAATCCATGTGACAATACTCCCATCAAAATCAATTAAAACCAGTTTCACAAAATAGACTTACTGATGCCCTCTGTCAATCTTTTCTTGAATTCCAGCTGTATACCATTGATGTACATTCACTTATTGCTAGGAGTACATTATTCCTTTAAAAACAGTAACAAATTTGTCTGGAAGGATTTATTCTCTACATAGCTCCCTTCTCTTTCTTTCTAAGTATCACTGATGATTCGATTGAACTCAAAATAGTTACAGATTTTTCTCATTTAATATCCACTCCATTATTTCAAGGCAGGAAAAGTGAAGATTTTTTTCTTTTAAATAGTTTTATAGACAAAAGTGAAAGATTTTTCATTCTTGCTTCAAATTCATTGTGAAAACAGAAGGCAGTTTTCCCAGATGGAAATCTGTCATATCATTATGGAAATGTCAGATTTCCACCCGGGGCATATTGACAAAAAGCCATGGTTTTTGCCCAGGGGGTGGAATTTCACAAATTTCCCCAAAAAGAGCTGCACTCCCTGGTAGAAGACAGAGGCAATTTCGTTCCCCATTTCAGTTTTGTTAGCCTGAGTTCTAAGAGATTGGTTTCAGGCAAATACCCAAAGAGGAGAAAGAAAACTTTAGCGTCCCTAGTGCTGGCCATAGGGGCTTGGCTCTTGTTTCTGAGTCATTCCTGGCTGTATTTACTTTAATGTTTCTGTTACCCTGAGCTGTAACGCTATTGGCAAGATCACAAAAAAAAGGGTGTGTCATATTGCCAAGCAGAGGAGCAGTTTCCTCTGCTGACCAACCTGATTCTGCCATGTGAATAACTCCCCTTTAGTTAATAGATATGCTCTTCTTAAAGTATCTCTTAATTTTGATAATTGTATTCTTTCCCCCTGAGAATGGAGCATTTTAAACCTCCGTTAGTAGAGTATTCATACATGTATTAGAAATATCAGCAAGTTATGTCCATGTTAATGAACGATAGGATATTGAGAGGAAAATAAAACAATCCCTAAACATTTTCATACATTTATGCTCATCAGAATCTCACACTTTAAATAGATGAAAGAGATTTGTGAGTGGCATAAGTCATGGCAGTAGCCCTGGGACATGAGTTACTCTATTCTTTTACGTAAAAGTCTTTCTGCCTTGTATAATAGCCCTGCAGAATAGCAAGTACAATGTAAAGGATCTAAATATCTTTCTTAAGTAGATTTGCTGTTCTCAACAAAAATCCTCCTCCAAAGATTATACTAGTATATGTACTCTGCTCCACTAATATAAATGACTCCAATGTATATTTTTCCTAGCAGAAATACCTGCATTAAAAAAATGCAGCAATAACTTCAAACTTCAAAGGTCTAAACTTCAAAAGGCTTCTTGCATTCTGCTTGATGGGACAGCATCTTATGCACACATGCTTTTTTCCCTGCTAAATGCCTTAATAATGAGCTTGGGTTCAGATTTTGTGAATCGGAGCCAAGTAACTCTATTTTATTATATTTGCTGGGAAATGAACTAGCTCAGGGTAATTAGGAAAGCAATTTTATTAGCTTCTATTTCATAAAGATTGTTTTTTAATCAGAGTCAGAACTTACTAGAAATGATTCTGTGCTCATTGCTTGGGTCTCAGGAAATGAAGTGGGGCACCGTAGGTCCTAACCCACAGTAAAACCAATGTGATGAAGACAGAAGCTTTGCTCTTAATCTCTAACAATGCTGTAAAAATAAACCCAATCTGATGGCATTGTAAATAAAAGGGTCACAGCTAACGATTACCTGTGTCTAGTTTATTATAGACTGGGGCCCTGATAACTGAAGCAGTTCAAGCTTTCTTTTAATTGCTCGAGGAGTCTTGGATTCAAGTCGTGAACAATCTGGGTTTGGCGGCTCAGGGGGCTGGGGTGAATAGGAAGCAAAGTGAAACACTGGATTAGGTGAATATGTCTTCAAGAGACAAATGGGAGAAGGAATTGGGACTGATAGTGTATTTAGATAATGTAGTGCAGCTGTGAAAAAGACAAATGCTCTACTGGGGCACTCAGCAGAGAAGGAGGGTGTTGCTTATAGGAAAATGGAGTTTCTCTAATCATGCCTCTTCTGGCAGCCACTCATGGAGCACAGCATAGTGTTTGGGGAACCTCATTATAAAGAGAGCATCAATACTGTAAATTGGACAGAACTCAGAGAAGGGTGACAAAAAAAGATAAAAGGATTAGAAGAGATGACCTCTAAAGAAAGGTTAAAGGAACATAACATTTAAAGCTTTCAGGGAAAGGAGCTGGAGAGATGGAAGCCTCTGCTAACTGTTTACAAATATTTGAGCAATAATAATTTTTAGGAAAGAAGGGGATTGTTTGCAGTGGTTGAGAATGGTCTAATAAGAAGTAACAACTTGAAACTAAGGAAAGGGGAAGATGTTGGTTAGAAGATATTAGGAAACATTTCTTCCCGGTAAGGGCAATTAGGTACTGAAGTGAACTGCCTGGGGAGGTGGCTAAGGCCCTGTTACTGGAAGAGTTGCAAGTATTTAGGGGCAGTTAAAGCTTGGCCACCTCATGCGAAGAGTTGACTCATTGGAAAAGATTGGGAGGGATTGGGAGCAGGAGGAGAAGGGGACGACAGAGGATGAGATGGCTGGATGGCATCGCTGACTCGATGGACATGAGTGTGAGTAAATTCCGGGAGTTGGTGATGGACACAGAGGCCTGGTGTGCTGCGATTCGTGAGGTCGCAGAGTCGGACACAACTGAGCAACTGAACTGAACTGAACTGAAATGAACTGAAAGCACTTGAGGAACTCGTCTGAAGGAAAGGAAAGCCCACCCTTTTCTGAAGACACCCCTGTGCAGGAGAAATGGGCTAGAACAACCCAGGAGGACTTTCCCAATGGCCCTAGTTGTGATTTAACACGTGTAAAGTATGTGTGTGGAGAGTTGGGGATTGGAGGTGGCAAATATGGTCCAAGAGAAAAGCACGAGTATGGGAAATACCTTTCCAGAAAGCAGTTATTTTCGATTGTTGGTTGTTAGTGTTGGTGTCCCTCATTTACCTGTGCAGTTATCAAGACGTTTACATGAATCATTGCCCAACATCTCCAGAAGTCAGAGTTAACGTGGGAAGCCAGGGATGCCTCTGACAAGGAAGTACATTTAGAAATGAATGGTGTGAGGTTGTGTGCATCAGTTTCTGTTGTGCAAGCAAAGGGAAATAGAGAAAATTGCCATGTTTTATCATGTCGGATGAGCTGGAACAGGTGACATGGTGATCAGGTGTGCATGCATAATCACTCCCCCAAATAATCGCCATGTGGAATAATTTCCCCCCAAATCTTGCAGCTTCAACTTATTCTGTGCAAGTGACTCATAAATCTTGGCCTTGAATGTGAGTCAAGATTCCAGGCTGCAGGCTCAGGGGTTTGTTGGATTTATTCAACTTTAGTCTTTATTTATAGACATAAAAGTGTATTATTGGTTGTAACATCCAAACAAAAGAAAACAGATTGTAAGCATCCATTAATGTTTTCCCAAAAGGGAAATCGCACGTTTCTCTTGGGCCTCTCATTCTCTCCCTTGTAATATTAAGATGATGTCATAAACTCGTAATTACTTCGTGATGTTCTCGTGCACTTTATATCTGTTGGTTCAGAGATGCAAATTCCCTCTCTGATCAGAATGCAGCAAACAATATGAGCAGGTGGAAGATAAGTCTTAGGTGGCTTGCAATTTAGAAACTGCTGAATTTTTTAATTCACACTATTTAAACTCTGTTCTCTGGGAGGGAAATCGTGCATTTAAGAAATCCTGGGCCTTGCATTATATACATGAGATGAGGTGTTAATTTTATTGAAACGATTATGCTTACCACGAGAAAAGAAAATTATTTTAGTTAACAATTAATGTAGAGACTATATGAAAAAATATTGTATTTATCTGGTAGAAATTTTTCATGCACTAATCATAACCAGGAAAGCAAAGATTCTTTAAAAGAAGGGGTACATTTGTATGCACATTATTAAATGTTTGGTTTTCAAGTACCTGTGACATTGGGATAAATGGAATACACAAAATACAGGTCCATGAGAGAAGAATGGATCACAAGATGGTGACTTTCTATTTTCTTAGCCAAATCTTTGTTCTTTTACTCTCAGCTCAGCTCCTCGATTCTGCAAGAAAGAGGCTATAAAGTATCTATTTCCAACTCCTCTTTAAGCTTGCTCAGATTTCTTATTGCTCATTGCTAACCATTTTAATTTCTGACCTCTTCTGCTCCACTAGTTATAGACCCATTCACTGACCCTCTAGGATTTCCAACTCTGTGATTTATGTCCTTGCCATATTCATGGGAAGCACAGCATCAACCTCAGAGACAGAAAGAGAGAGAGGGAAAGAGAAAGAGATGCTTCCCTATCATTTTCCTGCTTGGTATTGTAACAGCTGTTTTTTTTTTTTTTTTTTAATGTCTCTTTTCTTACAATCTTAGTAATGATCTTGATGCTGGCAGTCTTAGATGTCCCCAGAAATGCCCTCCCTCCCCTTGAAAAAAAAAAGCACTCTTTTGCTGCAGTTATTACAGACCTAGAGGCAGCATTTCCTTGAGTGGTGGGGTTTAGGGCAGGATGGAAAAAGAGTGATCCTACCATCTCTGATCTGATCAGTAAAGCTACTGACTTCTGGGAGTGTCAGAAGGGAAAGTAGAGAGAAGCCTGCTTCTGCCTTGGCCTTAATACCATTACTTTCCTTCAGGGAAGCAGAGCCTTTTTTCCTTTAGTATTAAGGTACTGAGGGTTATGAAGCCATCTGTTAGGAGGAGCTGGGCCACTCTTCTCATTTGTTTAACATTTGCCCTCTCTGGTCTTCTTCTAAGTGGAGAAGTAGAACAACAAATGTGGATGCCATTTGCCATTCTCAGCTGAGTCATTTGCATTCAAAATTGAGTTAAAGGATAATTTGGCTTTAGATTTTTGTTTTTCCATTTATATGTATTTCTTTATGTATCTTTTTCTCACTTTGTGTTTAATTTTCAGTCCTTTCTCCTGTTCTCTGAATTTCTTTAAAAATTCTCGGTCTCCAGCAAAACAACCAGTTCTCTTGTAAGCCCTGCTCAAGGATCAGTTTTATCTGTGCTTGACCCAGGCATGTGTTGTGTGGTAACACCATTCAGAATTGAATATGAATGCAGACGAGCGAGCCTTTTTGTCAGACTATGGACGTGCCCCACACCTCGATCCTGTTTAGTTATTAGTATCTGAAAACTTAATCATACACTCTAAGAAAAGGCTTTGATAGGGAATTTTACTCCTGCATGTTCATTTAAGATTTAGATTTGACATATTAACGCCAAATTTAAAATTGTGTCCTCTTCATTGCAATCCTCTAGTTACAAGGTTCTAATAAATATTATGTCCTCCCATCATGCAATTAAAATTTTCCACCTCATTTCACAATGCAAAACATTCACATGTTGTCAATCATTTTGAAACATGATTTTTTGACATCATATAATTTCACTTCATTTTTTCAGACAGACATCACACCAGGAAATTATTTAAGAAAGAATCCTATTATATCTTTATTTTTCCACCAAATTTCACCTTCAAATGCAGTCATTTGTGTACATTTCAGTAATCTCAACAATAAACTTGCAAGGAGAAGGAATGGCAAGCCCTCAGACTGACGTTCACATATGGGTTTTGCCACTCTTGCAAGGCTGCAGCTCAGTTGTGGGCACTCAGTTAGAAAACATGGTTTTAGCCACGGGAAGTTTACAAGTCTTGCTGCACAAAGTGAAAAGGTTGCTGCTTGAAACAGCTACCACCTGGGAGGCTGGGAGAAAAACATGAGTGTGCTTTTGAACTTTCCTCTGTTTAATAACTAGCAGACACTAATGATTTGCCAAACATCCTGATTTAAAATGGCGGTAGTCAAAAGCAAGGCTGCCTGCTGGTTGTCAGGTAGCCCACCTGTTCTCCACACCAAAGTTCCCCTGACCTGTGCCCAAAGCAAAGCTGTTATCCTTTAAACCACTGCTAGGGGTGCGTGTGCACCTTGTTGGGCTCTGTCGCGAACATTCTGCTCTGCTGTTGGAGAGAAGCTTCCTAATGGAAGCTTCATGTTGCCTCTTTCATGAAGGAAGATTCTTGGGGAATGAGCTCATGCATAGTCTTTGGGGAGGCTGGGGTGGAAGCTGGGGTGGAAAAGAAGGGAGGAGGGTTCATTTAGTCTGAGCAGCAAGGGACAGTTAACAGGAAAATGTTGACTTAGGCAGTACTTGATTCAGTAGGATGAAGATCCCTTCCTAGGGTTTTAAAATAGCAGAGTGGTTTTTCAAGAAGGGGCCACTGTATTATTCATGACTTGGTGTAGTTTTTGTTTTTTAGAAAAGATGCAGAAAATGGCTGGTGGTTGAGGATGGGGAAGATGGGACATAGGGAAAGCTGTGGTCTCTAGGAGGGTGAGCAAAGGTGGCTTTTGATGAAAACAAAGGGGCCTGAGGAGGGAAGATATTCTAGGTTTACGTAGATATCAATGCATATATCAGAGTGAAACATTAGACAGCACTGGAAGGAATTCTGTTACGATAGTTCTATCTAATTGTTGTTACTTAGCCTCTAAGTCATGTCCAACTCCTCTGGTGACCCCATGGACTGTAGCCTGCCCAGCTTCTCTGTCCACGGAATTTCCCAGGCAAGACTACCAAAGTCGGTTGCCATTTCCTTCACTGGTTATATTAAAAAGATTACATTTAGGATTTTATTAATGGTTAATCTCTGAAAGTATTGGGTATGGAGTAAGATTTCATGCTTAACAGATATTATGACATTTAAATCTCACACCAATAAAGTTGGTATTATTATAATTATTTTATTGATGTGAGATCTAAGACTCACACAGTCACCTGGCTAATAAGTGGCAGAGTTCAAAATCAAATCTCCCATACCCTAAATGTTTGTTCAATGAATGTTGACAAGTAAATCCAGAACATAGTCACTTATGGATATTCATACATATTTATTAATTATACCCACACATGTCAGAATACCCATCTGTTTTTTGATGGGACAGTTAGTAAATTAGAAGGAGATCCTTTACGATGGGCAAGAGCAATCTTCTCCCATCTTTTTTCTACCAAATGGACTTTGTAATGTTCATTAAGCCCCAATTCAGAGGAGCTGTCTCCAGGGACCAGGGGATACTTAACTTTGTTCTCTAAAGCCAATTGAGCCACAAATGAAGATAGCAATTAGCATTCATCATCCATGGTGATTTTTATCTCCTTCTGTGGGTTGACACAGTGCTTACCACCGTGCCACCTAAGTGCACTGACGTGTTTACTAACTTCTCAGGAAACAGTGCTGGGAGTAGAATAGCCCCTTCCTCTGAGCTGTTCAGTGCCTAGTTCACAGACAGCCATTGAGTTTCCTCACTACTGCAAGTCCTTGGTCCTCTGAACGCCCGTGTTATTCACACTTACCCAGTATTAACGCAGTGAAATTCTTTATGATGGTGAGCAGCCTTCTGATTCATAACAAGGTATATGGAAGTTTATGCCATTGTGTGTCTACATATGACTTACACATGTTTTAGGAATTAGGTGGCACAAAGAGAATCTAACTTAAATAAGCTTCAAGTAGGTGTTTTCAAGACTCCACAAACATCTCATGAAACCCACAGGTACTAATAGAGCTTTGCCTCACCGATATGGTGGCAGAAGTGGGCATCTCCTCATTACTCTCTCTCCTCTCAGCTTCTCTTTGCTGCTGTGCTTTATTTTCATCTCTGATGACCAGTTTCTGTTTACATATCTGCTTATACATGGCACATTGTCGCTGCCTTCGAATGGTGGCCTTAACCTACAGATCTATTAATATGTGACTGTTCAGCTCATATTTCCCACATCAAAGTTATGTAAATCCCAGTTTCCCTATTTCAAATTCCTGGGTGAAGGAATCTGAGGCAGCCTAGGTCATGTGTCTATTCCTGGTTAAACAGTCGTAATGGGGAAGAGGGACTGAAGAGAAGAGTTCATGCATGCCGGGCCGCTTCTTTCAGGACACTGGGCAGAACACCTGTGACACAGATTAGGAGAGAGGTTTGTCTCTCTAGAATCAACTAGAATGAGGATTATCTGTGGGGAAAGTGGATTTTGTGCACCGGATGGATGTTTAAACTACTATATGTAAGAGAAAGAAACAAAATTCTCATGCAGGAAACCATGTCCTATACATTTTTAGTTAGAGGTGCTTCTGCAGGACACCAAGGAAATAGAAATACTGGATTTTAGATCTGAGATTGAGACTATAAATTTTTTTTTGGACTGAAATCATACCATGTTTTTGGGAAGGTTCCATTTCTGTTTCTACATACAAAACCATTTGTTGGAATTCAGGGAAAAGAGGAAGTTGAATTCAGCCATTATTATTCCCCACCCCCATCCCCACCCCTGAAATACACTGGAGAGCCACCTTTCTTCTCCCCCATCCATGTGTATTTCATACACAGACACAGCCACCACCAGCTTTTGCTGGCTTTCTGAACATGTCCCCAGAAGTCTTGAAGACACTTGAAAAGGGTCCTCAAGTTAGCTCTTCAGATATTTCTATCTGGCTGTTTGTAGATCATCACTGAGATTTCTCTAACAACCCTGAGTAGATGTCTATGATTTGCCGAGGAAAGGTTAAATTATTGTCACTTCTTGGGGAAAGTTTGATTGGAAGGCAACTTCTGTTGTACCTGGGGGTTGTTGCCTTCTCCTCCTGGCAGTCCATGGAATTCTCCAGGCCAGAATACTGGAGTGGGTAGCCTTTCTCTAGGGGATCTTCCCAACCCATAGATCTAACCCAAGTCTCCCGTATTGCAGGCTGATTCTTTATGAGCTGAGCCACAAGGGAAGCCCTAGAGTGAACCCTAATATAAACGATGAACTTTGAGTGATTATAATGTGTTGGTGTTGGTTCATCAGTTGTAATAATTGTACCACTCTGATGGGAGATGTTAATTATGGGGAAGGTTCTGCCTGTATGAGGCCAGGGATATAGGAGAAACCTATAGGTGTTAGCCTTCCACCTAATTTTGCTGTGAACCTAAAACTGCTTTTAAATAGCGAAGTCTGTGAAAAAAGCAAAGAGGAGACTGTGAGAGTACACAGAAGTTTGTTTATGATCCTTTGAAGGAGAGTGGAAGAGAAGGGGCACACTGCTTCCCTGTTTGGAAATGCTCATCTGTTTTTACTGGCTTCTTTCTCAGCCAAGTTCAGTTCAGTTCAGTCACTCAGTCGTGTCCGACTCTTTGCAACCCCATGAATTGCAGCGCGCCAGGCCTCTCTGTCCATCACCAGCTCCTGGAGTTGACTCAAACTCACATCCATCGAGTTGGTGATGCCATCCAGCCATCTCATCCTCTGTTGTCCCGTTCTCCTCCTGCCCTCAATCCCTCCCAATATCAGTCTTTTCCAATGAGTCAACTCTTCGCATGAGGTGGCCAAAGTACTGGAGCTTCAGCTTTAGCATCATTCCCTCCAAAGAAATCCCAGGGCTGATCTCCTTCAAAATGGACTGGTTGGATCTCCTTGCAGTCCAAGGGACTCTCAAGAGTCTTCTCCAACACCACAGTTCAAAAGCATCAATTCTTCGGTGCTCAGCTTTCTTCACAGTCCAACTGTCACATCCATATATGACCACTGGAAAAACCATAGCCTTGATTAGACGGACCTTTGTTGGCAAAGTAATGTCTCTGCTTTTGAATATGCTGTACAGGTTGGTCTTAACTTTCCTTCCAAGGAGTAAGCGTCTTTTAAATTCATGGCTGCACTCATCATCTGTAGTGATTTTGGAGCCCCCCCAAATAAAGTCTGACACTGTTTCCACTGTTTCCCCATCTATTTTCCATGAAGTGTTGGGACCGGATGCCATGATCTTAGTTTTCTGAACATTGAGCTTTAAGCCAACTTTTTCACTCTCCTCTTTCACTTTCATCAAGAGGCTTTTTAGTTCCTCTTCACCTTCTGCCATAAGGGTGGTGTCATCTGCATATCTGAGGTTATTGATATTTCTCCCGGCAATCTTGATTCCAGCTTGTGCTTTTTCCAGCCCAGCGTTTCTCATGATGTACTCTGCATAGAAGCTAAATAAGCAGGGTGACAATATACAGCCTTGACATACTTTTTTTTCCTATTTGGAACCAGTCTATTGTTCCATGTTCTCAGCTAAAGGGGTCCCAAAAGTGATGAAAACAAAAACAACCTCTCTTCCTCACAAAACAGGCCATCAGAGAGCAAGCTCTGTGGAAGACTGCAGGAAGACTCTTCTGGGTATGACAGGATGAACTGTGCATCAGAGTTTCTCAGGATGCTGCTGCATTCAGTGTGTTATCCCCGCTGGTGCAGAGTTTGGCCTGTAGGGAGGAGCCAAGAATCAGAAGACTCTGGGGCCATCTTTCCATTTCCAAATAAGACCATTTGGTCTGTGGGATAGGAGAATCAGGGCAGGACTCTCATGGGGAGTTTCAGTGGGAGCATTTAAGTGAAACCTAATAGGGTTATCAGAAAGCTATCAGAAAATTGGTCTGAGCATAAGCCCCATCCCCTGTGCCCTGTGTAGCATGTACCAGATTGTGGCTGGTGATGTTCAGTATGAAGCCCTGCCTGCACCCATTCACTTCCTAACCCTCTTGCCTGCTTTCATCCTTTAGTCCTTGTTATCACTGAATACACTGTATGCTTTACTTATCTAGGCTATTTGTTATTTAGCTTCTTCCTCTATGGAGGGTAAACTCCATAGAGGCAGTCAGTTTTGAGTATTTTGATCACATTTTTGGGGTCTTCTTAGGTGCACAATAAATTGTGTTGAAGGAATGAATGTTGCTTTGGATACCCATTAGGACAGTCTGGCCAGAGGCTGTGCATTTGCTTTCCTGTTCACAGTAGTCATTCTATCTCCCTCTTTCTCATTGTCTCAAGTTTCAGCTGCTTTATGGCCAGGTGTGTGGGTAAATAGGTTTTTCGGCTTTCTACTCTCTCTGTTTCTCTGTCCTCTGTACTGTGTTCCATCACCTGTTGCTCATTGTCGTTTGGAACAAATTTCTCTCTCTCTCACTCTCTATCTTACTTTCCCCACCCCAATCTTTACGCTAAGCCGTGAGGTGGTGTGAGAAATGAGAATGATGAAAATGACAAACTGGAGTAGACAAGGTGACTAGCAGTTTATCCCAGGAGATGGGTGGTTGGAAAGCACCCTGATGGCAGGAAAGCAGGTCCAAGGGGTTGCAGTTATCCTGTACTAGGTCCATAGAACTAAGTTGTCAAGACAGAGAATGAAACATTAGCCAACATTCATGTGAGTCAGTAGTTTACCAATATCAAACCATTAAGATGAAACATTTTGCTTTTCGTGGGAAAGATTTCAAAATCTCTTTTGATAGAATTTCCTAGATAAGTACTACATACACGTGTGTTTATTTATTTTAGAAACATTACTATAGTGCTTGTTTTGTTCCAGACACTGTCTTAAGTGTTTAAAAAATAAATATAATGTCATCCAATTGTATTATTGTTATCCCCTTCCCTCCCTGCCCTCCGTTTTATAGATTCAAAAAAGAAGCAAGAAGAGGTTATATAAGTTGCTTGAGACTAAGTAGTGATAGTAGAGCTGAAGCTTTTACCTATGTATCTAGGTCTGGCTCCAGATTCAACACTTTTATCTACTAACCAGCCTTCCCTGGTGACTCAGTCGGTAAAGAGTCTGCCTGCAATGCTGGTGACCCAGGTTTGATGCCTGGGCCGGGAAGATCCCCTGGAGAAGGAAATGGCAACCCACTGCAGTATTCTTTCCTAGCAAATCCCATGGACGGAGGAGCCAATATTTACTGATACTTTTATAGTGTTGGTTACAGTCTTGTTTCAAATCTGTCATGATCTATAGATCTTTACAAATGAGATGAGAAAAGCCCAAAGTAGACGATAAGGCAGCTGTTTTAACTTCAAAGAAAAGAAATTTCCTGATCTGATTTGTTTTGTTTTAATGCTTTGATTATCTAGGGTATATATACATATACATTAAATATACATAAACATACATAGCTCAGAATATATACATGCATATACATATATATTGAAACATTACATGAATATATTTTGCCTAATCCATACCGAGCTTCATCGATATTTCTTCTTTATTCATTTTCATGCTAGCAGCTTTCTTTATGCATTTCCATTTTCCACATTATTCAGAGTGATTGGATTAGGTTGCATACACTCCTCCTGAAATATTAAGTGCATACAATCCTCATCCACATGGATTGGGTCTATAGTTATGATCTATTATTTCAAAAACCCACATGGCAAAAAGAGCAGAACAGGACTTCAGTGCTATGAAGTATTAGGTCCAAAGAACCCCCTGCCATTCATCTTCTCACTAATGCCAGGACTAACAAGACCCCAGAGTTTCTGTCTCATTGGCGGTTCCTTTGTCCTAAAACCACAGAAACCACACACGCATGAATATATACCCACAGTCACTCGCTCACATCCACTTTTTGTATCTGAGAGAATTAACCTATTTCATAATGAGTAAGTTGTTGTTGTAAGTTGTCCTGAAAATTTTTTTTAATTAAATAATTTATTTTAATTGGAAGATAATTACTTTACAATATTGTGATGGTTTTTGCCATATATCAACAAGAATCGGCCACAGATATACATGTGTTTCCCCGCCAATCCTGAACCCCTCTCCCCTCCCTTCCCATCCTATCCCTCTGGGTTGTCCCAGAGCACCGGCTTTAGGTGCCCTGCTTCACCATTCCTGAAAATTTTTAAAGCGGATATGGTATCAGCACAAGCTTCAATTCAGATTGTTGAGTTCTGTTTTCAGGATGATTTGAGGAAAAACTCAGTACGGAAAGGGTTGGACAAGTCATCATTTTTAACTTTGAATTGCCTCCACCTATGTTGGCTTTCTTTCTCCATACTGTTTCTTCCTCTTGACCTTTGTCTTAATTAAATACACCCAGTATCTAAAGGGGCCACTCCTGCAGTTCCCCCTTTTGTTTATTTTTTTCCTCTCATGGCTTGAAAATAGGATTTTGTTTGACTTATGGAAATTGGTCTATTGCTTTGGAGTCAAGCCATGTTTGTGGCAGTATAATTTCCTGGCTGGTGGTGTCTCACTGGGTAATTTCTCAGACATCCTCACACCTTCACTGGGTCCACAGATTCACTTTATTTCCTTGTATTCCAGTGGCTTTCTGCTATGATATAGGCACACACCTCTGGGCATGCATTCACGTTACTTCTGTCTCCCCTTGAAGTCCACTGCTCAGAACTTCTGAGTCCCTGTCCTTTGCCTTGTGAGATTTTACAACTTCTCTAAGGTTGAATCTGCAAGTAGAACAAAACTGTGGACCTCTGCAATATGCTTTTAGATAAATTCATGAGAAAAAAAATCAATTCTGTTGAGTTAGTTTGTTCAAAGGGAAAAATCTTGTGTGCTGTGTAGACATGGTGTTGTTCACTGGGAACTTCAGCCACTAGTTATTTTATGCCTGTAAAGTCTACAATGCCCAAACACCCAAATTTGGCCAGTCATTTTTGTTTATATTGTTCCCCCAGTAAGGATACTCTTACATATGCACATATCCTGATGGTAAATGTCATGGACTCAACATTCGGATTATTTTGTGAATTTTTCACAGTAAAGCTGGAGGTTTTGGTTCTGTATAGATACAGATTACAAAGTGCTTCCTAGTAGGTATCCCTTCACATCTGCCTTATTGATGTAGAATAAAGTTTCATTAGCTCACAGGTTTTAATTTAATAAAGAAAAGCTAATGCAGGTTGGATCCCATTCTTCAGTGAAGGTAATAAGCCTCATATGTATATATAAAAAGGCTATCACCCTCTGATTGTCAAAGTTTACTTCTTTCTTTTCAAATTCTTCTTTGTATTGTTTTACAATCTAGGTATATCTGTTTAACATGAAATGCAGAAAATGACAGGGCTCAGACAGCTACTGCATCCAGTGACAAAGATTACTGTCATCCTGGCTCATCAGTTAATTCATCATTGGCAATGGTCCATTCCATTTCCTGGTAGCCTAGCAACAGCCAATGATGGGGAGGGCTGTTTGCCATGTGACGATGGTATGTGGTACTTTCCAGAATGCTTTTACATAAAAATAGGATGATAATTTATAAATTTACATTTTTATTTTAATAAATGGGAATATTTGGTTTTAGGGGTTGACATTCAAAAGGGAGACAATTTTATTTTGCAGACCATGACTTTAGAGTGCTGGACTAGTGACTTGATAACAGAAATGGAGCTATCAATTTCACACATAAACAGGGTTTAAAGTTGAGCCCGTGAATGCCTTACTTTACCTTAGAATGAATATTCCCCCACAGAGTAACTATAAAAAATAATATAATTAAATGAAAGCTGTGCTTTTATCAGTGCACGTACATGCTTATACTCAGACAAACATACACACACAACATAGGATTTTGAGTCTGAACTTTTGCTCTTAATTTTCTTTATCACTGAATAGAAAAAAAAAATAAGCAAAGAGATTCATGAGCAACAACAATTATTGTTGTCCTCAATATGAAAAAAAAATCTTTCAGTTTCTCACAATCTTTCTAACTCTCTATTGATGATTCATGGTTCGGCAACTCATTTAAAAATCTGCTCATTTGTTTTCACTGATTGAATTCCCTGATTGTTAGTGTGTATAAATGTATTAGCTACTTTTGAAGCTATCTTCTGTTGAAGAATTGATAGAAAATCCTATTTAAATGTCATAATGCTTTTTCTCTTGTTATGACAATATCATTGGGTAAATAGTTTTATTTTAGTGCTATAGTTAAGAAAATCTATAATCACCCACTCATAAATCTTTTTTTTAAACCTACATTTAGCCCCATATGCAGAGACAGAAGTTGAAATTAGGTGACTACCAAGACATGAATTCCTTTAAATATTAAAGAGATATCATCAATGATTTTATTAGTCTCCGAGCTCAGTAAAGGCCTCCTTGACATCTAAAGTCTAATGATTTTTTTTAAATATATTTAAAGCCTGGCACTGCACCTTTAAATATTGAACAATATTGAAAAATATTGAAGCTCTTTTTTTGTATATTAGCTTTAGGCAGAACTGTTGTATGATTTCCACTCCTTTCATGACATTGTAATGATGTTACCACATACAACTTTATCTTGCATGAAAAGGTGAAGTCATGAGTGATTTCTCCAATTTAAAAGCACTCAACCCTCACAGTGCTAGAAATGAATATTTTGCATATATTCATGCAACAATGATTCAATTTAAGATTTCTATTTTCAAACATTGCTTGAAACCTTCACTATGTTAGTAGTAAAATTGCCAAAATGTGTAATAAGATTTATTATAGATGAGTAGCATTTTATTTAGTATTTCATGTTAACACGCTTTTAGGGTTACCTGGTTTAGCAGAAGAATTCATCTTTCTTTTCTAATCAGAGGGAACATTTTATTGTATTTTAAAATATACTCTTTATGTACACATATATATTGTGGTGCAAACTGAATTTTTCTTGCTGGCAACACAAACTCAAACACTGATCACATCAAAGCTCAGTATACCCTCACACAAAGCTGCTCTGACTGAAAAAAAGAGAATAAAGATTTCCATTTCTCCTTTGTAATCCTTGTCCCTTCTCTCCAGAGTAGCTGTCAAACCTTTTGCTATGCATCCTTAAAATGGGTTCAGAATTTGCTGCAGACTTTACCCCTTTAAAGAGGTCCTATTATACTCCTATTTATACTGTGTAGATGCTTCATGCTGTAACAGCAGAAAATGCGCAACATTATAAGTTTCCTAGAAGACATAGCATATGTTACAGGCACAAGAAGTATAGGTTGGTGGGGGCTCTTAATTGAGGGGCTGTGTTTCTGAAAAGGGCTTGCCCAGATGGAAGAAGAGATCTATCTAAACGTGGTTACCTATGGGCTTATATACGAGAGGGAAAGCGCATAACCATTGCATGGCTGTACCTGTGATTATCACAGGGGTGCCATGAAAAGATAGAAATACATACTCTTTTTGTGTTCATCATGCATCTTTAATCCCCAAGTCTTCTTTCCATTCCATATTTCCAGTCATTTCAGCAAGGAAAGAGGGGGGCCTTCCACAGACTTTTTTACAAGGAAATATAGCAATGCTCTGACTCCCAAAGCTGTATTTATAAAGCACGGACACACACGCGCACACATACACACACACACACACACACACATAATCGTGTAAATATAAACTCATAGACATAGCAAGGGAGAGCTGTGTATATGGGAAAGCTTATACCAAAAATATAAAAGTTTATGCCCAGAGTACCCTGAGCACACACTTCTTTCTCCAGAAAAGAAATATAATTTAATTTTCATTTACAAAAGACCTGTAGTTGCTAGCTATCAACTCCCATTTGTTGGTGCATAGCCACTCAAAGATGACACATCCATACAAATGTGATTGGGGGGATTACCTTAAATTTTGCAATTAAAAAAAAAAGGCAAATGGAGATGCAACATTCCAGTTAGTGACTTATTCTGCATTTTGAGGAGGGAAAGAGAGTGGCTATCTTATTAGGCTCCTGGGTGGGCCAAATTTTCCTAATTACATGGAAATCAGAGGCAGCTCTGAGACTGGTTTCTTACCTGCATGGAGTAAACACTCCCCCGCTGTCACTAATGTCCTATAAATCATGTTAAAGAGAATCATAATTAACATTTTTGATCAAATCAAGCTTCAAAGTCATGAGGTGACTGAATGAATAGAGCCACATTTCTGCATCAGCGGTGAATAGAGTCTCCATGAAGGGTTAGGATGGTTCCGTACTCTTCCTAACTCACTCACCCTCCCACCCTTTGGGTGCCCCACAAGGCAGAGGGAGATGGGTGAAGAAATTCTCAACAGCACATCACATGTACTTCTATGGATCTAAGTTCATGAGATAGCAAAGGACCTGGGGGCAAAGAGGGAGAAGCAACTCTGTGTCTGAGAAGAGTAAGCAACTTAATTTTTTAGTCCAACAATGAAAGCAGATCCTTTCTGTGCATGGCCAAATTGGCTCTGCTTGTCTTTCCAATCATTTAAAAAGGACAATATTCCTGGTTAGAGGACAGGTGGTTTTGTACAAATTATTTCCATCTTCATTCTTTGTATATCTTGAGAAAATTTCCATTCAGTTGCCAAAGGCTAATTAGAACTCAAGTGTGTCTACAAGTGGGTGCCCAAGTGGATTGGTTGAAATTTATGTCAAAGGTTTCTTGGCCCCCAGGACAGCATCCGTATAGAACCTGGGAACTCCTGCCTTGGGAGACAGTGCTTTTCTTTCTTTCGGTAACAGAAGAGACTTTATTTGCAGATATCCCTAGAGGTTACTGGTGAACTTGCATTTACACCAAAGAATAAGCAGTTGTAGTAAAACCTTGGAGAAGGGAGTAACAAAGGATGGAGTGAAAAAGTGACCCTGGGATGCCCAACCAGACCACTAAGAAGAAGGCGAGAGAAGTGGAAGAGAGGAGGTCGTGTGACATGTAATCCTCTTCCTAAATATCACGGTTTTGATGTGGGCTTGGCTCTTGCTCTGAGAAGGTCTCAGTGAGTGTCAATGACAACAAAAACAGATGTGGCTTCCTTCTTGGCTCAGTGGTAAAGAATCTGCCTGCAAATGCAGGAGACAAGGGTTTGATCCCTAGGTTGGAAATGTCCCCTGGAGAAGGAAATGACAACCCACTCCAGTAATCTTTCCTGGGAAATCCCATGGACAGAGGAGCCTGGTGGGATATTCAGTCTATGGGGTTGCAGAGTCAGACACGACTTAGCGACTAAACAACTAAACACTCACCGCTTATACCACATCCAGCGTAAATGGAAAGACAAACTTGCCTCAGTCCCTCCGTTGGCCTGGGTACCCAGGAGGGAAACATGCCCTGGCCACACGGGATGCCAGGAGCCTGAGATTAGGGTCTACCACTCCTTCATTCCTGCTGGCTCCTCTAGTAAGCACGCGATGTGGACTTACTTCCTCCAATATTTCCCAGGTGGCTCAGTGGTAAAGCATCTGTCTGCCAATACAAGAGACATGGGTTCAATCTTGGAGTCGGGAAGATCCCCTTGAGAGGGAAATAGCAATCCACTCCAGTATTCTTGCTTGGAAAATTCCATGGACAGAGGAGCCTGGTGGGCTACAGTCCATGGGGTTACAAAGAGTCAGACACGACTGTGAAGTGAAGTCGCTCAGTCGTGTCTGACTCTGTGTGACCCCGTGGACTGCAGCCCACCATGCTCCTCTGTCCATGGGGTTTTCCGGGCAAGAGTACTGGAGTGGGCTGCCATTGCATGCACAAATGCACACACGCAGTATACCATTAGTCAGTGGCGCCTTCTGCATTGGTTTGGGGTGGAGCTTCTGAGAGGAAGTGATCCTTACCATTTCCTCTCTTTTGGCTGGGTGTGTGAGGGGAAGGAGGAGAGGCAGAAGGGATGTGCCTGGTGCTATGTTATGCTAAGACTATGTATTTAAATAAATAAATATAATATTAAGAGTCTAGGAACTGTGTGTATTCGAGAAAAGAAGTACATTTTCTACAAGTTTATAATGTAGGTTATACTGATTTTGAGGTATATTTATAGGGACCATAGGTTCTGGGTTTCTGGAGTATATATCAATTTCAAAATTCCACGTTTTGTTTTTAAGGATGTTATTTTCTTTTGGAAAGGCATTTAATAAAATAAATTCACAAGTTAGAAAAGTAATTATTAGGTCCTGAGTTCTAAATTATGATGCAGGAATATGGTCACTAGAAATATACATACTTTCCTTCCTACTTGGGTCTAAATGTCTGGAAAACAAATGGCTTAAAAGGGTACATCCAGCTAAACTGATCATTTGGCTGCTTAGAAAGACCAAATCCTACCCCCATCTCCCTCTGTCCTATACATAAAGCCCACCACAGTTTAACCTCTTTCTTTCGTTTTGCTTTTTGGTGTTTTACCTTGATGAATTCAGACAAACTGGTCTGTGTTTAAACAAATGAGAGAAATGCAGCTTGGATTATTCTGGGAAAAGGTTTCTGTTAAACTCATACTATAGCATAGGACCTGCAATTCACGCAAATATTCCCTGGAATCCTTTGAATTTTTCCTGACATTACGCTTTCAAGAGGTTGCTGTATCAGTGTGATCGGCTCTGCCCCAGAAGAAGAAAAGCTCATTCAAATCTATGATTGTACTAAGTTTTTATCTAAATAGGTCAATGGTCTAAATGGTCAGAGTATACCCCCTCAGAAATGTCTTTACTGACCATCCTTTTTAAAATTGCATAACAACTTCCTGCCCCACACATTTTGTTGTCTGTCTCTCTCTTCAGCCAGTCACCCGCTTCATACCTAATGTAAACTCCACGAGAGTCAGAATTTTGTCTGTTTTGTTCACAGAATCTCCAGGACCTAGACTAGTGTCTGATACGTAGCAGGCTAAAAAAAAAAAAAATCAAGAAATATTTATTGAATAAATAAATGGACTGGTTTGGACTTATTAAGTTTTCTGATTATTTTTTATATGTAACAAATTTAAACTTGATTACTTAGCCAAGCTTACTATTTCTGGCTGTCCCTTCCTGTGTTTATCATTATGGTTACTCCCTTTTCTGTGTCTTACTCTTTTGACAATATATGTGACACCAAAATGTGGAGAAAAGAAACAACAACAAAAATCCACCATAAAAGTTATTTTGCCTCATGTAGACCAAGAAAACTGTCATGTCAGCAAATTTTTCACCTTCCAACTGGTTGTTTTGACACTTTGAGGACACCTCTTCTGCCGTATGCATTGTCACTTTACTCTTCATGATTTCTCAGCACACGGATTTGATCACAGGATGTGTGACACATTCCCCAAGTGAAAGAACTGGAGTGGAGAGGTAGCGTAAGGCTGCCACACTGGAGTGGTGAAGCCTAAAGTTGCAAAGTGCTGAATTGTGTGACTCTTTTCTTCTTTGACCCTCAGTGATAAAAATACAATTTATATTATATATAACTGTTGATCATCAGCAGTCATTAAGCCATGTCTTATCCTTGCTTTTCTAATATATATATAATATATGATATGTTATATATGTACTTACAAATATGATATATATATATATATATATATACACACACACATGTTTGTGTGTGTGTGTGTGTGTGTGGAGAGAGAAAGAGAGGAGCGAAAGGGAGGGAGGAAATGAATGAAGAAATGCAATGTTGAATAATGCTTCAATCAGAATAACTGAGCATAGTTCCACTTTCTGCTCTGGGCTGCTTTTAGCCTGCATGAAGAATCCATACGTCTTTACTTTCTACCCCTCTTTGACTTTCTTCTGGATGAGGAAATATGCCCCACACCTACTGGTGTATTTCTATGAGATGTTTTGGATTTTTCTGGGCCTTCCCCAGAGGTGACTGTGTTTCAGTGGTTAGTGAATAATGCAAAACAGTCTACAGGTTGTATGCACTGAGTAATCACAGGGAAGTCTTCAAAACAATCTCAGGTTTGTAGAATTTTCTACAGAAAATAATAATAATAGTAACAATCACAGCACCAGCAACAATAAACAAGCTATGCCCTGTACGCATTCACCCAATTATTAGCTAATAATGCATAATTATGATTAATTCTCCTCTTTAAATGTAGATTCTAAATAGCAATAACCATTTATTTTATGTTTTCATGTTATTTTCCTGCACGTCCTTTATGTCAATTATGTGTTTCCAGGCACATCTGATTGTGCTCCACTGTGGTTTCGATGGTTGATAATTGTACATTAAGAAAAAAAAAACAACACATGTTTAGTATAAAAATTAATTACGTTAAGCAGTCGTACTAATTTTGCCAGGCAAAAAATGGCATCCCACAAATTTTTAGTATAAAGCGGGTGGCCAGCCCACTTAGGAGCTTTATGATCTGTGGCTGGGGTTTGTGAGGGAGCTCTGTGCAGACCGTTTGTCAACGCTGGAGCCAGAATGCAGTGGACAGCAGCATGCCCCTGCTCTGGTCCCTGTGCTCCCTTAAAATTCCTCTCTGGCCTCTATCTAATCAACCACTTCCCAATTACAGTTATAATAATGGGGCTGAAAATATCATTTTGAAATGTCGCTGAAATCCAAATTGACAGAGCTTCTGCCAGCAAACTGGATGATCAGGAATGTAGCTTCCTTCTTTTGGTTTGCTCCTATTTATAAGAGGTTGGTCCCTGTTAATAATGAAGAAAAACATTAGATATGCTGTTAAAATAACCTATCCAGAAAATCCATGGGAGCAGGTGAATGGGAGGTAGTGGAGAGAAGAAAAGAAAAGGAGGGGCAGAACCAGAAGGAATTGGATGAAAAAAGTCTGCCCAATATTGCAATCTTTCGGGAAATTTTCTTGTGAGGCATTAAAAATATCTGATTCTTAAAACAATTTTCTGCTTCTGTAACTCAAAATAGCGTTCAGTAAGGGGGAGGGGAAATGTAGCAATTAGTTGGCTTTATTTCTGAGGTTTTATTACTTTGATTCTTTTTGATTTAATCAGCCACGAATGCAGGTACCAGCAGACGGTGACTTTTTGCCTGAAATATGCTTCCTGCTCAGAACAGTGGCTTGTGATTGTAGGTTAATGTTAATGAAACATGAAAAGGCAGACCCTTTTAAGGAAAATTTGTTATTAACAAATAAAGGGTTAGTAACATTTAGAATCGCACCAGAAATCACACTATGGAAAATATGGCCGGAGCCGACTCTGGAGCCAGCCCGCCATGCTCAAGTGATAAATTTGTTTACATCATTTAAAAGTTCTAACTCAGTACAGACGAGGTGACGTCCTACTTTTCACATTCATGTTCAATTCACAAACATAAAGAGACTCTGAGCCATTAGGGAAGCTTTCATTTTGGCTGGGGAAGGATGAAATGATAGTGATAGTGGCTTTCATAGCAGAAAATAATTGTATACTTTTCTTCTTATTATTTTTGGCAAGGCGCGCACATTTCGGCTTTCCGGTGTATTACATCATTACATTGTATAATGCATCATAATGATAGAGTGAATAGAGATGAAGAAATGCCAGCGTCTGCTCCAAGTTAAAAGAGAGAGACATTGCATGCATTTTCAACTGGGGAGGCTGCTGTTCAGCGAAGTGTTCTCTGAGATGAAACAAAGCTGCCTTCCCACTTGGCATTCACATTAATTGTGGACTTGCCAACAGGCCAGTTTCATGGGTGTATAAATTAGTGGGGAATAATTCCACTTGTCTCAAAACCCAGAATATCAGGAATGCTTCCTGAGATGGTAGCTTGTTTTTTATTTTTTTAATTTTAATTTTTTTTGTGGTTTTCACCCAGCTCCCAGAAAACCTCCAGGATCTGTTGAACACAAATAATGCCCTGTGTTATGCCCTGGTTTACCTGCATGAGAGGTAATGGCTGTCTTGAGGACAAACAAAAGTCTTATTTCAGCAGTGTATTTTTCAGATGTATTCAAATAAATCATTTCTCAAATCCTTGTTATTGAAAATTGGAAATCCATTGACATCTCCTGAGAGGAAATTTAAACATGCTGATTGTTATTAATAATAATACCAGTAAATACTAATTGAAAGTCGATGGTAGTCTAAAAGCTGCCAATCAAGATGTGTCAATGGGATGCTAAGATAACTAGATTCAAAGGAAAAAATAAAATTAGCTCATTTATTTGTTTGTATTTGTTTCCCATTGTGTTGCAGAATAAATGCTTTCTCAATGACTGTATTTTTTAATAATGCTAATTTAGGCAAACCCATTTGACACTGTCTCCTAAAATGTCCTGTATTTCTTAGTTCTACAACAGACAATTATAGTAACGATAAATATATTGGCCCACAGATTTCAATATTCCTTTAACCTTTTATAATTAAAATTAACTGAATCTTAAACATTCACTTTGATTCTATATTTGTGAACATATTGTATGCTTTGTATTGAGCTGGCACCAGAGATGTAAAGGTGATCAATGGACTTGGATCTTCTCTTCTTAGAGCTAAAGGTCTAGAGGTTCAGCTGTCTTTACATCAACACAACATGAAGATCCTGGCCATACCAGGGTTTGCACACTTGCACAAAGTCTATTCTAATAGTCACTTTTACTTGGTCCAATTAGCCTTGAACTTATTGAGAAAGGCCATGTTGGTCTTAATATTTATTCTGTCACATTAAGCCTTAGCAGAAAAGGAAAAACACACACACACACACATTAGTTAATCGTTAGTAGGAGACAAAGCGGATGTTTCCATTGTCACCTGCATATCTGAATGAAAAAGAGACCCAGATTTCTGGTCTTTAGATAATAGAATATTTTGGATTTTTACTGGTCATGCAATGCAAACCTTATATAATTCAATAAAATAGAGGTGTATTCTGTTGTTGAGAAGTTCCAGATTCCTAAGTTAGCTGTTAAGTTAGTTAGCTAGTTAGCTAGTTAATCAGTCTATTACTTAGTTGTTTGACTGTGTTTACCTGACCCCCACACAGGTAAGCTGCCAAGTGCTTTACAAGTTACAAAATGTTTTTGAATACAATACCTTGTTTGCTTAGTGGTGAAGATCTCTAGCTTTGGAGTCCTCTAGATGAATAGATGTGGATTCAAATAGTGATTCTGCCATATCTTTACTCAGTTCAGTTCAGTTGCTCAGTCGTGTCCGACTCTTTGCAACCCCATGAATCGCAGCACGCCAGGTCTCCCTGTCCATCACCAACTCCCAGAGTTCACTCAGATTCACGTCCATCGAGTCTGTGATGCCATCCAGCCATCTCATCCTCTGTCATCCCCTTCTCCTCCTGCCCCCAATCCCTCCCAGCATCAAAGTCTTTTCCAATGAGTCAACTCTTCGCATGAGGTGGCCAAAGTACTGGAGCTTCAGCTTTAGCATCATTCCCTCCAAAGAAATCCCAGGGCTGATCTCCTTCAAAATGGACTGGTTGGATCTCCTTGCAGTCCAAGGGACTCTCAAGAGTCTTCTCCAACACCACAGTTCAAAAGCATCAATTCTTTGGCACTCAGCCTTCTTCACAGTCCAACTCTCACATCCATACATGACTACTGGAAAAACCATAGCCTTGACTAGATGGACCTTAGTCGGCAAAGTAATGTCTCTGCTTTTGAATATGCCATCTAGGTTGGTCATAACTTTTCTTCCAAGGAGTAAGCATCTTGGTGACCGTAAATTCTGAAATGAGGATAATAGCTATGAGAGTCAATGAGATAGTACATTAAACTAGCTGCTGAGGCTCCCCTGTCCCTGGGATTCTCCAGAAAAGAACACTGGAGTGGGTTGATATTTCCTTCTCTAATGCATGAAAGTGAAAAGTGAAAGTGAAGTCGCTCAGTTGTGTCCGACTCTTTGTGACCCCACGGTCTGCAGCCCACCAGGCTCCTCCGTCCATGGGATTTTCCAGGCAAGAGTGCTGGAGTGGGGTGCCATTGCATTCTCCAAAACTAGCTGATAGGAAACAATAAATGATATCTATTCTTTTTGTTGTTTTTTTAAATGATCTTTAATTCTTATTACAGTTTTATTAAGCAGCCCTCTAATGATACCATGAAATCCTCCTGTTCATTTTATGTCTCTATGTGTCTGGGCAGGCAGATTCCCTTTCTGGGATTCTAAGAAACTTCCATCTTTTCTAGTTGTATATATATATATATATATTTTTTTTTTTCTTTTCGTTCCTTAGAATTCAGAAAGTCATCTTTTCCCTGACTTTAGCACTTCAGTTCAATACCTTGTTCTGCAAATATTTATTTAGCTTCACTGTACAAGTCACTACCTTAAATGCTGCAAATACAGTGGTAAAAGTGGAAGATTATGGTCCCTGCCACCATGGACCTTACGTTCTATCAGAGGAAGCATCCTTTCAATAAATATTGCCAAGACAGATGTTTACTTTGAGTTGGATGAAGTGCTTACAAAGTGAAGTACAGATGTTAAGAACACATATCCCTGGGGACTTAATATAGTCTAGGGTTGGAAAGATTTCCTTAAGGAAGAGGGATTGAGTTGAGATCTAAAAGGCCATGAGAGTCAGGCAAGGTGGAGAGAGAACCTAGTATGTTTTCTACTTGTGAAATTCTTCAGAAGCATGCAGCCTGCCTTCTAGGACCTTCTGACTTAGAGGAGCACCTTCCCTGACCTCTCTAGTGACTGGTGAGTGGCTTTGTCTTAGCAGCCTTCGAAGGCTTACTGTTGGGATTATTTGACTTCTTTCCATCCATTTATTCATTTATTTGACAAATATTTATAGAACACCTAGGGACAAGATCTCAAGGATAGAAATCTCCATGCTTTACATGCATTTTTGTAACCAACTATCTCCATGGTATGTTTTTATAGCTCTAGAGCTGGTCTTGTTTGCTATGTTATAATCCTGACTGCAGGAGACATGTTTTTCACGACTTTCTGTCCCATTCAGTATCATATACACAGTAGGCACTCAATAGATGACAATGACCCCAGGTGACCTCTGGACTGTATCTCACATGGCTGTATCTGCCCCACTTTTTAAATCCCTGGCAACATCCTGCAATGTTGAATGTTTCTAGCCTAACAAAAAACATAATTAGGAAGGTAAATCTGCTGAAGCTGAAACAAATCATTTAATTCATTCCACAAGCCAAATGGAAAATGATTTTGAGATCATCCACCGTATTGGGTTATCTGCTCTACTGCTCCGTACCATTAGCTCAGGCAGTTGGGGAATTGCTTGCAATTCACAAAGAAGCAGATTGTGTTTGGTTTGTGTTGGCTGTGTATCCTCCTCTGAAGTGGCTTCAAGTCCTCTCCAATTCAGCTAAGGCAGCCAGTCAGGGTGGCCGCTAAAGCAAGTAGGTTTCTCTCATGTTGGTGCTTCTGTGTGGGGCAGAAGTGCACACGGTGCACGTGTGTGTGCCTGTCTGCCTTTGTCCACTCCAGTTCCCCATCAAATGAAGGTGGTACCTAGTAGATATTTAGTCACCTAAATTTCTGGATGACAAATGGCTTCCTGTTAACCTTTCACTTAGGGTTAAAAGTGACCTGATGTCATCTTATCCAGAGATAAAGAGTCATTTTTCTTTTACAAGAGGTGCCTCTGTTTCGAAGAGGTTTTAGAAAGGCATCTGGCCATGTAGAAGCTTACTGGGCCTTGGGGGAGGTTGGAGTGCTGAGCATTTTAGCAGCTGAATCTGCTTGTCTGCTTCAACAGAGTTCACACCGCTTTGAGGTCTCTTCCTGCTTCCCTGGCTTTCGAAAGCCAAGCATCTAGTATGACAGAGTAGGGTAGCACCACCATGAGACACTTAAGGCAAGCTTAGAGGGAACCTACCCTTAGACCAGCTTGCTTTATTCAAGGACAACATTGAAAGAGAACAGCTGATTAAAGCTGTGTTTTGAAAAGTACAAAAGTACAGCTTTTAGGTGTATAGTTCTAAGGTGACTGGCACCCAGTGCTGCAGTTTTAAAGAGGGCTCAGGTGTCTATTTGCAGATCCTGGGATTGAGCCCTGTAAGTGACTGACAGTGAAGAAGATGGGAAACACATAGATAGAAGGGTAAACAAGCAGATAGATAGATGATTATCTAGTACTTAAAGCACTGGTTTCCATTATGAATTTGTTCCCAGATGGCTAGGGAGTTACTCAGATCAGTATAGTTTTTCTTCATCATCTTTGTTCAGTGAATCTGGTGCCCTTCCCATCCTTCAGAGCTGTGAAGGGTGGTAACGACGCTGCTGCTTTGAGGCCCAGATACTCCGGCAGGCCAACATGGGCCATTCTGGCAAGGTTGCTATGAGACCAAGAGAGGCAGACTAAGGCATCGGCAGGTGTCATGCTTTATTAGGAAGGCTGCTTATGAGTTTGGCTCCATGTCCTTATAATGTAGGAAGGCTGAAGTCTTGGGGGAAATAAGTTAATAAAAAGAAAACACCTGACCCAAAGCAGGTTACTAGATTAGGCAATTTGCTAATACCACAGTACAAATGATGACATTCTAACTGCTAGCCTAGTTAGAATGAAGACAACTGAGATTATCTCATGAAAACTATCATAATTTTTGTATCAAAAATATTGTCATCTAAATGTAGAATGGTTCTGTCTATATTAGTATAAGAAAAGCCATGGATCTAGATATCTAGCAAGCTTGACAGTCTATAATGGAAACTTTTGCCTAGACCTTTTGCTCGGGAAAACTCTCAAGGCACTAGAAAAAAAGGCAAGATCTTATATGTCTAATAGCACTGAAGAACACTAGCCACGTGAACTGTGCTGGCAATTCACCCTGGATCTCCCTCCCATGTGTGTGCTCTCATTCCCTATGTCTCTACTTGGAAGTTGGCTAAAAAGACCATTTGGGGCACAGTTCTTATGGTGACAGCCCATAAGAGGCCAGGACTCTCAGTCATAAAACCACAAGGAACTGAATTCTGCCAATTGCCACTTGAGCCTGGAAGAGGACCCTGAGCTCCAGAAGGGAACAGCCCTATCCAACACTGGGATTGCATCCTGTGAGCCTCTAAGTAGAGAGCCTGGCTAAGCTGTGGTGAGACACTTAACCTACAGAAATCATGAGATAATTAATGTGTCCTGTTTTAGGTCATGAAATTTGGGGTAAATTGTTACACACCAATAGAAAATCAGTACCTTTATTCTCTTCATAAGATATTCCATCATAAATCTTTTAGATAGCAAGTCACTGAGTACTCATACAGGATCCAGGTATAAATTTGCAGTCGGCCAACAATTTCTGACATGTCGGTGTTACATTACGAAGTGTGGAGTATCTCTACTCCTGCTGCCACCCACTGTTTTTGGCTCCAAGGGAGGAGCCCCATCACAGTACTCGTGAAACACTGGCACATCTCATGGTATCCTTGCTGTTGCAGACATCTTTGTCCATTATCTTAGCATAATACATGTGATCCAAGTAGCGATTATTCGTCCTGAGGGGCCTGGGGCGGGGGTGCTGATGGTGACAGATTTCCTTTTCCTACTATTAGCCCCAGCTCTCCTGGAAGTCCCTGTATTGAGAATCCACAGAGTAATCTGGGCAGATTTTCATGCTGATCCTTTTCTGTTTTGCCCTGGGGAGAATCTGGCCAACTATATATTCATTGATATTTCCCCATTATTTATTACCTAGACAGAATAGCATGATTAATTATTGATCATAGAACTGTAACTGATTAAAGTGTGGTTCTGATCAGCAGTCAAAAGTCATTTGTTTCCTGGCATTTGTAGTTCCTGCATAGAAAGTGCAAAACAATACTCTTTTCAGTGCATAAAATATGACACCTGTAGGCAGACTGTAGTTATAAGCCAGCCACGGAGACTTTCAACTGTACTTTGTCTTAATAAATGGGAAATAATGACTTGCCAAAAGAGAGAAACTGTGGGGAAGATTTACATGTAGAGAATACGATATGAAGAATAATAGGAGGATTCTAATTCGAATTGTTTCTCATGGTCTAAATGCTTTGCTGAAGAGACACTCACTAGGAATAGCTTTTTACCATCTGGGAAACATATCAAATTTTGTCTATTCTTACTTTATTTCTGGGCTTATTCCCTCTCCACCTCTTCTCTCCCCCTGCTACCACTTCCTTTCTTATTCCCTCCCTGTTTCTCTTCTTTCTCTTTACATTCTTCATCAGACACTCTGTCAGAAGATGGCAAACTTGTGGTTGGCTGGTCACCTGTTTTTGTAAATAAAGTTTTGGAGCACAACCAGGCTCCTTCATTTTCATGTTGTTTCTAGGTGCTTTTGCTCTGTAGTGACAGCTGCCTGGATACAGAGAAATCATACTGTTCATGAAACCTATAATGTTTAATATCTGGCCCTTTATAGAGGAAAGTAGGCTATGTGCCAGGCACTGGGAACGTGGTTGCAAGTAAGACACAGGGGCTTCCCTACCTTCAGGAGCTTCAGAGTTATGGGAGTATCCAGTTGTACCATGTTGTAGGTGATAGGATGGTGGGTATCTGAATGAATCATCATGGGAAACAGGAGACAAGCATTATGTATTTAAGAAGTAGGATTACAGGATGACATCTCAGTGCAGGTAATATTTGAGTTGGGGGTTTCCTAGCAGTTTGAAGAGGAGAAAAAGAATCAGGACCTGAAATCTGTTGCTCAGATATCTTATTCCAGTACCCAGAAAAGACCCAATCCAAACTTATCAATATAGTTTCTTCTTTGGAGGATATATATTTTTTCTGGCCACTTATTACTGAGTTATTACATAGCTTTCTGCTTAGAAACATCTCCAAACATGTATGGCTTTGTGGAATCTGATTTTACTCTTAGACTTTGGAAGCTACTGCATTGGTGAAGCATCGAGCTGATGGTGGGGAGAGGCTAGAGATCTTGATTGGCTAAACTGTCCCAGACCTTACAGACACCACTGCTTTTGTCTTGAAGAATATAAGAACATGTCTCTGCTTCTCCGATAATTGCAATTAGAGTCAGTTGACACCAGATAAGGAAGGGACCCTTACAAGCTCACAGACAGAAGTAAACTTAGGATTTGAACAGTATTTGTTGGATGAGAGAGGTGTCCCTGAAGTTTTGGCAGAAAGCCCCTTCCCACTGACCCCCTTTGACCTCGACTTGAGGCTAAGTTCATTCCAGAAAGAAACATTATAGTTTTTCTTTTCTAAAGAAGCGTTCAAACTCAAAGTGGGCAGTTCATTTCAAGAACCACATAGGATACTTCCCAGGCCAAACCAAGACAAAAAATCCAATAACAACAATCAAGTAAAGACCAGAAGCCAAGTTCAGATTTATGAATTCTCTTTTCATCAGAATAGAAAGTAAAACTGGTACCTGTTTGCCCTCCAGAATAAAAAAAAAAAAAAGGAAATAGTAAAAGAATGTTAGAAATCATTTGAAAATGAGTTTTTAAAAGTTGGACAGCAATGTTTGCCAAAAAATGAAAATCAAATCCAAGAGGATGGATGAAAACATCATACTTCATCTCCCAGTTATTAAGATGTCAACTCCTGTGTGAGAGGATTTTAATCCAAAATTTCTAAGGCAAAAGGAACTTCCATTTATTGAATGTCGAGCATTTAACAGTAGAGTGACCTGGCTCATTTTGACATTTAGGCTTATTTATAAGACTCTGAAGGGATATTAAGTTCTCTACTCCAGAAAGTCTTGATGCCTCTCACACAACTGGGAAAGGTAATGTTATCAGGCTACAAGCCTAGGAATTGAGCCAACTAAATTTATGCTTGGATCCTTGTTCTCTATTCCTTAGCCTATGGCCTTGATGAAGTCACCTAACTTCTCTAAACCCTGGTTTCTCTATCTATAAAATGGGGATAGTAATAGTGATGTGAAATTTTCATGAAGTAATATACATAAGCAGTTAGTACCATGCCTGACACATAGCAAGTGATGAACAAATCTTAACAATTTTAATTTCTGTTTGATGTCATAGTAATTTGATTTCCTAAGATGTTTAAGGGCATTAGAGGGAGTCTTGGACTTTCAAGTTCAAGTTTGTCCATGCACATTCTGAATGTGCTCACTGAGTCAATTAATATCAGAATGGTGCTTACTGAGCAATTTCTGAGCACACATTTCTGAATGTCTACTTGAAGAGCAGAAAAATAGAATATTTTGAAGACAAGTCTGTTTACTCAACATGCACTGAATGAGCATCATACATTAGACGCTGGGCAATGGCGTGGGAGACAAAGATAAATATTATTCTTGGCTCAAGATTTTATAGTCTAGTTGCTCTATGGACATTTTAACAGATTATAATTCTGTGTGAAAAATGCCATGTTGGAGTCTATAAGATTCAGATGGCAGCAAGGGGATCAGAAAGGCCTTGTAGAAGAAGCTTTTGAGCCAAAATTCAGAAAAAGAGAGGGTGTGTTTCAAGCAGGCAGGTGAGGGGAGGACATGCAAGGCAGAAGGAACCAAGCAGAAAGACACCAGTTCAACAATGCTGAAGCATAAAGCTGGAGCCTGGGAGACAGTGGCGGGAGACACAGCTGAACAGGTTGGCTGAGCCCTATATGACCCCAGAGCCATTCTATTTCAGTTCTGTAGGGGTGGAATTTAGAGAAATTTTGAACAGACCCAATATGCTTGTTAGAAGGTTAATCTGGTTGGCAGTGTGTAAGACTGACTGGAAACGAGCAATCAGGGAGATTGATGAGTTATGTATGAGGTATTGGAAGCACCCAGGCAAAGGATGATGAAATTCTGACCCAGGGTTGTGGCAGCGAAGAAAAAGAGGAGAAAAGGCATGTGCGTTGTGATAAGAAGGTAGGAAGTGATAACCAAACCAATTGATTATTATTTGAGTGAACTGTGGTTTAGGTATGTAGTTCAGAAATTTCATGTGTGTATTTGAGATCTCCTAGGATCTGAGGTCGCAGAAGGCAATGGCAACCCACTCCAGTGTTCTTGCCTGGAGAATCCCAGGGATGGGGGAGCCTGGTGGGCTGCCATCTATGGGGTCGCACAGAGTCAGACACAACTGAAGCGACTTAGCAGCAGCAGCAGCAGCAGGATCTGAGGTGGCATGTAGACAGTATGGACTCTCATTGGTTTTGTCTGGGAGAAAAATGTTGACCTGCTCATATTAGCTCAGTTAAACTCTAAGTAGGATCAGAGACTCAGTCTTCCAAGGTTAGTTCTTGTTGGTTGATATGTGGTTGCATATCTTACAGTGGGTCAGCCTAAGTCAAGGTTGAATGAATTTTAGTTTATGAACGAAAAGAAATAGCCTATTGACAAAAATGGACAGTACACACTTTCCCTACAAATTCTGGCTTCTTAAAAACTCTGAGAGAAGTTTTATCTCTCTTAGAGATTGTATTTAAATAGACCATTCACCATCCTCCTGTTCATTTATCCATACATACATCTGTCCACTCATCACTGATTGTCCTTGACTAGCCACAAAAACTACCTGCGAGTTTTAACAGGTTATGTGAATCAACTTACCAATCCTTGCAATCCTGAAGGAGTCAGGAAAATTCAAGATGTAGGTTTGGAAACATCTTTTGTCAGATCTAAAATCCACAGAGCCTGTTTGTTTGCTTGCTCTCATAATGCAAATCTTGTGTTTATTAATATCTAGGATGCAATTTTGTGAATGTGACATAAGCATTTTCTGCATTTAAGATTCTCTGTGTATGTGTGAATAAAATGTTTTTTTTTTTTTCAAAAGGGTACTTGCTAATTAAGTGATAAGTAGGGATTTTTTTTTTGGTATATGTATGTGCGTTTTGTATAAAAATGTGTGTGTATATATGTACATATATATACTCAATCTGATTCTGATTCTTAATATATTCTAATCTCCATAGCACATGTAATATTAAAAGAAAATTTGGTAATACTTTAAATGTCCTATCATTGTGAATTCATTTTATATTCATTGTAATAGCATTGATCAAAATGAATTCATTTGGTATTCATGTAGATGTCACATGTACTTCCATAGGTGTTTCATTGTAAATTAGCATTTCTCAGAGGACACTTAAAATAAGTGTTACTGAAAGTCCTCATTACACATATTGCCGAGATTAGTACATTAAGGATCATGTACTTACATAGTACTAATGCATTTCTGCCACTTAAAATACTACATTACCCATTTCTGATATCTAGCAAATATCTAAGGCAATTTTGAGAATTACTGACATCCTAAAGGAAGTGGTACTTTTATGATTAAGTTAGTTGCCTATATTTTGCTCTGAATTTTTTTAAGAACTAGAGTTAGATACAAAAAGGAAGATTAAAAATGAAGTTTATATGATGACAACAATAGTTTCTAAATTATTTTATATAGTCAGACACCCAAAGAAAACAGAACTTTATCTAATTTTAATTTTGACCAGTCACCATGTTATAAGCATCAAGTGAAGAATTTGTGGACCAGATGATAGAATTGTGGAGAAAATAGTGAAGGCTTGGATGCTCCATTTATAAGCTTGACTTATACCAGAAGCAAAAACCAAACACACAAGCAAATCCATCTTTGCAATTTTTGCCATCCTTGTAACGACCCATTACTATCTGGACCAGAATTTTTGTTGTGATTATCATGGATGTTGGGAGGAAATGGTGGTGGTTTACCTGGGTGGTGGTAGGGGCTGAAGGAGAATTCTTGAGTAAGTCAAGAGAGTTGTTGGCTCTTCCAAGATCCTAAGAATTCTGACAGAGAAAGGGTGGAGGTCCTAGTGCTGCTGGCAGTGTGCTTGCAGATCAACCAGGTAAAACTTTGGGATTCATCAGCATATTCTGAGCAATGGGAGGGATGTCTGTCTTAGAATCACACTTCAAAAAGATATAAAATTTCAAGAATTGGATTTCCTTTTAAGAATTGGGTTTCCCAGGATCCTGTTGGGGCTTTCCTGGTGGTTCCGGTGGCAAAGAATCTGCTTGCAATGCAGGATACCCAGGTTTGATCCCTGTGTCGGGAAGATCCTCTGGACAAGGGAATGGCTATCTACTCCAGTGTTCTTGCCAGGAGAATTCCAAAAACAGAGGAGCCTGGCAGACTACAGTCCATGGGGTCACAGAGTTGGACATGACTGACCAACTAACATTTTAACATACTTTCAGAACACTGTTAGTGGGAATGCAAAATGGCAAAACTGCTATGAAAAACAGCATGGAGTTTCCTTAAAAAATTTAAAATAGAAACCCAGCAATCCCCTCTCTGGGTATTTATGCAAAAGAATTGAAATCAGGATCTCAAAGAGATATTAGCGTTCCCATGCTCACTGAAGCACCAATCACAATAGTCACAATGTGGAAACAAACTAAACATTCATTTATGGTTGAATAGATAAAGAAAATGGGGTATATACCGACAGTGGAATATTGGTCGGCCTCGAAAAAGGAGATTCTGCAATATTTGACAATATGGATGAATCTTTAGGACATTTTACTAACTGAAGTAAAACAATCACAGAAGGACAAATACTTCACGATTCCACTATATGAGTCATCTAAAATTGTCAGAGTCATAAAATCAAAGAGAGGAACAGTGGTGCCAGGGTCTGGGGAGAGGGGGAAATGGGGAGTTGCCATTCCAAGAACAAAGTTTCAGTTAAGGAAGATAAGCTTTAGAGATCCGCTGTACAGCATTATACCTATACTTAACAATTAAATATCGTACACTTAAGATTTGTTAAGAAGATAGATCTCATGTAAAGGGTTCTTAGCACAGTAAAATCAAATGGAAAAAGAATACATTCTCCAAATAAAAAGTGTGCATTAGAGGGATTTAGGGTCAGGCAAAAGCAAACCCTTAGTACTTCCAGGATACCACCAGTCATCAACTCTGTGTCGGAAGCTCTTTTACTTTTCAGATGCATCTGTTTTTATCCTCTTCTCTGCATGAACTGTCTGCTTTCTACATCTGGTACCATGCTGATGGCTGTCCCTGAGATGGACTTTGTCCCCTCAGCCGCCTTGTCAGGAGACAGCACCTTATTTGGTGCTGACTCAGTGGGAGCCGAGTTTCCAGCAGGCTACCAACTCACACCTGCAGAATTTGCCGGCACATCCGTTTTGCAAACACACAAAATGGGTAATTGGGCACACAAATGCCTATTTGCATTGCAATTTGGCATTTGTATACACAGTGATGGATTTTTTTCAAGTGCAAATGTGGGGGATACAAGTGCAAAATGGATGTCCTCAAGAAGGAGGGGCGCCTTTAAAAACATATATATCTTTTCAGAAACCTGCTGGAAATGTGAGGATTGCCAGGAAAAAGGTATGTTTATGAACATATTTTATGTTTTTCCCCATTCAGGGAAATTCCTGATAGAATACAGCTCTTAGTTCATCTGTTACTTTTTGAAGAAGGGCTAAATTTTACCAGCTAGACAGAGGGACATCCGGTTTTTTTTTCACCCTAATAAAGGACTTATTTAAGGTATATGGAATCAGTTAATAGGTGTTAACACTTTAATGAAATGTGAGGAGTGTTTATACCCTTAGAGAGCTTGGCATTTTATAATGAATGCCATACACTGGTTTTGAGGTGTGTTGTTCTGTTTAGTGTTAAGAGTTACACTCAAAGAATTGGACACGACTGAGCGACTGAACTGAACTGAACAAACCCATGGAAATGTTTGGAACCATAGATTTTTGTAACTAATGGGAGTGACAGAAAAAAAAAAGTAATGATGGCCTTTGTAGAAAGAATGGTTGCAGAATGTTGAGGTGCTCCAAATGTCCCACCTCATTCCCGGGTTTCTTTGTCTCTCCTGTCCTTGTCCCTTTAAGCCCCTGTACTTCTCATTCATATCTCATCCTGTACCCAGAGGGGCTCAACAAAGAAAGCTGTGAGCATCCACCTAAAAGGTCCTTAGACTAGGGCCCAAGACCATGCCCTCCTTTGCCGGTCACTGACTTGGATCTATCTGCCTCTTGGCCCTCTAACCTCTGGTTCCATATCAGAGTCCACTGCTGCTGGCTACCTGTGGGACCTCATCTTGGTTCTTTTGGACTCTAGCTTTCCTGCTCAGTTGTGACTTTTCTTCCTATCTTTGTTTCGGCAGTGCCTGTGAAGCTCTGTGGAATCTGCTTCTAGGACAGCCTGACCTGTGGCTGAGGGATGGTTCATAGATGAACTTCTGCTGGACAACTATGGGTATTGATCAAGACTTTGTCTCTGGCTGTCCACTTCTTCTGTGTATTTATACCTTTCCTAAATTCAGGCATGCTTATAACTTCCACTGTCCCCTGTAGTCTGATCTCTACCATCAACCTGTATTTTGTCCAGGTTAGGTTATATTGTGTTGTCATTATCTCTAATTTAACATGCCTACAGCCAGATCTGGGTTTCTTTTCTTTGTTTCCTCCTCCTAGCATTTGACTGGAGAAGGCAATGACACCCCACTCCAGTACTCTTGCCTGGAAAATCCCATGGATGGAAGAGCCTGGTGGGCTGCAGTCCACGGGGTCGCTAAGAGTTGGACACGACTGAGCGCCTTCACTTTCACTTTTCACTTTCATGCATTGAAGAAGGAACTGGCAACCCACTCCAGTGTTCTTGCCTGGAGAATCCCAGGGACGGGGGAGCCTGGTGGGCTGCTGTCGATGGGGTCGCACGGGGTCGCACAGAGTCGGGCACGACTGAAGCGACTTAGCAGCAGCAGCAGCAGCAGCAGCATTTGACTTGCAGTTCCAGTCTTCTCTCCCACCCTTTTCATCCTCATTGATGCCTTTCATTTCTACTCATTCCAAGGGCCATCAAGTCTTGTTGAGATTCCTTTTGAAATCTCTCTCAGGTTCGAAGCCTTTCTCTTTACTACAGTTTCCACATCTGGTCCCCTTATGACTGGATGGTGGTATTTACTGTCTGAGATGCTTCTTTGCTTGTCTATAGTTTCATTAAATGCTCTGCCTATTATGGCATTCATATCATTATGAGCCAGAGAGATTCCATGTTATCAAGTCGAGTTCCAGCTACCTATCATGGCTTTCAAGGCACATGTTCAATATTATTTCCCACAGCAATGGGAAATTCCTTAAAAATATCTTCACTCTAGACTTTTCCCTTCATTTGCCCCATAAGCTTCTCTCTTGTTTTGCCTCTGTCTTTCTCCATGTGGATTTCCCAACCTGGAATATTTTCCCTTTCTCATATTGATCTAAACCCCCAAAACACTTCCTTGTGGCTTAGTGGTAAAGAATCTGCTTGTAATGCAGGTGACACAGAAGACATGGGTTTGATCCCTGGGCCAGAAAGATCCCCTGGAGGAGGAAATGTTAACCCACTCCAGTATTCTTACCTGGAAAATCCCATAGATGGAGGAGCTTGGTAGGCACAGTCCAAGGTGTTGCAAAGAGTCAGACACAACTGAGCATGTATACCCACCCAAAGCAGCTTTTGAGATCTCCACCAACCTCAGCTCTAAAAAAACTACTTTAAATTGACCTAGCTCAAGACAAGTTTTACCAACTCTGAACCATACAATGTTGAGAGCCTTACACCAGTGGCTCTACATAGATCAAGATCTCCTTGAATTCTTTTTTCAGGTCTTGCACTAGACTGGCATTTCCTTAAGGATGGTCATTATGCTTTATAATTTTATGTCCTTTGCAGTACTTAGTACAGTGCTGGTCATTGGAAAATACTCGCTTAATACTTCTTGACTTTGCCTTCACATCTCAGAGAACTGGAAATTAGAAGAGAAGGTTGAAGAGTTTAGTAGTGAGGGAAAGTCATGAAACATTCTCTATTTACAATGCTGCCAGCACACCAGGTTATTATTATTGTTTTGTATTTAAACTCTTGTTCCTCCCCTTTGCTTCTTCTCCAGAGTAACAAGGGCCTAATAGGTTTCATGTGTAAGTGCCTATTTTTATTAAAGACAAGTGTAATCTTTTGTAGACCAAATGTCCCTATCATAAATGCTAACGGAGAAAAATATTAGGACTCATTTATTTATGAACCTGTTAATAATGAGGTGCAGTTATGGAAGAAAAAAAAAGGCTTCCTCAGCAAAAGCTCCTGAGCAAACAATGCACACTAGGGAAAAAGAAGCTAGTTAGCCTTCTTGACTTAAATAAAGCTATGTAGAAATGACAAGTGCCAGTAATTAGCACAGCCTCTTCAACAAGATAACCCTATACATCTTTGTCTATTTCAATCACCAAAGACTCCGATTCAGTGTAAAATTAAACCTCGGATGCCATCAATTTCTGTTAACCTCTTTATATTGTTCTGTGTTCATGCCTATGTGATAGATTTTGTCATTTTATTAAATGGTGACATCTCTACAGACACGTGACCTAAAAATCTGTTTGCTCCTTAGCAAAGTATTCTTAATCATTTCCTGATATGTTTTGCCATCAGGACTATAATTTATTCCAACACCCCATTAGTGAACTCCTCATCTCTAAAAACTTGACACTTCCGTTGGAACTACCCTGCCTTTGACTGCCCACCCCAAACCTGCCCATCCCCAAATAATCTAGTTAGAATACTAGTCAAGATCTAGACACTGGCTCAGGTTGTTTATTATTTATTCGAATTTCTATTAAGAAAAGTCTGGCTTGAAGCTTCTTCTCCCTCTTTGTTTGGTCCCTTCTTCCCATTCAGTGCCACTCTCCAGCCTATTTTAAAGGCTGCTTATTACCCATGATGTCAACAGTTAGTTTTAATCTGGGCTGTTTTGAAATTTTACTGCTTAATATACTTTGCTGCCAATAGGCTTTTATGAACTTATTCATCCATTATTATAAGAGATCATAAAAGTTATCACCCAAATTGGGAATAATTAGAAATTACAAGAAATTAGAGTTTAACCTCAGGGTCCAGGTTTATCTACAGTAAGTCTTATGTAGACTCATGAAGAAGCCAGTAGAGTCAATACCCCTGGCATGTTTCAAGCCGTCTTACCAGGCCCTGGCCCAGGTCAGTGTGCTCTTCATGTATTTACTCTGTGTCCAGGGCATAGAGGAACTTCACTTAGCTTAGTAAAAATTATACAGAGTTATTTCCATCCTAACATGCTCTTTATTCCTTATTTCTTTCATTAACTTCCTTCCAAATTTTGATTTCTTAAAATGTTTCCTACATCTAATTTTGCCGGGATCAGCATTCCCTCTTGTCCTCCCTCTAAAAACCTCACTTTTCCGGATGAATGACATTTTTTGTGTGTTGGTTTTAATGTGGCTTCCCCCACCTTTTCCTAACTATGTTGTGCTGGTTTTTTTTTTTTTTTTTCCATTCAGGAGACAGTATCACTCCCTTAGTCCCTTATGGCAAGAAAGGTGCCAAAATTCAACTTCGGTAAACTTTATTTCACTTTGAGCCCTGATGGCAGTGGGTCCCTGGGAAATATTACAAGCTATCATCTAAATATGTATTTACACAGTATTTTAAGACACACATTATCTAGTCAGTAGAGCAAAACAGCTCACAGCAAATAAATGAGATAAAGCACATATAGATGGTATTCAAAGGCACAGGTTGCATTGTGGTAAATGGTGAGGGAATCTTTGAGACAAATGCTATTTATCAAGGGGACGTTATTCAGGGTCTTGACCGCATTGCTGCAGTTGTTTTCCTTGACCTGTGGTTTTGCCCTTTGGGTTAGATAGAAAGGACCACTGAGTTCAAGTCACTGTGATCTTTATATTTGTGGAGTTTTTTGTAGTTAAAGAAAGAGATAGTGATGGAGAGGAAAGAAAGATAGGAAATTAGAAATTAGGCAAGAAGAAAAGAAGATTAAGAGAAAAGAACATTGATATTTTGGAAATAACCCCCACACACACCTTGGCAACTATTCTGAGCAATAGAGGTACAGACCTGCATGGGAAATTCATATAGAAATGTGCTCTTTACTTGTAGTGACTGTGATGGGGGAATATTTGGATTGTTAGCAAGCCCCCTGAAATCAACCAAAATCATGAGAGAAAACCACAAAATAAGCACAGACATGAATTCTGTTTGAGAGTTTCATCAAACAGACAATAACAGCACCACTACAACAAAACAACAACTTTTTAGAGGGAGCTGATGTCCTACTGTCATGCCTAGATATTGAAAAGTGTGCAGCATGCAATTCTCCAAGCCATATTCAAGTTTTTGTTTCCTCATTCCTGACTCTTCCCACTTGCTATTATTTTTTTTCTGTTCCACATCTGAAACCTCTGGGCCTGGACAAGACCTCTGATGTGAGTGCCATTTCTGCCCAGCCCTTCTGCATTTGCTTTCCTCTCTCACCTTTTCTCCTCTATGGCCTGAGCTCTCACTTTCTTTTCTAGACATTACTCTAAAAAAAAAAATCATTTTAATTGGAGGATAATTGCTTTACAATATTGTGTTGGTTTCTGCCCTATATCAACATGAATCAGCCATAGGTATACATATGTCTGCTCTCTTTTGAACCTTCTACTTTTTATGTGCACTTTAAGTGGCCTTTCTCTATTTTTTTAAAAAAAGAAAAAAGAAAGCTCATGTGGTTTAATTTTCATTATTTTTAGGTGTTAAGTTTTAGATTAGCACACTATGTCTTAAACCATCGTATTAGAATGCTGCTTGACTCACTTCCAAATTGAAGACCTTTTAAAAAAATTGAAGCAGTCCAATAATTTTAAATCACTCTACACTGTGCATTGCAATTTAAAATTATTGGAGTGCTTCAAATTTTTATAAGCCCTTGAATTTGGAAGTGATCAAGGTTCTAGGCATACTCAGTGTAGAGCAATTTAAAATTATAAGAGCTGTCAAATTTTTATATAAGCACTTCAGTTAGAAACGGGATTTGGGTTCTGGGCATGTGCAGAGAAGAGCCACTTAAATTATTAAAAGTACTTCAATTTTTTTTCCCCCAAGCACCTGATTTTGGAAGAGTTTTGGTTTGTGCAGCCTGAAGTGACAACTTCCTTTGAGAGAGTCTGTGTAAAGAAACAGTCAGTCTTTCAAATAGGGCCTGCACTGAGGGGATATGAAGGAGGCAACTAGCTTTCTGGGGTGCTCTGGAAGACACTCAGAGAGTCTATTATCCCCAAACATCTCTTCTATGGCGTGGCATCTCATCATGATTACAGTTCTATTATATTTGGGGTAAAGGTATTTCCAGAAGACCTCTGTTACAATGCTAATTTCTTGTATTGATGAGATTAATGTATCAGTGAAGAGAATGGCTCTGAACCCAAGACTCAAGCATTCTGTTAGTGAGGAGGGGAGATACAGGTCTCTAACAGGAGCCCTGTTCCCTGGGGAGATAGCTATGTGCCTGGGCATACAGCATGGGGCCTCCTGGTTGCTAAGGCTGTGACTGAGAATATTCCAGGTGGCTTCAGAGTAGGAAGCAGGCAAGAGCATAACACTCACTTTGTGTGTGTCAAGATTTTACTGAGCATTGATCCCCTCCCCCACTTAAACTAATCATTACAAAAAGGTGGATTCTCTGATACTTTTAATGTTCATTTGCATTATGGCAAGCCCAAGACATCAATTTGCTCTTCTCTGAGAAGTGAAATATTATTCATCCAAAGCATTTTAAGGGGAAAATTGAAAGGAAGTTAGAATCAATAGGTTCAGCTTTTAAGTTGATTTTCCTTATTTCATCTTTGGGCTGGGAGTTTCAATGATGTGAAAGCAAAAGGAAGTGGACAAACCTAACAAAAAGAAAATAATGTCTCCCTTGCAAAGGTTTATTTATAACAAAGGGGAAGGGAAGATACATGATGTAAAACATAGACAATTTGCAATTGTAATTTGTATTAATTTCTCACCTCAGCAAGACTTGGGTGACTGTTCTAAATATTTACCTTTATCAGAAGCATGACAGTCATGTTGCCATGAGTGCCTGCCATTTGGAAAAAGTTTGTGGGTCCTTGGGTTTCTTAAAGAGGGAATGGCTTTAAATCAGGAATCTGGAACATGAAAAAAATGATTCATTCCTCTGAACTTCTTCAGAGGGATGCTGACTCCTTTTGAAAGTTGAAACCCTCATTGTTGTGGGTGGAGTGTGAAGCATTTAGTTCATCCAGTGTCTCTGTCTGGTATGAGGTAAAACTTCCCCAAGGGCTCCATGTAGTCATTCTTTCTCTCTGGCACAGAGCCACAGCCTTGGGTCAGCAGATACCCTGACTTCTCACAGAACCCCTGGATCTGAGTCTACTTTTCCTTGTCTGCCTGTGAAAGAGACTGCATCCTGCCCCCCTCTGGAGTGGGAGGGCGCTGAGCTAGTATTTAGAAAATGAAAACTACTTAGCTTGCTGAATTGTTTGTACTTCTTTAAAGAAAGAGGAGGGATTAGCTTATGTCTACATCTTGTCAGCAAACTCATCAAGGGCCTGTGCAGCCTTGATTTGGAGGTCAGCAGGCTCGCCTCTGTCCAGACTGTGGCACAGGCCAGTGTTGGGACTCACGGATCTTTATCCCTCAGAAGAGGGCAGGAGACACTGTTCAGAGTCAGCAATGCAAGGACAACTTTCCATGTCTTTCAGGCTAGAGGAGTCTGAAGTTAAAATGTGATTCCAGCATGTTACTCTAAAAGTTACCACATTAATCAATACATTAATCAATTAAATCATCATCTATTTACTGTATATTAGTCATGTGTTATATTACTAAAAGATAGAAAGATAAATGAGAAATAGTCATTTTCAAAGAATAGCCTTAGAAAGACATATGCACAAATGGCTAGACTGTAAGATACCATTTTATTATGTATCTTGTGTGTGTGTGTGTGTGTGTGTGTGTGTGTGTACTCAGTCATGTCTGACTCTGTGACCCTATGGACTGTGACCCACCAGACTCCTCTGTCCTTGGGATTCTCCAGGCAGGAATATGGAGTGGGTTGCCATTTCCTCCTCTAAGGGGAATCTTCCCAACCCAGGAATCGAACCTGTGTCTCTTGTATCTCCTGCATTGGCAAGTGGATTCTTTACCACTAGGGCCACCTGGGAAGCCCAATACATTATAAAATGATAAGATACATAATACAAATGCTATGGTAGTATAACGTTTTATACTGGACTTGACTCATTGTAGTAGTCCCCCATGGAGCACAATGGTTGTACAATTGCTAGATAAGTAAATAATTTTTGTTGTTATTGCTTAGCTATTAAGTCATCTCCAAGCCTTTGCAACCTCATGGACTGTAGCCTGCCAGGCTCGTCTGCTCATGAGATTTCCCAGGAAGAATACTGGAGTGGGTTGCCATTCCTTCTCTAGGGGATTTTCCCGACCCAGGAATTGAACCCACATCTCCTTCGTTGGCAGGCAGATTCTTTGCCATTGAGTTACCTAATACTAATTAAAAGTAAAAGAGATATAAACCAAATACTTAATACTTGAGCAACACTATGAAAATAACTTGAGGGGCTCTTAAAAAATGTTAATGTCCAGTGCTTCATTGCCAGGGTTTTTAGTTGATTATGACAGGAAGTTAATGTTTTTTAAAGTGCCCCAGCTTTGAGAAGCACCTCCGAGGAGACCTCAGAGGGGAGAGCAATGAACTGTACTTGAGGAGGCAAACAGAAGCTGGTCCAGAGGATGTGCCTGAAGAATTGGTGGGATTTAGACAGGGTTTGATGAGGCTGGACATGAAAATGGCCTTCTCAGGAAACGGAACACCAGGGCAAGGACAGAGACAGGAAATTGCCTAATATGTGTTGGGAGAGTCAAAGACTAGGTGGACCCTACAATGTGCTGTGTAGTGAGAAAACAGAAGGAGCTGAAATGGTGGGTTGGGGTTAGGATTGTAGAGGTACCAGGACATGTCTCCAAAAATTCTGAATTATTCTTTACATGCTGGGGAACTAGTGGAGGTCTGGAAGCCAAGTGGCATGATCAGCCCTTTATTTTTGGAAAACATGGATGCATTGTGAAGAATGAACTGAAGACAGAAAACAGGAGAGGAGGAAACAGATTTGGAAGCTTTAACTTCTGATAGACTAGATGAGGAAGGAGGCAGATCTGCATTAGATCAGTATGCACCAGAATGTAGGGAGGAGAGTGGATTGGGGAGACATTTTTGAGCCAGCCTTGAATAGGTTTGTCGGATAATTGTGTATCGAGGTTGAAGACCAGGATGCAGTCAGTGGACATCCAGAGGGAATACATAAGGAGCAGCAGGTTCTGAAAGAGACAGTAGTGGAGGCAGGGCTACCATATAGAGAGGGCTAATGGACACTTGTTGATACTGGGTCAGAGCTTACGGGTAGATCCGGCCTAATACGCAGAAGTCATAACCCAGAACCCCCCACTCCACCCTTCTCATCACTTAGATCTTTGTTTGGGGCTTCCTTTTACCCATGTCCCTTGAAAGCACAGATTTTGCTTAACAGCATGCATCAAATGCCAGTGCTCTATTTTTGATCGCTAGAGCTGCCGTTTTACTCAAGGCTTCCAGAAGAAGGCCATTTGCAGTTCTTACACCTTCCTCAAAATGAAAGTTTTGAATAAAAGCCAGCCATAGAATTAAGTCAGGGCAAAGTGGTGTCAGGGGTGAAATTCAAAAGATGATACGTAATAATTGGTTTTAAAACAGGAGCCAGATGAATCGTAAGGTCAGACTTATGAAAGGGAAAAGCTTTCTCAAGAAGCAGACTTTGAGGCTAAGACTACAAGGGGCTGCTAGAAAACAAAGTTCCTTTCTGGAAAAGGAAATGGTGACCCACTCCAGTATTCTTGCCTAGAGAATCCCATGGACAGAGGAGTGAGGTCAGCTACAGTCCATGGGGTAGCAAAGAGTCAGACATGACTGAGCCACTTTCACTCACTCAGAAAACAAAGTGGCAACAGCAGTGGTGAGACTCCAAGTGAGACCTGCCTGGGGAACTGCTTGCCATTTTCAATGTGTCTGTAAACACTCAATGAGAAGAGCGAGAACTGTTTCTTCAAACTGTGTATAGCCTCCCCAGAAAGCTGTTTCCACCAGGTGTATGCTCATTGCTTCATGTCCTCCAGAGAACCCATGGTCAGGGAGAAGGAGGACAGCGCATTAGGAAGTTAGAATGCCAATGTACCTTCTGGAAACCATTGGCCCCTGAGCAAAGAAGGTGCTGGACCCAAGTGTGGGCTCTAGAAGAAGGTGCAGGTGTTAAGAGCTGAAGGGAAGAGGAGATATTTTCTAACATCCCAGTTTCACAGTGGTCATTCTGACTGAGGCTAGAATGTGTGGTGACTTGCTCAGAATCAGAGCCTAAATTGCAATGGGGTTAGTGGTAAAGCCACAGGCTCCTGCCTCCAGGCCAAACTGGTCCACCTCATCGCTGCCCCAAAGGTGGGCCCCCCACCACTCCCAGTGTGAGGGACTGCAGGGGGCGGAGCTAGAGAAACCCATCCATTCAAATACCTTTTCTGTTCTCTTTTGACCCACTCACCTCACTCCTAGCTTTCTTTGTATCATTGACCTGAAGAGGACTTTCGGAGTTAGAGTTCAAGAGGCTTACGTGTGATGCTCCTAAAAGAAGCTTATGTATGCTGGAGAGGGTGCAGAGAAAAAGGGACCCTCTTACACTGTTGGTGGGAATGCAAACTAGTATAGTCACTATGGAGAACAGTGTGGAGATTCCTTAAAAAACTGGAAATAGAACTGCCATATGACCCAGCAATCCCACTGCTGGGCATACACACTGAGGAAACCAGAATTGAAAGAGACTCGTGTACCCCAATGTTCATCGCAGCACTGTTTACAATAGCCAGGACATGAAAGCAACCTAGATGTCCATCAGCAGATGAATGGATAAGAAAGCTGTGGTACATATACACAATGGAATATTACTCAGCTGTTAAAAAGAATGCATTTGAGTCAGTTCTAGTGGGGTGGATGAAACTGGAGCCTATTATACAGAGCAAAGTAAGTCAGAAAGAAAATCACCAATAAAGTATATTAACACATATATATGGAATTTAGAAAGATGGTAACGATGACCCTATATGTGAGAACAGCAAAAAGAGACACAAACATAAAGAACAGACTTTTGGACTCTGTGGGAGAAGGCAAGGGTGGGATGATTTGAGAGAATAGCATTGAAACATATATATTGTCATTTGTGAAACAGATCGCCAGTCCAGGTTTGATGCATGAGACAGGGTGCTTAGGGCTGGTGCACTGGGATGACCCTGAGGGATGGGAGAGGGAGGGAGGTGGGAGAGAGGGTCAGAATGGGGAACACATGTACACCCATGGCTGATTCATGTGAATGTTTGGCAAAAACCACCACAATATTGTAAAGTAACTAGCCTCCAATTAAAATTAAAAAAATAAAAATAAATTAAAAAATTAAAATTAAAAAAAAGAAGCTTATGTACAATTAGTGTCAAGTTCCTGGCTGTCTCTATTCCCATACTACCCGAATTTACCTCATTGGGCCTTTTCTGTTATATTGACAGGCTCCTGTTTTGAAAGATTTTTTTTCTGAAAATGTTTGCATGGACAATGTTTATCCCTTTGGGCTGCTGTTGCTCACACAGCTATCTTCTGGTCACCTCCCCTGCACCATTACATACCATCCAACCTGCTGCCCCCAACCATGGCTGAGGGCATCAAGGTTGCAGCTGAATCTCAAGTTGCCCCGTTTATTCCCTCTTAGAAATTTGCAACTTGAACAAAGTGGATTTCTTTAGCTGGATCTGTATGGTCACGGGCAGTCTAGCTTAGTTTCTGGGAGGACAACTTCCTGGGGCTCGTTGGCCAGGGCTCACATGTGGGCTCCATTGCTCCGTAGCCAGGCAACCTTGAGTATGCCACCTCACTGCTGCCATTTCCACAGCTGAACATCAGAGGTGATTTATATACAATAATAAATAATGAATGACTAATATAAATGAATGGAAAGTAAATTAAATGATAAAAATAATAAGATTGTGGTATTAAGTGAGTTAATATGTATCATGTGCACAGAACAGTGCTAGTAGCTATTCACCTACTTGGTATTATTGTGTGTGTGTGTGTGTGTGTGTGTGTGTATGCACGCGTGCATGTGTGCAGTCACTCAGTTGTGTCTAAATCCTTGCAACCCTATAGATTGTAGCTCCCTAGGCTCTTCTGTCCATGGAATTTTCTACTGGTATGAGTTGCCATTTCCTACTCCTGGGTATCTTCCTTACCCAGGGATTGAACCTGTGTCTCTTTTTATTTTTTGTGTTGGCAGGCAGATCCTTTATGACTGCCACCCATCAAGATGCTTGCTATTATTATTATAAATATTAGTAGTAGCAGTAATACGGGCTTCCCTGGTGGCTCAGATGGTAAAGAATCTGTCTGCAATGTGGGAGACATGTGTTTGATCCCTGGGTTGGGAAGATCCCCTGGAGGAGGGCATGGCAACCCATTCTAGTATGCTTGCCTGGAGAATCCCTATGGACAGAGGAGCCTGGTGGGCTACAGTCCACGGGGTCGCACAGAGTTGGACACAACTGAGCGACTAAGCACAGTAGCAGTAATAGTACCACCATCATTATGGTGCCATTGAGATAGTCTGTGAGAAAAGCTAGCAAAGGAAATGAGGCTTCAGAGAGAGATGGGAATACACAGATATGAAGAGGAAAGCACTGTCAAAATCTCATGTGTTACCTGAGTAAGACAGAAATATACATAAGGAGAGAATAAGAGTTTGGAGGTGATGCCTCTCCAGGCCACTCTGAGGCCCAAATATAGTTAGTTCCCTCTCTTGAGTCCTCAGAACTCCTTATGTAGTAAAACTTCTCCCTTGACTTTATTTGAATGAGGGTTTGTTGAACGTGATGGAAGAATACCTGAAGAAGGATAGAGTTAAATCATGCAGGTATGAAAGCCCTGACTTCCTAAGGCAAGTCAGGCTTGGTTCAGGTGGATCATTGACTAAGCCGCATTCTGAGTGATTCTGTTTACACCACAAGTCCTGATCCCAGGGCAGCAAGTGCTGCCCTGGCCAAAGAGGTGAGTCTGTGCGCTGTAAGACATGGCTATAAGGAGCTGATTTCCTTCTGGAAAGTGTGTCTTGTTCAATTTTGTGTCCCCCGTCACCTAGCAGAGGATCTGGCACCCAGAAAGGCTGAAGGAATGTTAATTGCGGAATGCATAAAGGAAGCAGTCTGTGACTAACTATGTGGCCAGGTGGTGAGGACACAGGAAGTCAGAGAAGAAAGAGGTAGCCCTGGGGCTAGGGTCGGGAGACTAGTCTTCTAGTCTCTGGGTGTTAACACACCCTGATGGCAATGTCTAGGGGAGTAACTTTGCAAATTTGGCCCATTTTTATCACCGTTCTTCGACCTCCTTCACTCTCCTTAGTCGTTTGCTATTTCAAAGATCTCCAACAATCAAAATGGGAAAACCAGGACTTGTATATAAATAAATTTACATTAGATTGTATTTGATAGTTAATTCATTAATTGCATTTTGGATTTCTTGGCAGGTCAAGCTTTATTCAGAGCTTTATAGTGCTGAGGGAACTTTTAAGCTTTTGCGGACTGGAGATTCCTTTTGTTCACTGGAGATTCCTTTTGTTCCCCTTCCTTCACACCCTGCTCATGAGGGAGGGCAGGGGTGCAGAATGTTTTGACCTAGACATTAGCCTTCAGTCTCCCTGAACTTTTCAAAGCTGTGATATTTAAAATATTTAACCACCAATACAGCATTGGCCCCGACAATGGGGACAAATGTTGTTCCCCTTCAGAAAGGAGCTGGTGATAAGCTGTCCCATGAGTTCTCACTGAATGCTGATTTTGCTGTCTCTGATTTGGTTTTCAAGAATTTGGAAGGAATTTCTTTTGTTTTAGAAACCCATAGATTCCAGGCTAAACTATTTGAACCCTGCAAGTGCACCTCATGTACTGGGAAATGAAGACCAGCCTCATGCAAGGGTCCCTGTGGCAAAGCCCCTTCCCATATTTGAAGATAATCCTGTGGTTCCTTTGCATCTCTCTCTCGGTCAGGAAAATGGAGGCAGTTTTCAACAATTGTGTTCATTTCATCACTTAGGAAATACATGTAGCCTAAGAGGAAAGAAAAAAAAAAATAGAACAGAGATTTCTGTAACGCAGATCCTGGCCCCAGGCCATCTGAGTCTCTCTCCAGGCGCCTCTATAGAGTGCTCAGGGCAGACACCTTGACACAGATGTGTGGAAACAGCCAGTGACTTAGGGGAAGGAAGCAGCCCTTTCAGAGCCCATTTCTCGCATGAAGAATGAGAGTAGCCTGATGCCTGTCCCTACCTCTGGTGATACGCTTCACAGAGAGACGCACGCAGTTGCCAGCCGGCTCCTTTACCCCTTTAACGGAAACTTCCCTCCTTGATGATTTCACTTCAGACACTGCTTTCCTTAAACCTTTCCTTGACTCGAATCATGCTAATGTTGACAGTTCTTCCCCACCCCCACCCCCTTTGTTACATCCTGCAACCCAGAGAGAATGTGAGGTGAGCTTGTCGGAGGAGATGAAAGATGGCAAGAAATGGGTGTTTGGGGACCAGTTCTTTGGTGACATTGACTCTGCAATCCTCTTTTCACTCAGCACCTCACTCCCTCTCTCGCCTTCTCCCTCTCCCTTGCTCCCCCTGCCTGCGCTCCCTCCTTCTCTGGAAATGGTGTATGCCTCCAGTAATTTACATAATACTCTTCTGACACCTTTACTTTAGTCATCAATCACGGTACCTTCTCTCAGTCTATCTTTTGTCTGAGCATGTCTCTTCTTTATCAGGCCATGCACAAAAGATTAATTTCACAGTTTTTCTCCCTTCTTTCTTTCCTTGCAAGATACAAAGCTCATGAAATGACAGAAGCAAGATAATGAAAACAACAATGCAAGCAATTTTTTTTTTGTTCTTGCAGGTTGGATCTCAAGATACTTTTTCTAACCTCATTGTGTGCCATCTGTCTTAGAAAAGATCTGCTCTGTATTTTTTTAATACCTTTCTGATGCTGCTCAGTAGACTACCTGGTGAGGGTGGGGGAACGGGGTGGGGGTTGGAGATTACATATTTAAATCAAGTCAGAGGCTTTGGTTTTTAAAATCTTTGGAACAATTAAAGCAAGGGGCCCATCTCTAATGGAGCCATGGACTACTGCACAATGCCCACACCCCAATTAATATTAATGAGATCTTATGCATAGCCAATTTATGACATTTGATTGACTCACCCAACCACCCTTCAACCTGTCTTATAAAGTGAAATATATGGCAAAGAGGATCTTATTTGCATATGCATATGTTCTTAATATTAATTAGGCTAATGGATCTAAGAACTTAGAGATAATTTGGGAACTGGTAAGAGGGGGAAAATATACTACCCACAAAACAGAAAAGTCTTCATGTCCTGTCTCTGCACTTGAACAAAAGAAGTTGAACTGGAAGATAGAATAACTCATACCAATTTCCTCTTTTTCTTGTTTCCACAGGATTCATAGTTTTAAAAATAAAAATATTTACCACAAACATTACTGTTACATATATTATTATTATTCCATTTAAATTGTGAAAGACTGAATGAATTATGAAATAATATAAAAATAAAAGCCTCACTCAGTTGTATGCTGGTGGCTGTAAGGTTAGATCTTTCCTGTCCTCTCCAGAGGTGCTGCGGCTTCAGGCACATGCAGTGTCTCACAGGGATGCATGTCAGATACAGGATGAGGGGTTATGTCAGGAGGCGGTGCTCCCAAGGACATCTGCTCTAGCAGGGTCACTAATGGAACTTATTCCTGTGGTAGAGTGGCTAGAAACAACTCCTTTGATGTAGCCTAATGAAGCCTAGAGAGTCAGACTTCATGGGTCTTGCTGTTGGGATTGGGGGCAACACATATGCTGATTTTCTCTTTCAAACCATCCTTTAATGGTCTTTGACTTCAGTAATATAAGAAAAAACATTTCTATAACAGGTCACCCTCTGTATGCTACAGGATGGTAAAACTAGGTAAGTAGCAGGCTTTGGACAGCAGAATAATCATATGAGCTTGCTTCATGGTACCATAAGTAATAGTCGTTGTAAATAATAGTGACTGTCACTTGAGTGCATATTCTATACTAGAAATGATAGAAAGCACATTCCATATTGTCTTATGCTGGTCATATTAAATATAGATTTTAATTCTTATTCCAGTAATCCTCTCTCCAGTGAATTGAACCCCTGAGAGATTATGGGACATACCCAAGGTCATGCAGCTGGGGATGGTGAGGCCAGGATTCACACCTGAGGGGATGCTAACTCTGAAGTTTAATTTCTTGCTCTTAGTCTTTCAAGGTCAGGATCACTCAACGGTATTATAGATTGGAAGTAACTCAGTCTTCTGTCAAGAAGACAGCAACAGGCACTGCAGGAAGGACACACTGGGCTCCCTTTCAAGATAGACAATGGCTTGGCTAACTCCATGTTGTAAATAATTTCCTTCAACAGTAGAAATGATTGTCAGTTGCTGCACAGATGAAAGAAAATGAGATATGGATAGATATATGACTAATTGGCAGGTCAGTAAAGTGCTTTGGAACATATTTATTTGTATTTAACATTTGTAGAATGGGCTTCCCTTGTGGCTCAGCTTATAAAGAATCCACCTCCAATGAGGGAGACCTGGGTTTGATCCCTGGGTTGAGAAGATCCCCTGGAGGGGGGAAAGGCTACCCACTCTAGTATTCTGGCCTGGAGAATTCCAAGGACTGTATAGTCCATGGGTTCGCAAAGAGTCGGACACAACTGAGTGACTTTCACTTTTGATAAGTGAAAATGCTTTATGGAATAAAGTCTTACTAAGAAGAATCTTCTAGGGTTTGCTAGAATGGTCACATGCACAGAAAGAAGAGTGGGATAAATAGATGGAGACTGGACTGGGTGAGGTCTGTGCTTGGGGGAATCCAAGGTGGTAACTTTAGAGATCAGCAAGGAATGGAGGCTTCCTGTAGAGTCTTTCCTCAACTCCCCATCCTCTCTCTGAAAGCTGATGGCTGGGCACAGCTGATGTTGAAACTCTGCTGGGGATTTTGCCTTCTAATAGAATTTTTTTTCAGTTTTTAAAAAATTATATTTATTTATTTTTAATTGATTGATGATTGCTTTACAATATTGGTTTGATTTCTGTCATACATCAACATGAATTAGCCACAGGTCCCCTCCTTCTTGAACCTCCCTTTCACCTCCCATTCTTTCTCACCCCTCTAGTTTGTTACAGAGCCCCAGTTTGGGTTCCCAGTCATACACCAAATTTCCCATGGCTATCTGTTTTGCATATGTTAGTGTATATGCTTCCATGCTACTCTCTCCATTCATCTTACTCTCTCATTGCTCACCTGTGCCCTTGTCCATAAGTCTGTTCTCTATGTTTGTGTCTCCATTTCTGGTAGAATTTCTAGTGAGTTTTATGAGTTTTCACACCCCTCACCTTACTTTTTAGTCCAAATGCATGGGTGTGTGTCTCATATGAGGGTTTCTCCGGTGGCTCAGTGGTAAAGAATCAGCCTGTAATGCAGGAGATGTGTGTTCAATCCCTGGGTCAGGAAGATCCCCTGGAGGAGGGCATAGCAACCCACTCCAGTATTCTTGCCTGGAGAATCCCATAGATTGAGGCATATTACTTAACCTCCCTGCATCTCAGCTTTTCCTTCTGCAAAAGAGGCATAATAAGAGCACCAATCTCACGTTGGATGGTTGGGAAACATAAACAGATGTACAGTGCTTAGAACATAGTGAGTGTTCCGTACATGTTAGCTGTCATTATAATTGCCAGGTTTCTCCACCCAGTTGGTACACTAAACTGCCTACTTTTTTCCCTAAGCTTCCTTAGAATTCACCCAAGAACATCTTTTTCAATACCAATGGTAACCAAAGTTACCTTACTAGTTGAAGGGCATGAGCAGGACAAATGAGACAGTCGCCCTCAGAGCTTATGGTCCAGCTAAACAGAAAGATATTCAACTGAACACAATAGATTATGATGAATGTTCAGTATGAGGGTTTATATGAGTTATGGGAGAGGCCAGGGCAGGAAATACTTGAGTTCAGATATCATGGGAGGTCCCTGAGCTAGTATCTGTAGGACAGGTCACAGAGAGCCACCAGAGGAAGTCAGGGAGCAGTGGTATGGGGAAGCCGGCAAAGCAGCCTAAGTGAACTCACACAAGTGGGAAGGGGCAGATGTGGGGTCTAGGGGTTAGACCTCTAGGCCAGAATGGCTGGACCTTAAGAACTGCAGGGAAGAAAATAGTGGAGGGAAGGTGAGAGGGGCTGGCAGAACTCAGCCACATAAAGTGTGGCCAGCCATTCAGGGAAGTGGGCTTTATTCCAAGTCATGGGAAGCCACTAGAGGAATTAAAGCAGGGCAGTGACATGTGGTGAGATGACCATTTTGCAAAGATTACTGGACTGGAAGGTGAGAGGCAGAAGAAGGGAGCACTTGGCCAGTGAGGAGCCAGCAATTGCGACTTAGGAGAGGGACAGGGGAAGGAGCTCCAGGGTGAATTATCCTCCAGGGCCCATGAGCCAAACACTGGTCTCTTCAACAATTGCTAGGGTCCAAGAAGGGCAGGTCACGTGCTCCAGTGTCATAGGAAGCTTCCTAAAACTGGAAGGCCACCTGTGAGTTCCAGGAGCCAGTTCCAAGAGCGTTTTGGTTTTCATGTCGACTCTATAGTGCTAGTTCCGCGGAGACATGTCAAGAGCACTTAGGGAGAAAACACACTAGCAGTTTCTCTCCCTTCACCTCCTGTGTCTCTGCCTCCCTGAGAGGGAGAAGGCTGAGCTGTGAACCCATTGCACGTGAAGAAAGCCTGCATGAAAATGCCAATCCCTTTTCTTTCCAGCTGTGCCATCCTCAGGGCTAGACTCACAGAGGGTGCTCACATGCTGCACGTCAACTGGCTTGGTCCCATTGATCACCATTTTCTCTTCTGAAGAGGGACTGGGGTCCGGGGACATGATGCTTCTGTGGTTGCCAAATTCTCCCTTTCCATCTGCTCAGCATCCATCAAGGTAATGGTGGTGGGGCTTCTGTGGAGGAGACGGCATTTTGAAGGAAAGCTGAGGCTGACTAGCGCAAGTTGCTGGGCTGCGGCCAGAGGGGCAAAATGTGAAGTTTCATCCCAGGCCTGTCATTCAGCTCAACTGCCTGTCAGGGCCCTTGGGTTCCCAGACCTACAGGCAGCCATTTGGACCAACATTTGGGGAGCAGGATGCTTCTGGAATCCATTTTGGATTTGGCAGCCAGAACAAAGAACTCAGTTTGGAATGGAGCAAAGAGGTGTAAATGCAGCCCAGAGCCGCAGGGCGGGGTTGGGGGGGGGCGGCGATATGGTGTCTCATTGCTGACTCTTTTGCGGCAAGGGTGAGGTGTTTGGTAGGAGGGTGTGTTTAAGGAGACCATTTAAACCCCCACAGCAAGCCCAAAGAGGGTGAGCCAGATTGCAAATGAGGTCTCTCAGGCATCTGCCTCCCAGAGATGAGTAAACTCAATCTTTGTTCATCTGCAGGTCAAAAGGGTTTTCTGTTCTGCACTGTACTGTGAGGGCACGTGGGAGGTGATAGGGGCATCTTGCTTGTCCGCAGGAGTCAGCACAATTTCCTTAGCCCCTGCTAATAGAACGTGCAACTTTGGCTGAAGCAAGCTTGGCTACCAGTGGTCCACATAACCTACATTCTAAAGAATGTGGGCATTTGCTGGCAAATCTCTGTATACTATCTTCCCAGCCCCCAGCGCATATGCACACTTGCACATACACCCCAGTGAGCCCTGTTCTGCTTGAAAAAACTCTAAAATATTCTCTGTCCTTTATATATGGGGGGAAACCCTTTAGGCATTAGATACAGCAGTAATTACTATATAATGGAGTAAATACTATACTATAATAATTAACTTGTAAACCTTGAAATAACATTTACTGTAATTTAGACCAAATATGAACTGTGAGTAATGAAGCTCAATCCAACATGAAATCATTTGCAGGGCACTTTAAACATATGCCTGGGAAAGAGAAAGCAGTTCCTGTCGTTACTAAAATAGGCCCAGGCGAGGGCCTTATACTGGAAGTGTATGTGGCTGCCATTATTTTGAGACATCTTGTTGGCTTTTTTTTTTTCCTTTTTAATAAATTGCATCTTTTTTCCTAAACTGTCCTTTCAAGCTATCAGAAGAAGCCTAGAGTTTTTTGGATTTTTTTGGAATTTTGTTTTTACCCAAATGATTGTTAATGCTCTCTGCAAAGCTAACATTTAAAGCAAGAGTCTTGGAGTTAGGTCAGAGGGCAAGAAGGTTCTTGGGGTGCCTACATTAGCAGTAAACTGCAGATGCTTCCAGAAAGTGGATCTGTGGTACAAAGCTGTTGCTGTCACCATGGGACATGCAGAAAGTAATATATCTTTTGATTATTCAACGTATCTTGCATGTGCTTTCAAGTCTCTTCCACAGGCTTCCTCAACCTCTGAGGAGCTCCAGGCGGGGGAAGGGTGCAGAGAGGAGATTTGTCTCCCTAATAACCCCACCTCCCTTACACATTAAAGGCAAGGACGGGACTGGTATCTGATTGAACCAAATGAAATGGCTGTTTTTCTAGGTCAAGAACAAGGCAGTGTCATCAATACCATATGGGTCAACCAGATACAAGGTGTAGGAACGTGCCTTCTGACCTCAAGCCTTTCTCAGAGATTCAGTTAAAAGGTGCCTCTGCTGGTCTCCTATTGCTGTGCTCCCAACCGTCCCTTCTCAGAGGCACACTTTTGGAAAGCATCATCTATTCTTTACTTACCTTTCCAATTCTTTCTCTGGTCTGCAAACCTTTCACTCTAACCAGACAGAACCATTTTTTTGTTGTTTAATCCGGAATTTCCAACTCTGATACTTTGTGCTTTCAGCTCCACTCCCCCAGAATGCCCTTTTGGTTGATTTATATCATGACCATCATCTCAGAGATACAGTTAACTCTACCTTTTCTCTCATGCCTTTCTCGAACCAAGAATGTTTAAGCTGGGAATAATAATTGCCAGCCTTCATGGAGCGCTTACTATGTGTTGCAGAGCATTGGTTAGGGGCATCGTATGGATTATTTTATCTGATCTTCACAAAACACAGATGAGGCCAGTACTATTCTCACCCTGTTTTAGAAATGAGGAAACTGACACATACACTAAGGTTTAGTAATGTGCCCAGGGTCACAGGACTAGCTTGCCCAAAGGATTTCTTTTTGGTGATCATGGCCTGGAGCTGACAACCATATCTTGCAAAGGACAGTCCAGTGTAAGAGCCATCTCCTGAATCTTCAAGGATTGCATGGAGAAAAGGAATGAAACACTTGCACGTTTTAAAAAGAGACCCAGACGAACCATTGCAAGGTGTCAGTCTATCACAATATCCAAATCGTTCCGGGTCTTTGGAAAATCAAAATGGAATAGGCTGCCACCTAACAATGAGTGAGATACCTGTCACTAGAGATATTCAAATGGAAGCGATGGATATGGGATTCCGGTACAGATGGTCTCTTAGGCAGAACAGCTTGGTAGCTAAGAACATGGTCTCTGGGATAAACTGGATGGCTTCAAAATCCCAACTCTGTTTGCACCTTGCACTTTTTTTCCCCAACACACACCCCCTCACACATACCCACTCCCCGCCCCCCCCCCACATAACTACTTTTAGTTCCTTGAATCTGAGCCTACTACTTACACTTCTCAAACCTTAATAAAAATATGAATCCCTTTGATCTGGCAATTTTGTTCAAATGCAGGTTCTGATTCAGTAGGTGTGGGTAGGACCCATGGCTTCCAGGGGATGCTGAGATGCTCTGGTACGGGCCACCCTGAGTGATGAGGCCTCATGTGGCATGCCCATCCTCTACCTGCAGAAAACTGATTACTTGGATATACTCTCCAACCTAAGACAGCTAAGTTTTGATGATAAGAAAATCCTTCAAGGGCCCACTTGGCAGCAGGGCCCACCCATGTCACTCCTTGCCTTCACACCAACTAATACATTGTTAAAAATTCTGTGTGATTTCCTTCTTTTCCTCTTTTATGAAAATTGCTCTGACATCTCTCATAGCGTTTGCCAGCAGAGATTTTAATTGGGACATGGATAAGGTTTTGAGCAAATGGCAAACAGTGGGAATTTAGATCAGTTAAGCCAGCGGTTTCAATGATGGATGTCTCTGCAGAGATAAATTATTTTAGGGGAGAAAATGCATTCAAATCTGCCAAACGATTCCAATACATTTTCATCAGTTTTTAATTTCAAACAACACCACACCGATGTATCAGTTCTTTTTTTAAAAAATTCTTCTGTATTTAGAGCAAGTGACCACTGAACTCTCACCTCTCAAGAGACTTGAAAGTGTTAATGCTTTTCCTTCTGTCTATTGTAAGTTGCTGGCATCACAGATGGGCTTTTGCTTGATGCTATATCCCAGAGACTTCTGTGTGCATCCTGATATTAACACAATGGATTGAAATCATATTTATTGTTTTCTTTTTCAGAGAAGGATCAGAGATGGGGAAGTTGAATGCTTTTAAGCAGTTTTTCAAGAAACAAAAGGCTACATTTTTGAAATGCCAGCTATTACCAGTCCGCAGTTCAGACTCTAGGAAGACTCGTTAGTACTTGTTCGGGTCCCTCCCTCTCTGGAAACAGTGCAGGAATTATACTGAGATGTGATCGTTGAAACAGACTCAAAGTCAATGTGCATAATTACTTACCACAACAGTGGTTAATGTGCCCTGAAATATTCCCAGCTCCCTTCGGCCTGAGGCTTGATGGTTGATACTCAGAGTTTCTTGATAAATGTCTTCGATGCTTTGCTTACACCATTTCCCCTGGATTACCATGCATGAGCTTTCCCTCTCCATGTAGATGTTGGACTGGATAGAGGAAGGAAAGCCTCAGAGGCTGTCACATTGCAGCTGTGATGGGGTTTAAATATCATCCTAGAATGTTAGTGCTAAAAAGGACTATCTATAGTAACCATCTCTCTGGAGTTTAACCCATTCATTTTATAAATGATGCTCAGAGAGGTAGAATCAAATGACTCTACCAGGATCATACAGCTAAGTCAAAATGCGAGCCTGGTTCCCCTAGATGGAAATCCCATGCCATCTCTGCATCCAAGTGGACTGCTTTTCTTGTGTGTCCCTGCTGCAGTGGGAAGGGCAGATTTCTTGTTCAGAGTCACTGGAAGGCCTGATTCTCCTGGCCTTGCTCCAGGACATGCCCAACTGCTTCTCTAGTCCTCTGCTCTAGGGAGAGGGGGTATTTTCCACATCTGCCCCTCCTTTTTTGGCAGTATTTCCCTCCTTTGTCTCAAAACTCTGAGCTCTGATGCTACTGAGAGTGCTCTGAGGCTTTCCAGAGGGCCTGTGATGACCCCCCCACCACCCCCCCGAGCTGCTCTCGTTACTCTGAGTTCTGTGTTCTACACTTTGGTTGGTTTTTACTTCTTCTGTGTCAGTACTTCTCCTTCCTCCATCTCTTTCCCTTGGGTTGCGTTCTGTTGTGACTCTGGAAACAGTGGATGATGGATTGTCACCTGCTCAAGACATGCACTCTCCCTTGAGTAGCATCTCCAGCAATGACCCAGTGGGGTGACCGCTGTCCTGGCAGTGGAGGTGGGGGTTGCACTGTGGACAGAGGGGGCAGGGGGGAGAACTGTTCATAAAACACACAGACATTCTCCTCTGTGTGCTGCTAACCACAGCTCTACAGTGCTCATCCAAGGAGTATCAGCCTTCTTGAATGTGCCAGGCACCGTGAGGATCCCAGTGGTTCCTGTCACTGTGAAGTGCACAGAGGAGCAGGGCAGCATGAAGAGATCCTAAATCACAGTCCAGCAGAATGGTGTCACCACAGGGTTGGGTCCTCTGAGGGGGACCCATTGTATGAGAGGTGGTGTTTGGATTAAGCCTTAAATGACAGTGAGGATCCGGTTGGCCTATCTACGGGGTGGGGTGGGTGGGGGGTGGGGTGGGAGAGGCGATGCTTAGGAAGGGTTTGGGGGAGTACAGAGGGATAGGTACTGCAGTGGTGAGAAAGCACGAACAGAGCCAAGAGGCAGGAAGAGACAGAACTGCTCAGTGGGACAGAATGATGCCCGATAGTCCTGGCCCAAAGGGACCCTTGCCAGAATATTGACACAGTGTGCTGATAAACAGGCCTTAGCGGAGGAGTCTAAGCAGAGGAGATCCAGGGTGGAGGGTCTGGAGACATAGCCCTTTACACCTTACTCCCCACAGACCTCATCCTTCCATTCTAACTCCAGCTGCACTTGGCCTCTGTTCCGACTTCGTTCTTTCCTTCTCTCCTCTCCAGAGGCCCCTCTTTTGCATCTGGCCAGGAGTCTGTCTTTCCTTCTGTCTCCTTGGCCTTGACTTTTCCTTTAAGTCCTCCCTCTTCCTCTATGAAATCTCCCAACCATTTCTAGTGGGTAGAAGACTCTTATGCCACCAACTCAAGTCTACAAAAATGGCCCATTCCAGAATTTTCTTTAACTCCAATAAAATCTGACTCTAAACCCCTGACTGCCCAGTACAATGGTACCTTCAATCTCAGTGATTATTCCTTCTCTTTCCTGCGGAGTTATAAGTTGCTCTGTAGCTGGAGAATGGAGGAGGGGTCTCTGGTTTTCAATCCACCATGCTATTTCAGATCCACTCTCCCTTAAGACTCATGTCCTCCTGGGAGGTGGGTGACGCTGTCACTCTCAGGCTTTACAGAGCCTGCAGGACCTAGTCTGGGGATCCCACTGCCTAGGGTCCAGCCTTCCTGGGGAGACCGCACAGATGTTTTTCTCTGAGGTCTTAACACTACCAAGAGTGGGGCATGGGTCCCTGCCTTCCCGAGACTGGCTAGCATCCTCCTTGTCCCAGTCTTGGAACCATTTGTCCTCTCTCTAGCTCCCTCAGAACTTCTTGCTTCTGGGCCCCAGGAGTTGGCTGTCACCTCTTATCTATAAATTAAGGCTTTCATGGATGACAGCAGGAGGGGAAGTTCAGAATCTTCAGCTCCATCCTGCTGCACAAATCTTTCAGAGCCAAGGGGACACCAAGGGCTTGGCTCCCTTCTCAGGTGAGGTTGGAGTATTGTAGAAGAAGAAGAGTACACAGAGAATGAAACTCAAACTCAAATTCATATGTCAGTACATTGTCTGAATCACAATCCCACCCGTACTTTGAATTCTAGATTTAGACCCATTACCTGCCTAGACTAACTCTCTCTGCCCTACTTTCCTTATCTATAAAATGACAGTAACATTAATTCCTTCCTCTTGTTGTTTAAGAATTAGGTTGCTTAATATGTATAAGTTGGGGCTTCCTTGGTGGCTCAGACAGTAAAGAATCTGCCTCCAATGTGGGAGACCCAGGCTCATTCCCTGGGTCGGGAAGGTCATCTGGAGAAGGGAATGGCTACCCATTCCAGTATTCTAACTTGGAGAATTCCATGGACAGAGGAGCCTGGCAGGCTATCGTCCATGGCACTGCAAAGAGTCAGACAGGATTGAGTGACTAACACTTTCATACTTTCTGATAAGTTACATAGAACAGTATCTGGATCATAGTTAAATTCTTAAAAACTGTGAACTGCTTCATAATTTATCATCCATTTGACCATTAACATGCTGTAGAGGACTGATAATGATTTTATTCTGAGTTTAGTGGTAAGCACAGCCACATAATTAAACCCCTTGCCCACTGCAGTGCTCACTACATTCTTGCTGATTCTGACTTGACAGAAGGAGCAAGGTTTGTCCCACGGATCCCAGAGGAAAGCCTGCGCCCTGAATAACTATTCCAACTATTGCTCACCATATGTCCACAACCAAAAAAAAAATAATTTTGGAGGGCAGGAAATGAGCACACATGTGCACGTCTGCAGAGAGTCGCCTGCTGAAATCGACACATAAGACATATTTACCACTGAGGCAAATGCCTTCATGTGTTTGTAAGTGGCTATTTCTGAACACCCAAAAGGGAAGAAAAGAGAAGCCAAATTCAAATGTGTTTGTTATTTTGGAGCAAGGTTATGTGGAAGGATAGCTTCCCTCATGCTCAGAACACTTTAAGGGGGAGAAATGAAGTATTTAAAGGTATTTTAATGATCATGAAAGGCAGTGGCGTGATAGGGCAGGAAACTACGGTTCTCTTTTTAGTCCCAGAAGGAAAATAACAAGTCTGTAGCTTAGCCTTCCCTCAAGAGTCATAAACTGGACTGCAAAGAGGCAGCCCCTTGAGATAGCCTCCCTAGATCCCAGCAGTCCCTTAACTGTGGGTCTATCTGCTTAGATTTTCAATGTACTTATTAATTAACAATCACCATACGCCTCTTGGAGAAGCCAATGGCGACCCACTCCAGTATTCTTGCCTGGAAAATCCCATGGGTGGAGGAGCCTGATAGGCTGCAGTCCATGGGGTCACTAAGAGTCAGACACGACTGAGCGACTTCACTTTCACTCTTCACTTTCATGCACTGGAGAAGGACATGGCAACCCACTCCAGTATTCTTGCCTGGAGAATCCCAGGGATGGAGGAGCCTGGTGGCTGCAGTCTATGGGGTCGCACAGAGTCGGACACGACTGAGGCGACTTAGCAGCAGCAGCAGCAGCATACTCCCTTAAGGTAGCAGCAATTTGCACAAGGTTCTGGGAGAATCTGTTTCCCCTCTGGCATGCAGGGGTGGGGACCTTCTTGAACAAGCCAGCCTATTTAGTCCCATGTTTCCTGAAGGCTTCCCAGCTCTTCTTGGCTGGGTCCCCTACATTCCAACTCTGTCTTCTGTTCTTACCTATTCAGTCATGGAAGCCCCCCATGCTAGTCCCCACTTCTGCCACCAGCATTACCTGAGTCTCATTATTTGGAGTAACTGCATTCTATAAAGTCACCAAAATACTGAATTAGCGAATACAGAAACATTGCTACTAGTGGAAATTTGGAGTTAGGTTCCTTTGAGCCTGTAGTCCTAACATTTTTGTTTTTTGAAAAGACCCTGATGCTGGGAAAGATTGAAGGTGGGAGGAGAAGGGGACAACAGAAGATGAGATGGTTGGATGGCATCACCGACTCAATGGACATGAGTTTGAGTAATCCCTGGGAGTTGCTGATGGACAGGGAACCCTGGCATGCTATAGTCCATGGGGTCACAAAGAGTCGGACACGACTGAGTGACTGAATTGAACTGAATCAACACATAATCTTGTCATGTGTGTTTCTGTTTAAAGATGCCTTCCTAGCAGCCTACTGAGCACTCGGGTTACTCAATGGAAGATACATCTCAGGACATCAGGCCCTGGGGCACTCTCACCTCCACTTTTATCTTCTCAGCTTGTGGACCACTGTGAGCCCAGATGCTTTCCTGCCTTGGACGCTGGATGTTACAGATTGTACTTCTACTGAACACATTTCCTCACATCCCATACCTGGGTTGCAGCTTCATTTTGATTAGGCAGTCTGACCCTCAAATCTGGACTTTTCCTTTGCTAGAACCATCCAAGTCACTGTCACTTCTGGCCTGAAGCCGGCTACAGTGAGCCCCATCTATCATATTGCCCTATGTCCTTCCTTTGACGTCTCCTGCTTTGGAATGGAATTTTTTTTTTTTTTTAAGTGCTAAGTTTGTATTTTTCATCTCCTGAGTCTCTTTCATCTCCAGAAGCACTTGGCTCTCTTCATTAAGTAGAAACATGCATTGGAACTATAGTGAAACCCTCAAGCCAGCACGTTAAGGACACGTATTATAGACATCACGTGGAGGTCATCAGCAGGGCAGTGAGCCTGGATAGCATCAGCCTTTATTCCTGACAGCTCCTCCAATGGCCATTCCACGGAAAGCATGGGCAAGAGGAAGAATGTCCAAATAGTACAATTCCAAATAAAATAACATAATCATGGAAAGCTCCACCAGGCTTGTAGGAGACAGGGAATGTCAAAGAAGCCAGGACTGAAATATAATTGGGAGAACATTTGGCAGATGACCAGAAGGATATAAATATGATTATGTTCAAACAACCATCACCTTTCATGGCAGCAGTTGTCTCCAGTTCTTAGAAATTATCACATCATACTTACTGGTGGTTTCTCCAGGAGAAGCCACACTGCTTTTTTGAGTGAGTTCTTCCACCGTCGTCTTGAGTTTAATCCCACTTGTGTTTTAGTTGCTTCATCTCCAGCTGGCTCTTTCTCTATTTCCATTTACTGCAGCCACATCATCTTACATTTTTGTCCCTTCCTCCTCCATTTCACTATATCCTCCTCTTTTGTCCCCTCTTGCACATAGGGAAATATACATGTTTTGGATTAAAACCCAAAGCTGATTATGCTCCAAATGTGTGAGAGAGAAACTGCTCACAAAAGGCCTTGGGTAATGCTTTCTTTGGGGCCACATTTGTGAAAGCACATGGCTGTTCTTAAGCTTTAGAGGAGATACTAACTGGGAAAGTTTTGCTGTAACTCAGGAAGAAATAGTCTGTGTAAGGATGAGACCACCCTCCCAGGGCAGTCTGAAGAATATCCGTATTGATATCCTCAGAGAAGGAATTTGAAGGGCAGGATTTCTGCCCATCATTGGACAGAGAAAGGGGAAAGCAGGGGCAGCCAGGGATTTCTGAGACTCACAAAGAGCGGCAGAGTTAGGGGTCTCTTGTCTCAAAACCAGACCTGACCAAGCACAGCTTAACCAGAGTGTGTGACTGACCACCTTCTGGTTTGGATGGAGCCGCCTTTGCTCTTTCCAACCCCAGACAACTAACCCTGCTCTGGCCAGAGGCTCTCATGTGTCTGCTCTTTTGATGACTCCTTGGCCCATCATTCTGTGACCATGAATCACAGAATTCCTGGTATCAGGTACTAGTATCAGGGTACCTAGATAGATGCAGAAATCAAATTCTGACTCAAGTAAACGGAGCCTTAGCAGATGCAGTGCCTTCTGGGAAGTCAGCCTGTGGAGGGGCTAATGCAGCTGGATTAGAGGTCTTGCCTTTTTCTAAGGTGCCTGCATGCATCTGTGCTCTGTCGCTTAGTCATGTCTGACTCTTTGCAACACTATGGACTGTGTAGCCCACCAGGGCTGTCCATGGGATTTCCCAGGCAAGAATACTGGAGTGGGTTGCCATTTCCTTCTCCAGAGGATCTTCCCAATTCTGGGATTGAATCTGCACCTCCTGCGTTAGCAGGCAGATTCTTTACAACTGAGCCCCCAGGGAAGCCCAGTATGTGGTCTATTATCTTTTATCTGGGCAGGGGCCAGCCTTCTCTCTCTCTCTCTCTTTCTCCTGTCCTGCTATTGATATTTTAGAGTTTCTGTCCACAGGGAATGACCCCTAATTGCTCACCCAGCAGGGGCTCATTTTCCTCCTGCCTCAATCCCAAAGCAAATATGTTCTCTTTTTAGCCACAGGACAGAAGAGCTTGTCCAGAGCCTGGGAGGGTGCTACATACTTTGCTATCCAAAAAGACATGCTGATCAAGTTCAGAATTAGAGATTTAGATGAGGCGAGGGCCTGAGGAGTCAGGTCATAAGCCTTACAATTTATAGATGAGGACTCGGAAAGAAGAATTGCTTTAGGTCTCATACGTTGTTCGTTAATAGAAGGGATGTGAAAATAGGTATATTACCCTATCCTAAATACAGGTTCATGCTGTGGGAAACCTTTGCTCTGACAAAGTGCTTGCCTCATCCCATTTCCATCTGGCCTCTGTTTTCTTAATTTTACCTTGAAGGATCAGCGTGCCTGCGATGCAGCCATCTCCACTCACCCTTTGATGTGTTTTATTACAGACAATGAGGTCTCCCTCCTTCCCACCAGTGTGGTAGAAAGCGGGGAAGTACGTGACCTTATTTATCTCAGCCTGTCGGTTGTTTTGAGGACATCGGCAATAGAGGGTGTCTGCTGCTCCCCAGTCATTGCCAGGCTCCGAGCAAGAGCACCACCCATCATTTAGAGCACATAGTGCCCCTTGAGGGGAAACCCCCATGCTCACTGGCTACTTTCCAGCACAACTTCAGAATGGGGTCTGGGGTCCCTGCTTCCAGGCAGCTTCCTATCAGAGCCAAGCAGGGAGGCAGCTGAAAGCAAATCCTTCCCTTTTGGAAGTGGACCTGATGGTACTGGTGCCATGCTGGAGAATTTCGCCCGGTGTATAAATGAGAAGCAAACATTACAAGTGACAGTTATAGCAAATCAGAGTATAGCTGATGGTTCCAACTTTATTCGTGTTGTGTGTCATAATAAATGGCTCTTCAGGAAAGGCAATGTGTGCAGAGTCAGATGGAAGTGCCTAGGCTGCAGCTCTGTAAAGGAGTGGGAGGAATCACTGTGGTGAGCCAGAGGCTGAGGTCACCTCCAGCTCAAGTCCTCAAATCTCTTCCCTCCGTCCTCCAGGAAACCTGGCACATAGCATGACATCGGGGTCATTATTTCTTAATGTCAGAGTTAAAGGAGATCGAGTTGCATATTGATTACAACTTGGGAACAGGACCCAGTGGGGAAGATATTGCCAAGCCTTGATTTGGTTTTCAGCATCTCTAGGGTGAAAAGGTCAAGGCTTACACAGTTTATGTACTTCAGTTTCCTGATGGCAGAAAAGCTAATCACAGGAGATATTTTAGCTTTGAAGAAGCCAAGTGGTTCTGGGACATAACTCAGGTTCTCAGCTTAGTGACCAACAAAACATGATTTTTGAATCTTGCTCCATTCAGAAGAAAAGGCTGGGTTTCCAGTGAATAGAGGATGCACTCTCTATCAACATATATTTGCTCACTTGTTCTCAAAGATTCTACCTCTGATTCTACTTAATCAGTAGCATTAAAGGCCAAATATGCTTGTATTCATCCCTCTGAATTTGCTTACCTCAGAAGAATTGGATGATTGGAGAGGTTTGTCAACATTGTAAACAAAAATGGTCAAACGTGTCACAGTTGTAGTAATCTGTGAATTTAAATTACATTTCTTCATAGAATTTGACATTTCCCTCAGGGTTACTTCATGAGACTCCAGGAGTCTAAGTGGGACTCAACTATGTCCCCAAGAAGGATGGAGAAAGGAGGACTGTTTAACTGATTCAGAGGAAGCACACCATTACAGATGATGCTTCCCTTATCGTCTCCAAGATTTAAATAGTAGTGACTACAAGCTGAGTGACTATGCCAAAGCCTTTGACTATGTGGATCACAATAAAGTGTGGAAAATTCTTCAAGAGATGGGAATACCAGACCACTTGACCTGCCACTTGAGAAACCTATATGCAAGTCAGGAAGCAACAGTTAGAACTGGACATGGAACAACAGACTAGTTCCAAATAGGAAAAGAGTATGGCAAGGCTGTATATTGTCACCTTGCTCATTTAACTTCTCTGCAGAGTACATCATGAGAAATGCTGGACTGGAAGAAGCACAAGCTGGAACCAAGATTGCCAGGAGAAATATCAATCACCGACATGCAGATGACACCATCCTTATGGCAGAAAGTGAAGAGGAACTAAAAAGCCTCTTGATGAAAGTGAAAGAGGAGAGTGAAAAAGTTGGCTTAAGGCTCAACATTCAGAAAACGAAGATCATAGCATCTGGTCCCATCACTTCATGGGAAATAGATGGGGAAACAGTGGAAACAGTGTCAGACTTTATTTTTTGGGGATCCAAAATCACTGCAGATGGTGACTGCAGCCATGAAATTAAAAGACGCTTACTCCTTGGAAGAAAAGTTATGACCAACCTAGATAGCATATTGAAAAGCAGAGTTATTACTTTGCCGACTAAGGTCTGTCTAGTCAAGGCTATGGTTTTCCCAGTGGTCATGTATGGATGTGAGAGTTGGAGTGTGAAGAAGGCTGAGCGCCGAAGAGTTGATGCTTTTGAACTGTGGTGTTGAAGACTCTTGAGAGTCCCTTGGACTGCAAGGAGATCCAACCAGTCCATTCTGAAGGAGATCAGCCCTGGGAGTTCTTTGGAGGGAATGATGCTGAAGTTGAAACCTCAGTACTTTGGCCACCTCATGCAAAGAGTTGACTCATTGGAAAAGACTCTGATGCTGGGAGGGATTGAGGGCAGGAGGAGAAGGGGATGACAGAGGATGAGATGGCTGGATGGCATCACTGACTCGATGGATGTGAGTCTGAGTGAACTCCAGGAGCTGGTGATGGACAGGGAGGCCTGGCGTGCTGCGATCCATGGGGTTGCGAAGAGTCGGAGACAACTGAGTGACTGAACTGAACTGAAATGCCAAGCTGGGCGAATATTGAGATATAAAGGCCCAAAGATTATAAGAAATTGATCCAGAGTTTCCTGGTGAGCTAACTTCTGTCTACTCTGAAAGTCAGTGTCCTGCCTTCAGCATTTCCCCTGGTTATGGGAGGAATTTAGAGTTCTTCCACCCAAAATATGAGCCACAGAAGAAGGATCATCCCAGTAGCGTCCCAGAGAACTTCTGCTGTTGAATTTGAATTCAAAGTTAAAGTTGAGCATGCAGGAGTCTGCTCCATTGTCAGTTTTGGCCTTGGTGAAATGACTAGTGACTATGGTGGTGGAATATTCTAAAAAAGCACGGCCACTGGTAGAAGTGTGCAAGCTTTACAATGAAGGGCCAGATTTACTGATCTATGTGGTCTATGCTGCAATTGTACAGCTCTGCTGTTCTAGGGGAAAATCAATGGGCTGGATTTGATGCAGGGGCTGTAGTTTTTTGACTTTTGGTTTATACTCTCAGGTTGAAGTAACGCTCAGATTTCCATTCAAAAGCAGCACCCTCTCCATCACTGAATGGAGATGTCAGTATTTTTCCAGGTGAATTTAAAGGCATAGAATAGGAAAGGCAGGATTGTTAAAGAATAAAAACACTTGCTTTGTAAAACACCACGATGGATTTGTACAACATAATTTACTTCTCTCACTGTTAGTTAAACATATACCTACACAAGTAGACTCCTGACATCAACCCCTTATAAAACCCATGAGTGTAAACACAGATGCACACACAGATATACAAAGGCTTGTGCAATGCCAGATGCGTGTTCCCAAACACATCTGTGTGGACATGGGCATACCCGCTGAAAACTCTGAGAATCCATCCAACATGATTCCCACACTGAGTACTTCAGCCAATTCTTTAAATCACAACTATGTTTAGAAAGGCCTCAGATACCCCATAGTCTTTACCTCGTTCCCTTTGTCACCTTCTTCTTCCTGCAAAGAAACCTGAATAGTGATAATAGCAATCGCATGTGCTAAATCGCTTCTGTTGTATCTGATTCTTTGAGACCCCACATACAGTAGTCTTCCAGGTTTCTCTGTCCATGGGATTCTCCAGGCAAGCATACTTGAATGGGTTGTCATGCCCTACTCCAGGGGACTTTCCCAACCCCAGGATCAAACCAGCATCTCTTATGTATCTTGCATTGGCAGGCAGGCTCTTTACCACTAGTGCCACCTGGGAAGCCAGCAATAGCAAGGTTCTGTATAAAAAGTAAAAACCCCTTTCTATTCCCACTGTGGTCCTTTCCCTCTCCCCCATCTTGCCTGCAGGCTGCCCTGAGCAGTGTCCTGGAAGCAACAACTTTTCTACTTCATCCTCTGTGCTCAGGGCTGAGGTCCCAGCGGGGAGAACCTTCCTTCCATGGGCTCAGAGTTACAGAGGAAATGGATTTTTAGACTCTAGCACAAGCTTTTCTACTTCTGTGGACTATCTGCATTGTGTCCCTTTTCAAAGGGAAGGACTAGGGCAAGCTTCAGGGTCTGAAATGTTCATTTTGTTTCCAGACCCATGTCACAGATTACTTAGGGATCGAAATACAAGTTGCCAGGAGAGCCTGCTTGATTTCTCTGGGTTCTGCAGGTGACAAGGAAGCACAGTGAACAGAACTGAATGGTTTTCATTCTGGAATTCACTTAAAGATTCGTCCTTAATCTCCTGGCCACTCTAGGAACACAGAATTTAAAAGGCTGCAAGAATGTGGTTCAGTTGCTCAGTCGTGTCGACTCTTTGCAACCCCATTGACTGCAACACGCTAGGCTTCGCTGTCCATAACAAACTTACAGAACTTGCTGAAACTCATATCCATTGAGTCAGTGATGCCACCCAACCATCTCATCCTCTGTCGTCCCTTTTTACTCCTGCCTTCAATCTTCCCCAGCATCATGGTCTTTTCCAGTGAGTCAGTTCTTCACATCAGGTGGCCAAAGTACTGGAGTTTTAGCTTCAGCATCAGTCCTTCCAATGAATATTCAGAACTGATTTTCATTAGGATTACTGGTTTGACCTCCTTGCAGTCCAAGGGACTATCCAGAGCTGTCTCCAATACCACAGGTCAAAAGCATCAATTCTTTGGCACTCATCTTTCGTTATAGTCCAATGCTCACATCCATACATGACTACTGGAAAAACTGTAGCTTTAACTAGATGAACCTTTGTTGGCTAAATAATGTCTCTGCTTGCTGTCTAGGTTTGTGTGAATACGTAGTGCAGGTAATGACCTTGAAGATGAAGTGGCCTGGAATTGAAGGAGGTTGGATGGGGTGGGGACATAGTAGTGTCCTAGCAGAACTCGCCTTGTCTCTTTACTGACAGGAGAGGAGGAAGAGCCTTCATGGCACAGGTAGACACATCAGCAGAGCTCCATGCTTCCCAGGTGACTCTCAGGGATGCTGACGGTGAGCATAATACACCAGCAAGGGCCTACTGAAGTTGCTGGTGATAAAGTTTTGTGAGCACAGATAGGAGAGGTGTGGGATTCACATGTGAGCCCCTGTCCCTTCTGGGAGATGGATGGGGCTCAACTGAGAGCTAGACTCAACTTATGGTTCTCATCATTATGTGATAATCTGCAACATTTAACACCTATTTCTTCCCTCAACACAAAACTGCTGTTAAGGAAAAAACCCAAATTTAGTTCTACGGTTATACAGCTAATACTCTTCAGCCAGAGTTTGCTAAACTGGGCTAGGCTGTAGAGTCTCTTACAGAATTGTAAAGTAAAAATTAAAAATAAATAAATAAATTTTAAAAAAAAATGAATATCCTGAAACTATATGCCGAATTACAAGGGAATTTTTCTGTGTCTATATGAATTTGTGTGCATGGATGTGGGTAGGTCCATACTATGATCAGATTCTCAGGAAATCTCTGATGTCCACCGGGTTCAGAACTATTTCTGAAACAAAAAGAATCTTGCCAGCAGTTGTATTTCAGGTGCCTTGGTGGGTAGGTGTAGAAGGTACTGCGGGGTAAGGGCTCCTCACTGCCTTGCATGAATAGTCTCCCCCTCAGTCTTACCTCTTACCTGCCCTGGAGGTAAGGCAGGCATGGGCAATAGGGTGTTCAAGCAGCCAAGGGACGTGAAGTTTTGTAGTAAAGAAGGGTCTGATCTAGTCTCTGGGTCTATGATCTGTGATGCCAAAGCTAAAACTATGTGTTCCAGTTAGATACGGAATATCTTCATCATTTTACAAGGTAGAAACAATAATATTAGCTTAGGCTCTGAGCACATTTGCATGTATTAACTCATATAATCCTTGCAGTCACCTTAAAGTAAGTCATGAGTCACTACCTCTTTATATCCAAGGGAACAGAGGAACTGGGAGGAAGGTAACTTGCCCAAGTTGACTCCACTAAGGAAAGAAATTTTCTTCCACATGGCTGGACCAGCCATTGGCATGGCAAGGGCTTTTTGCATAGGTCCTATGCGGGTTTTCTCCAGGAGGCCAGCTCCCTCCTTTCTCTCTGTGGTGCCATGCTGGGCACACATCTTCACCCATACAGCAGCCATTCTCACACATGAACGCTCCTTTCAGGAGCATACAGCTCCTCTTTCCCTTGTCTGACCTTTCCACCATGGCTGCGTCCCTGATAGCTTGGCCCACCAGGTCCCTGGCCCAAATAATCTGGCAAGAACACACTCTACTCTCTGCCAGCATCCCTGCTAGGAGCTACTGACTCCAAGTTTGGAGTGCCATGCAAACCATGGAACCTGGCTCATTCTGCCTGCCGCTTCTGCTTAGGCTCAGCTAGAGGGAGGCAGGTGATTTATTCCCTTCATACAACTATAGCATAAAAGGACATCTTTCTAATACTGCCTTATTTGTATTAGATTTGTCTTCCTCTTTCAGAACCCACAAGGAGATATCAGTAATAGGAAGTTCAGGAGAAGACAGTGGGGATGTTTGTTTCAGGGGAAGTGTGGGCCTGTTGGGAGGTTGGAGTTCCACCATTTGCCAGACATGTGATGGCGGCAAGTTGCTTTACCTCTCTGAGCCTTGATTTTCATTTCTTTCAAAGAGAAAAAATAAGAACAGTAGTTACCTTTGGGTTGTTGGAAAGAGTGCACGAGTTCACACAGATGAAAGGTAGTATTCCATGCTTAGCACCATTGCTGAGATGTGGCCAGCATGGAGTTCAAGAGTGCTGTTCCTTATTGAGGTGCCGAGAATGAGATGTCGGTGTAGGTTGGAGAGTTAAGGGTGGGATTTGTAGGCTTGGCTGCTCACAGAAGTGGATAAGAGGATTCCAGAATAGAGAAAAGCTGGGGTAAAGGTGCAGAGGTGGTGTGGGAGGGAGAGGATTCTAGAATAGGGAAAAGCTGGGGCAAAGGCACAGAGGTGGTGTGGGAGGCGATATGCAAGGGATGGAGGTGACTGCAATGACTGGTTTCCTTGGGTGGTGGGGCCAGGTGTGGTGGGGATAACAGATGGTGATTGTTTTTAATGAGTGATGTAACTGAGGTTTTTATCAAGTAAATAATGGTCTTTATTAAGTAAATAATTGAGAATTTATTCAAAAAGTTTCTGAACAGAATGAAAATGTGGTAAGTTGTTATTAAATGGTATTTGAGAAAGAATACTTAAGAGTGCCCAGGAAAGATATATGGCAGAGACTATCATGAATTCACCAAGACCATTTTGCTTTTCTTTCTGAACATGAGATTAGATTACATTTCCCAGTCCCTCTTGTGGCAAAGAGAGGTCATGTGGCAGTGAGTGAGTGAGTGAGTGAAGTCGCTCAGTCGTGTCCAACTCTTTGTGACCCTGTGGACTGTAGCCTACCAGGCTCCTCTGTCCATGGGATTCTCCACGCAAGGATACTGGAGTGGGTTGCCGTTTCCCTCTCCAGGGGTCTTCCCGACCCAGGGATCGAACCTGGGTCTCCCACATTGCAGGCAGATACTTTACCGTCTGAGCCCAATTTAGATTTTTTTAAATTTATTTATTTTAATTGGAGGATAATTAGTTTACAGTATTGTGATGGTTTTTGCCATACATCAGTTTGAATCGACCACAGGTATACATGTGTTCCCTCCATCCTGAACCCCCTCCCATGGAAGAGATAGGTACCGCTCTCAGACCTGGTCCATAACCTGGCCCCTTCACTTTTCCATCTTTTAGCCAGGAGCTAAAGATATGACTGAAAACTTCAAAATTCTGGGGACTGGTGGGGCCACAAGTTGTAAGGAGCCTGAGTCACTGAATATGTGGGTAGAGTCCCTCTCTCTTGATACCTATTGGACTTTATGTGGGTAAGAAATAAAAATCTCCTGTGTTAAGAGTTTGGGGTTGTTTGTTATAGCAATTAACTTACACTGATTAATATAGGTTGAAACGGAGAAACACCAGAAGAGACAAGAAGAGAATCTGGAGTCTATGAAATAGAGATATAATTTGATAGAGAAATGATTTGACAGATTGAAATGAGAATAAGTGAAAAGTATTCCCTTGGGCAGGTTCAAATGACTTAGTAACTAATTAGATGGGGACTCTGTGTGTGTGTGTGTGTGTGTGTGTGTGTCAGAGGGTAAAGGAGAGGAAAGAGTAAAAAAAAAAAATGCCTGTGATTTCTAATTGAGTGACTAAGAGAAATGGTAGTAACATTAACATAAATTAAGATATCAGAAGATGAGATAAGTCTGGGGGAAAATGAGGACGAAATTTATTCTATTTGTGGTGAATATGAGATGATGGTACAAAAGGAAGTATCTAGGGAAGAATTGCTCAGCCTTGGCACTATTACTATTTTTGACCCTAAAATTCTTTGTTGTGGGAGCAGTCCTGTGCATGGTATGATGTTTAGCAGCAGCCTTATTCTCTACCCACAGGATGCACCCTTCCATCCCCTACCACTTATGACAACCCATAATGTCATCATGTCTCCAGACATTGCCAACTGTTCAGGGAGGCAGAGCAACACTATCCCCAGCTGAGAACCTCTGAGCTAGAGGGAACTGGAGAAGTTCAGGAGTCTGAATGGCCTGAGTTCCATGAAGAACCTTGTGTAATCAGGGCACTTCCATTCTCCCACAAGGCTCAGATTTCCAGAAGTTAGCAACTCAGTCTAGGCCCCAGGGAGTCTGTCTTCAGGATCTCAGTCCATTTTAATCAGCTCTCCTGTGATCTGCATTCTGGGCTCAGAGAGAATGAAAGAGGTGAAGACCAGGGAGATGTAAGATTGGACAGAGGGATTCAGGAAAGCCACAATGAGGACCAAGCCAGGCATTCCTTCCAACATGCCAAGGCAGGGCAGTGAGGTCTCTCTCAAGCCCAAAAAAGGCCCAGCAATCTCTGAGGCATGTGTGTTTTCTTCAATATATTATCAAGTGAGCTTGTAACAAAGCTTTCCAAATGGAATGAGAAAATCTCCCGGATGGCAACTGGCAGCATGGTTTGGGAGGATTCCTTTTTCATTTCCTATGTTTTATGATTTTTTTCTTCTGCTTTTCAAAGAGCATTTTTACAAGCTAGTATTCTATATTGCTCTGCCTGTACTCTGAGAAAAGATAAATATTTTCAATGTGTTTTCTGAGGCATATGTTCCCATTGAGAAAATGTATCCCTTATGGACGTAGCTATTTTGACCTCATTAGCTGGGTAGATCAGAGGGAATTTGACAAACAGGCCCCAGTATGCCCAGGAAGTTTCCAGGGGAGGTGGGGGGTCAGCACCATGGGGGGTGCACCTTTGGGTTTCCCAGAGGGCTGCGGCAGGAAGCCAAAGGGAGTCTCGTGAACAGGTTCATCAATGAAAGAGGCCTGGGAGAGTGACCTTGCTTCTGGTTCCCAGCTCCAAAGTCCCACTTAGCTGGAGGGTGAGGAGAGATGGGAGAACTGGCTCACAATTCTACTGGGGCTCCGGAACCACCCCAGGGAAGCTCACACAGAATGCAAACCTCCACCAAGTAACTGTGGCTGCTTTCTCCCCTAAAGGCATAGGGAAGGTTTCTCTGGATGGAGGGGAACCAATGTGTTTTCAGTTTTAGTACCCCAAGTCCTACCTCTCAGGAGAGTCCTCTGTCCGTGCCTATCCAGGATGATGGGTTGTCCTGGCTGGATGAATGGGCCCAAGTGTCAGCTGATGGTACTCTCAGTCAATAAGAGGGAGACTCCCAGTCTCCTTCACAATACCCCAGATGTCAGACATCTGGCCTTTTCGGTCTATTGGCAACCCTGCCTTATATTTTAGATACAGAATCCCAGTTTCAGACTTTCTAGCTAGGTGACTTCAGGTAAGTCACTTAACCTTTCAGCATCTGACTTTTCTCATCTGTGATTTTAGGGTAATTATATCCACCTCCACAGTTGTATGGACGACACTTGGCACATAGGGGCTGTCACAGCCTTATGTTACGTATTATAGGGTAATAACACAATAATTAGTATTACTATAATTAACATCTGGTTCCCAAGATCCTTTATTAATAGGCAATAACTCCTGAGAACAGTGATCTTGTAAGCCTATATCAGCTCACAAGCCAGGTCAGTTTCAATCCTCATCTTTCTTGAATCACCAGTAGCTTTTACACAGTTGATAAAGTGTCACGAAACACTTTCTCTGCTTGACTCCTGAGGCATAATTTTCCCTGGTTTCTTCTTTTCTCAGTCTCTTTTAATAGATCTTCCTCAAATTTGTAACCTCTCTACATACTGGTAGCCTCCAAGTTTGAGTCCTTGGAATTCCTTGCTTCCATCTGTTTCTGTTTATTCTTTTAAGATGATCTCTTGACTTTAAATACCATCTTGACACTGAACTTCTGAATTTACATCTTAATCCATAGCCTCTCTCCTTATGTGTAGTGTCATAGACTCAATTTATTCTCACCAGTAGGTACTAGAGGCCCTTTTGTTTCACATCATTGGCAAAACTTATATTGTCAGATTTGTGACTTGTATCCCTCTGACGAAAGGCAAATGGACTGCATTATTTACTCCTTGTCTGTCTTCCTATCACCTAACCCCATTTCTGGCTCTTGAAGCCACTCTCACTCTCAAGCCTTCTTAGTGTGAGACTGTATTATGGATTAACGTCTGAGATTCTTGGATCATTGGGGGTGACTTTGTAGTATTTCCTTAAAAAACACAAAGGACTTAGGAAAAAAAAGAGCCAGCTCCCTTTTGTTGAGAAGCCAAGACTTGAGCCATTATATTTACTCCAATTCTGTCCAGGGGCATTATCTATCTTGATAGATTTATGCTTTATATTATATTTTATTCGTTTTAAAAAACTAAGGTGTGATAATAAAATCTTGTAACTTATTTAAACTAATAGATGAGGATTTGGTCTAAATCATATGATATTGGTCAAAATTTTACTATCATCATCATTGTGCAGTTGTTTTGCAAATGCCTGAGTATCTTAAGTAATTTATGGAACAAGGTGGAGATATAAATATTGAATATGTAAGTACCTCTTTATACTTATGAGCTATTCTTCTGAATAGCATTAGAAATAGTAAATATTGTTTTTTGAGGGTGAATATATTATGAAATGGAGGTACATAATTATCAGTTTAATTTGCTGTGTGACTTTGGACAGATTACTTAACCTCCCTGAACCATTTTTTACTGATTTGTAAAATGAAATGGTAGAAGTTTCCAATCATCAAGGGTTTTTCTAACACTTATATTTTGTAATATAGAGGACCATTTGGTTATCTGATAGCTTAGAGATTTATATGGATCCCATACTGTTATCTGTGTATTTCTCTCTTTGATGGATGAACGTGAGTATGGGTCAGTATGTGGTGCACATACGTATATATGTGTGTGTGATGGCTGAGGATTATACACTCGCACAAAGACTACGACTTTGAGATACCACCAGTCTCATCCAGTCTCTCTTCAAACTAAACCATATCCCAAATTACCTAAATGGATGAGGGACTGAACTGTTTTGAGATTCACAAATCCTGGAGTTTTTTATTTTCATTTTTATTTAAAAAATTATTCTCAAGATGAAAATAAATCTCTCTTGTAGTCCTGTAGTCACAGTCACCCTTGTTCTCCTTAGGGATAGGTGGGCACATACAATGTGAAACATGAAACTTGAAAATGTGAATTTGCACCCAAAATATACCTGTTTAAGCAGAGACCAACATGAAGGAATGATAGACATCTAGTAAACACAGAGCAGTAAAAACTTACCCTTGCAAAATATAAAAATAATAAGGTCAGGCTGTGTCTATCTGTCTGTCTATCTATCTATCTCTGGTGGCTCAGACGATAAAGAATCCACCTGCAACGCGGGAGACCTGGCTTCAATCCCTGGGTTGGGAAGATCCCCTGGAGGAGGGCGTGGCAACCCACTCCAGTATTCTTGCCTGGAGAGTCCCCATGGACAGAGGAGCCTGGGGGGCTACAGTGCATGAGATTGCAAAGTCAGACACAACTCAGTGACTAAGCACATGCACAGCACACACATCTTGGCCTGAAGGACAAACAGGTAACATCTTCCTCCCATCATTATGTTAGTGGTTTCTGTCTTCAGAGGCAAAGAGACGTCAGAGGCAGTCATCCATACTAATACTAGACACACCACCAAACAAAAACTCACATGGAAGTATAAATTTGAGGGCCATTTAACACTGTAAATTTTCCCCTTGTATAACAATTATGGAAACACACGTGCTAATTGACAAGGCAGTGCGGCACTGTGTGGATGTGAGTGGTGTTCACTCATCCTCATAATCTCTGTTTTCAGGGCTGGTGGTGAGCCTGTCCAGAAGATGTCGTGCTCAGCCCTCTTACGCAGGAAGCTTTCTCAGGAATGCACTCCACTCCCTTTGAATGTCACTTTTCTCATCTGTAAAATGGCATGGTTTGAGTTGTAATGATTCAGTGAGATAGCAGGCAGAGCACTTTACAAGGTGCCTGCTGCTGCTGCTGCGTCACTTCAGTCGTGTCCGACTCTGTGCGACCCCATAGACAGCAGCCCACCAGGCTCCCCTGTCCCTGGGATTCTCCAGGCAAGAACACTGGAGTGGGTTGCCATTTCCTTCTCCACTGCATGAAAGTGAAAAGTGAAAGTGAAGTCGCTCAGTCAAGTCCAACCCTCAGCGACCCCATGGACTGCAGCCTTCCAGGCTCCTATGTCCATGGGATTTTCCAGGCAAGAGTACTGGAGTGGGGTGCCATTGCCTTCTCCTTACAAGGTGCCTAGCATATGCCAATATATCTTATAAGAAACGTTAAGTTGTCTTGGTAGGAATCTAGAAAGCGAGAGGAGGACTGGGGTCAGCCAGATGGTACTGAAGTTTCCGTTTAAATAGCTGGCACGTTATCCCATTTGACTCTTATTCACATCAATCCTATGAGGATGGACTGTGACACAGAGGCTCTCACTGCTCATTGCCAGGATGGCCCCAGCTGAGCTCCTCACACCCAAGAGCACCCACTTTGCCAACATCACACAGTTGTTTTGAAATGTGGGCTTGCTGCGTGCTAGGTTGCTTCAGTCGTGTCCAATTCTTTTGTGACCCCGTGGACTGTAGTCCACCAGGTTCCTCTGTCCAGGCAAGGGGGTTGTCATTTCCTCCTCCAGGGGATCTTGCTGACCCAGGGGTCGATTTCACATTTCTTATGTCTCCTGCATTGGCAGGTTGGTTCTTTACCACTAGAGCTACCTGGGAAGCCCTTGTTTTGAGGATAAATAAGTAAAGACAGAAGATCATGTTTGAAGGTTTTAAGTGTTATACCCGTGTCATTCATATTTTAATCTTGCATTGTGTATTGCATCTCATATCCTTAAAAGTCTTCAGGGTACAAAATGTGGGCACTGAGATTATGTGTATGAACCCAAGCGTGCACAGGACTTTGGACTTGAGCTCCTACCTCTGCTGACAGTAAGAGGAGCGTCAAAGATAAAGGTTGGCAGTTGGACTCCAAGCTCCACTTAGGCTCTCCAGATTTGTCCCAAGCTTATCCTGCAAAACAATGACCTTAAGAAGCAAACAGCCCATTTTAAAAAAAGACTGATGCTGTACTAAAAAGAAAAATAAGGAGACACATAAAGGAAGCTTGGGAAAGTGAGGGAGAAAAAAAGGAAAAAACATTGTAATTGCTAGTGGTATTTCATACCGATTTAAGTTACTATTAAATTAAAATTGCAGCTGGATGTGAACTGACACTTTCTACCCCTTAAAGTGCTTGTGGTACACATGATAAATACTTAATTTAGTAGATTTAGAAATTCTCGCTGACATGTCATTAGCAGGCACGTTCTCACAATGGAGTGCTCACAGGTACATATAAGAGTGTGTAGGCATCTCTATTGCGTTTGGTGTTTTTCTCTCTTTATTTTGTGCCTTTGTTTATTTGTATAATCTCAATAACCAATCACAATTTGTTCTTTTTAACATCAATCTTGTTTCCCCTCTGCCCCTTTCCCAATTCTCTTCTGTGTACAGTGAGGTCTCAGGGAGTTTGGAGGGTGGGGTATGGCAGGGAAAAAAACTTGAAACTATTAGATGATAACATTTATGGATTGTCAAGGTTCTAATGACATTAGCCATCTAACTGCAAGCCATTTGTGATGTCATATAACAGGTTGCCATGAGCTTGACAAACCTCTGTGAAATAAGCAAGGGAACGGAGCTGAAAAATGCCCCAAACACACCTCTCTCTACCACCCCTGGGAGTCTATCACCACCCATGGACATCCCCCTTTTGCTTATTAGCCCCTGAAGGGCATTTTAAATATAAAATATATATAAAGTCTTCCCAAATCAGAAAGGTCTCCAAGTCTCCAGTTTAATTGGAATGGAAAATGCTAACTAATTGGCATCAAAATTTGATTTGTGGGAGAAACCTCCTTTTTGTTGGAAGCACAACAGTGTGTCTGTGAACACAAGCCCAGTCCTTCAAAAATCATCCGTGAGCGCCGCCGAGGAATCAATTAAAGTTGATTTGGCATATCTGCTTTTGACAAATATAAAGAACTCTCTGATTAGGCAGAGAAGAAAAGCGGCTTTCTCTTTCTTGAGCTCTCTTCCTCTCTTTCCTCTGCCTCTTCCTCTCTTCTCCTCATTTCCCTTTAAAGGCAGTAGGTGTCAGAAGGGGGTGGGTAGTGATATGCAAAACACGGCCTCCATAACCAAAGTAGCCTGCAAAATTAGGTGTCAGCATGCAAAGCTTATTGATGTATGAATGCGGAAAATGAAAGGCGGCAGTAGACAGCCGGGGCTAAAGGTGAGACAGGCACAGCGAGAGCAGCTGTAGATCCACGTCAAGGTGTTGCTATATGAGCTCGGGTTTTTTCTGGAGGGCCACAGCCTAACAAGGTAAGCCTGGCCATGAAATGATGGAACAATACAATATAGGCACACACAGTGTGAATACCAAATAAATTGACATGGTGTCTCACCTCCATTCCCCGCCCCCCAACCCACCACATACCCCTCCTCCTCCCACATTGCCACCCCTTCTTCAAAGGATGCCTGTGTATTCATTAATAAATTCATATTCTGAGTTTTCAATAAAAGAAGAAAATGCAGTGTAAACTGGAGTTACTTAGTGACACCCAGCTCATTGCTTTTTATTGTTGCTTGCAGCTACGAAGCCTTCACAGTGCACTAGTAGAATTTATTACTGTCTGTCTCTGTAGCAAGTTGGCGAAGTGCGCCTTTTGAAGAAAATTGACCCACACTTCATGAATATGATGAAAAATGCCAATAACACTACAAAGACGAAGCTCTTGACATTACTCTGCAAAGAGCTAAAAGACAGTAATGAAAGTATTGCAATTACAAATTATTACCTCCTCTCCAGCCAATCGCCACCTTCCCTCCTCTTTTCTTTTTTTTTTTTCCTTTGGACCACTCTCAAGCTCTGCTGGCTGCCCCAGGTGCTGTTTTGCACAGCATGATGGGAGACGATGGAGGGTGGGTAAAAGCGCCGACTGACTTCTGGAAGAAAGGAAAGGGAGACAAGAAGAAAAGAATGGAATGTAACAAAAGTGCCCCTCTTACTGCACTTGGAAAAAGAAGGTATAAATGCAAAGTTTAAAGCCAGGGTCAGAAGGTCATGCCTTTATTGTGTGACCTCTTCCACTGGAAAAGTAGCCTAAGAATGCACTACTCACTTACTTTCTTGCTACAACTCTTCCCTTCTGGTGAGGTCCTCTTAGTATGACTTAGGAAGATCACTTTTAATCTTTTATCTTTTATTATAGGCTAAAACTCTAATTTGGACATTGGCAAATGAATTGTTAAAGTGTTTTTAATTGAAAACATATACTGTTGTGTTTTCAATGTAAGAAAGTGGCCTATATTCTTATCCTAAAGGAGGTGCTAAAAAAGCCTAAATGAGAGGAAGGTGGGTAACTTTAGACTTTAACACGTTCAAAGGATGAAGGCCCTTGTCCTCAATGCTTTGACAGCTTTCTGACATGCCTCTTCCGCTGCTTATACTGTTATCTTTAGTGTCTTGTTTTGTTTTATTTTTAATTTATGGGGTCTCTGTGGAGGGAATATAGGAATATATGCATTTCTTGACTCCTTTATGTCTTCCCTAGAAAGACAGCAGAATTATCTTCTGCTTCTGCTAAGATAGAAAGCTATTAAAATTTTTGGAAGTTTATACAGAGGGTATAAAGTCAGAAATAGAAGCAGGAAAGAAATTCTAAAGGAAAGAAAGTGGCAGCTTCAGAAACCTGCCTGTGGTGATAGGAGAAGCAGAACAAGAGCAGATACCACGACATAGTTATTTGACTTTGAGGTGGTCCTCCTGCCTCCAGATACCCTCTCCTGGCTCCTGCTGAAAGGTTCATTTTGCTCTCCAGTGCTGCTGGAAAGTGTACTGATTGGAGATTCAGTTTGATTCTATTACCCCATTAGAAATGCAAACTTCTATGGGAAGAATAGACTATAAATCATTTACACTTTAGCATGGAATAGCTGCATCAGATTTATTTTCCTTCTAAAATCTATGGAAACTTTTGATTTGTCATAGGACAAGGACTATTTTACATCATGAAATACTGAAGTGGGGAGAGGGTAGAGACTAAGTTTAGATGAATCTGGAAAATGTGAGGCTTAGAAGACCCTGAAGGAATTGGTTTTAGGGGAGAAAAGCAAACATGGTAGAAGATTTTTCTAGGAGAGAAGGTAGCATTGGGACTAAAAGAACCTGGCCCATTTCAAAGTATTGTTTAAGGCAGCACTTTGATCAAAAAATGAGGAGAAAGCACACTTCTTCTTCCTCTTTCTCCTTTCTCTTTTTTAAAAAAATTTATTTACTTATTTGGCTGCACCAGGCCTTTGTTGCAGCATGTGGAATCTTCTATATTCTTTGCAGCATGTGAACTCTTAGCTGCAGCATGAGGGATTTGATTTCCCAACCAGGGATTAAACCCAAGCCCCTTGCACTGGGAGCTCGGAGTTTTAGCTACTGGACCACCAGGGAAGTCCTGTCTTTCTCTTTTAGTAGATGTTCCTTAGACCTTTTCCAGGATATAGAACCTAGGTTAATTGAAACGTTGTGAATCAGCCATCAATCTGGGAGTCTGGGACCCAAGTCATCAAAAAAATCATTGCTTATATGTTAAAATCCATTGTTGGAACTAAAAAACCCATTGTTGGATCCAAAAACCCAATGTATTAACTGTAGCTCATACTCCCAGCCTGGGATGGGTACTGTGAGCCCTGGGGGACAGATTGGCTATAGGTACCTGCTGGGCGGCCATGATTGCCAGCATAAACTCTTGTGAGATTGAGGAACAACTGTGGCCGTTTAATCCGCCATCCTTTCTTTAGGCAAGAAAATTCTTAGATTCAAATGACTCTGAGCTTGTAAAGCTTTTGTTTCATCTTTTTAAAAACCAATTGCTTTCATTAACACATTTGCTTATCTGATGATCTCATAGCTGAGAACATCCAGGTGCAACAGTCCAGGACTGGACCAGGTTGTCGCCAAGGACCTGAGCAGGAATGATATTACCTTGCACTCACATGGTCACACCTCCCTACCACATCCATGGTATCTGTTACCAGCAGGCTAGTCATTTTCCCCCAAACCTCAGAATCCTTCCCAGGAACTTCTATTGATCGATCAAAGTTGGCATGCCAGGATAAACTTATTTGTCATCCTTGGGCCTCATCAGTTTATTCAATGTCAATATCTCTAGCCAAATACTGTCCCTGGGATTAGTGATTGGCCAATGCAACTCCTAAAGGAAAAACCAAGCCTCTTGAGTGGTCAAGATAATAACATGAGGTGCCTGTCTCTCATTCATTCATTCTTTCACTCCATATAAATACAGCGAGTGCCTGTTACTTGCTTGGAACTCTTCTGGGCCATATAGCTCCATCAGTGAAATTCTCTAACGTTTCACTGTGAAGCAGGGCCAACTGGCTAAGCAGTCTAACAAGTAACTGGAAGCTGGCCTACCAAAGACCAGGGCCACCTGGGTGGAGCCATCTTTCTCTGCAGGGCAGTAATACAGTGAGAGGAACCTACAGAAGCAAATATAAACCAACACTGGGGCTCCTGACTAGACCCTGGATTAGTAGTGCGTGGAAGCTTGATTTTACATTAAAAAAAAATGAGATTTGCAATAAATTACTTGCTAGAAAAGGACACAAATGACTTGGAGAGTAGCAGCCACTAAGAAATAGAGCTGAGATGCATACATAAATACAAATATGACACAGATTGTATATCTACAAGCATCGATGTCGCTAAATTCGCCCAACCATCGGAAGATTTTGCATATGCTCTTCTACTTTCTGTGTGAGTCAAAACATGACTTTTCTTGTAGAAAGAGTGCTAGAATGAGACTGAAAACGGAAGCCAAATGGGCTCCTTGAGGGAGGGCACTGTGTTTGTATTGCTGGGTCTAGCATAATGTCTGGCATATAATTGGTGCTCAATGGATAAGGGTTGAATCAAATTATTCAGTAATCAAAGGAAATGGGAGTATCTTCAAGAGTTGATTTTCAGGTTTAGTCTACTAGACATTCTCTGGAAATTTGATAAATGAAATGGAATTTGATGCGATACTAGAGTGCTTGCATGAAAGTGCAAGGACAGAGTGAGTAGCATACACCCAGATTCACAATAAATATTAGTAGATACTCACAAATTTTGGTTTCTTTCCCCACTATCTTTCATTTCTATTGGTCCAACGTGTGAATTAAACTAACATAAGGTTAAGGTACTTAATCATTCACCAAATAACAAATAACTCACCAAATGGCAGTGACTGAACACACTGGAAGCTTATTTCTCACTAACCTACTATGTGACTATTCCTGGTTCTCAGAATCCCAGGTGGCTCAGACAATAAAGAATCTGCCTATAATGTGGGAGACCCGGGTTCAATCCCTGAGTTGGGAAGATCTCCTGGAGAATGAAATGGCTACTCCCCCCATTATTCTTGCCTGGAGAATTCTATAGATGGAGGAGCCTAGCGGGCTACAGTCCATGGGGTTGCGAAGAGTCGGACATGACTGAGAGATTTTCACTTTCGGTGTGACACTCCTATGTGCGTATTCCTGGTTAGTAGAAAGCTTTCCTCTACATCAGATTAGATTTCTTCATCTTATGGATTTGCCATTTCTTGTGGCTTGTTAGTCCTTTATAACCAGCCAGCAGAGGAAGAAAATATTTTAAAGACACGAAACTTAACTGTTCACATTTCTTTGGTAAGAACCTTTTCAGAACCCATGTGATACAGGAGGGGCTAGGAAATACGTTGACTGACTGGGCACCAATTTTCTAGGGTAAGCTGTGCTCTGTGGAAGTGGAGCAGGGGTTTTTGGTAGACAGCCATCTTGCACAGATAGGAAGGTGGTCAAGCAATGCCAACTCCAAGTATAATTCAGTTCAGCTTTGATCTTCCCTATCCACTGCCAGAGATCAAGCTTCACCATTTGTTATCCTTTTAGTTTATTCTTCTTACAGCTCCTCACTCAAAATTCAGAAATGTGAAGCAGCAATAGCACATTTAGGTAGTTTACATTAAGGGGAACAGTCAGAGAATGCTGACCCTTGGCTTCATCATCAGAGAAAATAAACAGTAAGAGCCTGACTCTAGCATCTGTCTTGGCTCATTCTCAATGTCTAGGCCCCAGGCAGAATGTAAGTCATAAAGAGTCCTCAGGAGGCCGATGGAACCATTCACAAGAAGACATTTCCCCCAACCCTGTCAGGTAGATGCTTCCTGATTAAACGGTAGAAGGCTCCAAGGGAAGCCCCTGCCAGTAAGTTTGTCGTGGTGTATCTCCAGTCAGGGGATCCTCTCAAGCACGTCCCAGGGTCGGTTTAGCCTGAAGAAAGTGATGTTTCCCAGTTTGTTCACATCCTCTGTCTCAGTACCATCTTCCTCCTCTTCCAGGAACTTAGGGGCTGTCTTAGTAGGAGAAGGAAAAAAATTGATGTGGGAGTGCAGTCAATGGGCTTTGGTCAGAGAAACCTCTACAGGTGGCAGAAACAATCACATTGAAATAAAAGGCCATCAAAAAGGGTGTCAAAGATTGGGGCTCATATTGCCCTAAAATAACCATCTCTGTCCTCATACTCTTTTCGCCAGTGTGATCTTTGTTAGAATTGTCATTCAAACGCTCTGCAGATAGTCTGACTCCAGCACTGGGGTGTTTTCATGGGTTCATTAGGTTTACATGTTTCTTGAGCTTGGATTTGCTGTAAATATCCTGATTGGTTTCCACCAAGACTGGTAATTTTTTTATGAGTGGGTTAGAGTAGGCTACTTTTCTTCTAAGGGGTGAGGGCAGCCAGAGAGCTCAGGAGACGGCCTCTTGCATTGCACTAGAATACCGGGCTTCTTGGTGGAAATAAACACCCAGATTATTGAAAGAATGCAGAGATTTGTTGGCAGTTCTGGGTCAAGGTAAGTCAGTAGTTATATATATTTTTTCTATTTAGAATTACACTGGGAAGAGGCTGGCCTCAGCTGCTGAGGAAACCAGCTCGACTTCCTTGTCACCTGGCCACAGAAATGTGAATGGGTTTGTATACACAGCTCCTAATATTTCAGGCCATTTACTTGTTTTGTAAGTAATGCAGTGTCTCCCTCAAGTTTTGCATTTGTTCTAAACTAGATGACCACAATACCTTGGCTAATGCCTTTTAATATCTAAGCCTTGTACATCTAGCACTTGGTTAATAACAGGGAAAAAGCTCTGGTGACTCACCTTGACCTCGAGAAGGAAAAAACATCCTTTTAATAATCTGGGAGTTTATTTGGATCGAAGGCCTACTGCATGTTACACAATCTTTTTGTAGACCCGCACAGGTCACAAAGCAGCACCCTTGTTTTTTATGAAGTCAGCAAAGATGTATAGGGGCCAGGCATGCTGCTTCTTTGAGAGCCTTCAAATTCATCTTTAATATGTAACCTACTAGCAGAGCAGAAACCCTTACTAAATTTAATGGGCTTTTCTCTGAAAATTTTTCTAAGTGTATAACCCTTGTTGCAATTAAAGGTACATTTTCTAAATGTCCTTATCAAGGAGTACACACCTATTTTTAAGGAGTCAACCCACAATCTCTCATGTCTTACCACTTTAAACTTTCTTGTTGACATTAAACTGGGAACTACTTGAGGGTAGGGACAAGTGCATTGATCAGTGTTCCAAAAAGAAGATTGGCTAAATACCTGAGTCATATTTGCTGAATACATGACTGGATGAAGGTTTGTCATTCACTAGTGGGGCTCAGCCAGGGGAGATATGCACCCAGGGGACAAATGGCAAAGTCTGGAGACATCTTTGGTTGTTACAGTAGTGGGGTGGAAATGCGGGAATGCAAGTGGTATCTGATAAGAGGCTGCTGCTAACTTCCTGCCCTAGATGTACAGAACAGCCTCTGTAGCAAAGAGTTTTCTGGCTCAAAATGTCAATAGTGCTGACCTAGAGAAACTGCTATATCCCTCACTACCACAAGCATTCAAAATGTCTGGATAATGTCCTTTGGTCTTTGGAAGATTCATTCAGCAAATATTTATTGAAAATTTTTCATGTTGAGATTCAACCATGGCATCCACCCAGAAAGCCCTCTGACGTTTTCTTTTTCCCTGCCCCACCTCCCTTTGCCTATGCTGCCTGCCCTTCCCTTTCCCCATCATTTTCCAATAACCGTAGAGGGAAAAAATGAAAGCATACTGTGAAAGGGAGTGGCTGGTGTCAAAAGCATGGCTCTTTCTAGTTACTAATTTAATTGGAGCCCCCCCCCTTTTCTTTCTTCTAGACTATTCCTTCAGAAGATGAATAAGTGTTTGCTGCCGGTGCTGTCCTTGCTCACCTTGGGAAGCCCTTTGGAGATGGGCATGAAAGGTAAAGAATCACATTCACGGGATGTTTACTCTAATCATGCTCTCAAAAGCATCGGGGATGGTTAAACATATGCTTCCAGCATCTCTCTGTATCTTCACATTGCTGATAACTCATGGAAAAGCTATAAATAGAAATAACGGACTCAGTTTATTTTTAATTAGAAGGCTGCTGCTTATAGCTGAAATCGTGACATTACCAAGTATGCCTTTCTCTCATTTGGAAGGGAAGAATGGAGAGTTCCCATGGTTTTGAACTTGGGCCAGGTTCCCTGAGTCTGCTGGTCTCTGAGTCCTGTAATTCCAATGCCATTCAGTAACACGTAGCCATAGGATGTTTCTCTGCACTACTTAATGATGTTTTTAGATGGAGCAAATGATGCTGTTACTTACATACTCTTCTATAAAGTTGGACAGCTGTTTTATGTTTTCTTTCCTTCAGATTTAACTGTTAACATTTTCCCTCAATTCAACAAAACTTACAAAGTCATATTTATATTTACATCTTTTTTTCAATCAAGTGTCTATTAAATTCTTAGACACACAGGTGAGAAATGTTAGGTTGCTCACTGTCTCCCAAATAAATGTTATTCTAGGAGTATAATGTTTACCTATAGGCATAATTTCTGAGGCTCTTTTGCCCCCCAGCTATAAGATGACATAGATAGACAGAGCTCACCAGGTGTTCTGTTATTTTAGGATGTCCTGGATAGCAGAAATCTTCACTGGTGTCCCAGCCTTCTAAGGGAAGTGGAGAAAATGCACATCCAAGCAATACCCAATTTGGAATTCCCAGGTAGTGGGACAGAGGACAGCCACATGACAACCCAGCTCTAGGCCCTCATGTCCCCAGAATGATGTGACTTCTGAAAACATGACTTGCTTTGAAAGAGACATTTCTCTCTTCTCTGATACTTAAATTTTTTTTCCCTCCTGGGTTAACATTTCCTGTTCTGCAGTGGTATGCCAAGCTTAAATGTGGTGATCCATGGGGAGAAAACTTACTGTTTTACACTTAGATTATAGTTAGAAGGTCTCAGAAGAGAGTTTGATGGTTTAATTGGATATTCTGGGAGGAAAATGGATTTAAAGAAAAGGAGATATGAAGAGATATTTTAGTACTGGGCTGTTCAGTATAGGGACTGCTTGCCACATGTGGCTACTGGGTCCTTGAAATGTGACTAATTTAAATTGAGACATAGTCTTAAGAATAAAATAAACAATAGATTTCTAAAGTTTTGTATAAAAAAGTAAAATACCTAATAACATTTTGATTACATATTGAAGTAATTATGTTTTGAATATATTGTTAGATAAAATATATATTATAAAGTCAATTTCACTAATTTCTTTTTACTTCTGTGATATGGCTATTAGAAAACAAACTTACATATACGGCTCACATTTGGCATTTGCAGTCATTTCTATTGGGTAGCACTGCTTTAGAATGCTGTCCATGGACAACCTTGCCTACCAGAGCACATTTCTGTGGCTTAAAGGTGAATTTGGCCTAAAATTTAAAATTTTCAATTTTGCTTACCCCAAACAGTACCATAGTTTCAAGTTCTATAAGCAGTAAATTCCAATGTAACATTAAAGTCTTACAGTAGGTGTTTCTTTTATGTAATCAAGTCTTCAAGGGGTCAGCAAGTAGATGTGGTTGTATCTCTAAAAACTTTTAAAATCAACTGCAATGTTTTGAGTATGTGTGAATCCCACTGGGGAGTTTCTTCTGACTTTCCTAAGGACTCCTGACTAAAATCTGTGTTGTGTATTTATAGGGTACCACTATTGCTATAGGATTGAATGGTGGCCAAACCATATAGAACTGAAAAGCTGGACAAGATGGTGGTGTCACCTTGATCCCAAACAGTTTCAGACCTCTCATCCATGGCTAGGAGTCTGAGTGTGGTCCTATCACTCTTTTGTTCTACATGGCTTACTATTGCCTTTAGAATAAAGTTCCCACTTTGCAGGATGGCATCAAGGCCCATTTATATGTGAATTGTTTTCTAGTACGTATCCACGTGTGTGTGCTCTGCTTGTCGCTCGGTTGTGTCCGACTCTCTGCAGCTCCATGGACTGCAGCCTGCCAAGCTTCTCTCTCCATGGAATTTTTCAGGCAAGAATACTGGAGCCAGCTGCTATTTCTTACTCCAGGAGATCTTCCTGACCCAGGGATCAAAACTGTGTCTCTTATCTCCTGCACTGCAGGCAGATTTTTTTACCACCAGCGCCACCTGGAAATCCCCATGTTTGTTCCACCAACAAAATCTGCTCCAAAATCTGAGTTCCATTAAAGGCCATGACTTTGCCTAGGCTGTTCCCTCTTCTTGAAATTCCACCATTTTTTTTTTTTTACCTCTAAATTCTACTTAACATTAAACTCAGCTATAAGACAGGATGGGAAGAACATATTTATTTATTTCCTATATAGAACCAATATATCAAACATGCAAAGACTTCTACAAATTGGTAATTAAAGAAATAAATACATTGGGAATATAGGCAAAGATAAAAATAAATTCAAGGAATAGCAAATTATGATTAGTAACATGAAACAATGCTCCATCAGTAAGAACACTTTATTTAAATTTTGATGTGCTAGATACTGTTTAAAACCCTTTCCATGGGCTAATCATTTAATCTCAATATTCATTCCCACTCATATTTAAATAAACACAAATAATAATAATAACAAATGCTACTATTGGTGATACAGGAGAAATGAACTCTCTTATATATAATCAGTGGGCTAAAATTGTGCAAATTTTTTGAAAGTTCTTTTGGTACTGCTTCCCTAGTGGCTCAGATGGTAAAGAAGGTGCCTGCAGTGTGGGAGACCTGAGTTCTATCCCTGGGTTGGAAAGATCCCCTGGAGAAGGGAATGGCAACCCACTCCAGTATTCTTGTCTGGAGAATTCCATGGACAGAGGAGCCTGGCGGGCTACAACCATGAGGTCGAAGAGTTGGACGTGACTGAGCAACTAATACTTCCGATCAAAATTTTAAATGTGCACATTCTGTGACTTAGAAACTACACTTCTAGGACTCTAGAATATTTGTCCTATACAAATATTAGGAGGAATGCAAAAAAGTGTAGATACAAGGTTTTCTCAGTAATGATCTGGATTGATTAAATTCTGGAATAATTCTGTTATAAAGTCATTGAAGTGGAATCAAATTGGCTAGTATGTGAACAGAGGTATATGTATTATTAATTGGAAAACATATACAGTGTAAGATATATAGCTTGATTTTACTTTTTTAAATAAAGTATATGTTTGTAAATGTAGTAGTACTACTGCTATATTTATTGACTACTTAAAACTGTGGTTCAGGAACTGTTTATATTCATTTTTTCATTTAATCCTTAAAACAGATCTAGACTAAATAACACAGAGATAAGGTAAGTGATTAGCCTAAGGTCACACAGCTAGTTGGTGGTTGAGCTGTGACTTGAAACCAGCCAGTTAGATTTCGGAGTCAGTTTTCTTAACCTCTGTGCTTGTGTTGGTAGAGAAGGTGGAATGGCACATTTATATAGGGGAGCAGCTTATAAGTGTCAAAGCTTAGGCACGGCATTGTTAACCCTTTATAAACTGGGATTGGAAGCAGGGAGGAAGTGTATAAAACTTTATTTTATACATTCAGTAGAAGAAGAAGAAATGAAAGCTAGGTTCAGGGTGATTTTTTCTACTTTGTCAATTGAATAGTGAACTTGTGATGTGTTCGTCTTTGGGAGCATATCTCTAAGCGCTGTTAAGTTTTAAGACTCTGTTTAGTCTTTTATTTTTTATTTTTTTACTTTATAATGCTGTATTGGTTTTGCCATACATTGACATGAATCCACCACAGGTGTACATGAGTTCCCAACCCTGAACCCCCCTCCCACCTCTCTCCCCATATCATCTCTCTGGGTCATCCCAGTGCACCAGCCCCAAGCATCCTGTATCCTGTATCGAACCTAGACTAGCAATTCATTTCTTACATGATAGTATACATGTTTCAATGCCATTCTCCCAAATCATCCTACCCTCTGCCTCTCCCACAGAGTCCAAAAGTGTTCTTTACATCTGTGTCTCTTTTGCTGTCTCGCATACAGGGTTATCATTACCATCTTTCTAAATTCCATATATATGTGTTAGTATACTGTATTGGTGGAGAAGGCAATGGCATCCCACTCCAGTACTCTTGCCTGGAAAATCCCATGGGCGGAGGAGCCTGGTAGGCTGCAGTCCATGTAGTTGCTAAGAGTTGGACACGACTGAGCGACTTCACTTTCACTTTTCACTTTCATGCATTGAAGAAGGAAATGGCAACCTACTCCAGTGTTCTTGCCTGGAGAATCCCAGGGACGGGGGAGCCTGGTGGGCTGCCGTCTGTGGGGTCGCACAGAGTCGGACATGACTGAAGTGACTTAGCAGCAGCAGCAGCAGCATACTGTATTGGTGTTTTTCTTTCTGGCTTACTTCACTCTGTATAATCGGCTCCAGTTTCATCCACTTCATTAGAACTGATTCAAATGTATTCTTTTTAATGGCTGAGTAATACTCCATTGTGTATATGTACCACAGCTTTCTTATCCATTCGTCTGCTGATGGACATCTAGGTTGCTTCCATGTCCTGGCTATTATGAACAGTGCTGTGATGAACATTGGGGTACACGTGTCTCTTTCAATTCTGGTTTCCTTGGTGTGTATGCCCAGCAGTGGGATTGCTGTGGGATTGCTGGGTCATAAGGCAGTTCTATTTCCAGTTTTTTAAGGAATCTCCACACTGTTCTCCATAGTGGCTGTACTAGTTTGCATTCCCACCAACAGTGTAAGAGGGTTCCCTTTTCTCCACACCCTCTCCAGCATTTATTGATTGCAGACTTTTGAATCGCAGCCATTCTGACTGGTGTGAAATGGTACCTCATTGTGGTCTTGATTTGCATTTCTCTGATAATGAGTGATGTTGAGCATCTTTTCATGTGTTTGTTAGCCATCCGTATGTCTTCTTTGGAGAAATGTCTATTTAGTTCTTTGGCCCATTTTTTGATTGGGTCATTTATTTTTCTGGAATTGAGCTGCATAAGTTGCTTGTATATTTTTGAGATTAGTTGTTTGTCAGTTGCTTCATCTGCTATTATTTGCTTCCATTCCGAAGGCTGTCTTTTCACCTTGCTTATAGTTTCCTTTGTTGTGCAGAAGCTTTTAATTTTAATTAGATCCCATTTGTTTATTTTTGTTTTTATTTCCAGTATTCTGGAAGGTGGATCATAGAGGATCCTGCTGTGATTTATGTCGGAGAGTGTTTTGCCTATGTTCTCCTCTAGGAGTTTTATAGTTTCTGGTCTTACATTTAGATCTTTAATCTATTTCGAGTTTATTTTTGTGTATGGTGTTAGAAAGTGTTCTAGTTTCATTCTTTTACAAGTGGTTGACCAGTTTCCCAGCACCACTTGTTAAAGAGATTATCTTTATTCCATTGTATATTCTTGCCTCCTTTGTCGAAGATAAGGTGTCCATAGGTGTGTGGATTTATCTCTGGGCTTTCTATTTTGCTCCATTGATCTATATTTCTGTCTTTGTGCCAGTACCATGCTGTCTTGATGACTGTGGCTTTGTAGTAGAGTCTGAAGTCAGGCAGGTTTATTCCTCCAGTTCCGTTGCTTTTTAAAATTTTTTAATTGGAGGGTAATTGCTTTACAATGTTGTATTAGTTTCTGCGGTACAACAATGTGGATCAGCTATAAGTGGGGTTTCGCTGGTGGCTCAGATGGTAAAGAATCATTCCTGAAATGCAGGAGACCCCGGTTTGATCCCTGGGTCAGGAAAATCCTCTGGAGAAGGGAATGGCTACCCAGTCCAGTATCACTGCCTGGGAAATTCCATGGACAGAGGAGACTGGAGGGCTATATTACATAGGGTCCTAAAGAGTTGGACACAACTGAGCAATAACACAAATAGACACATACATATATCCCTTCCTTCTTGATCCTCCCACTCCCTTATTCCACCCCTCTAAGGGAAACAGTGGAAACAGTGTCAGACTTTATTTTTTTGGCTCCAAAATCACTGCAGATGGTGACTGTAGCCATGAAATTAAAAGATGCTTACTCCTTGGAAGAAAAGTTATGACCAACCTAGATAGCATATTCAAAAGCAGAGACATTACTTTGCCAACAAAGGTCCGTCTAGTCAAGGCTATGGTTTTTTCAGTGGTCATGTATGGCTGTGAGAGTTGGACTGTGAAGAAAGCTGAGTGCCGAAGAATTGATGCTTTTGAACTGTGGTGTTGGAGAAGACTCTTGAGAGTCCCTTGGACTGCAAGGAGATCCAACCAGTCCATTCTGGAGATCAGCCCTGGGATTTCCTTGGAAGGAATGATGTTAAAGCTGAAACTCCAGTACTTTGGCCACCTCATGTGAAGAGTTGACTCATTGGAAAAGACTCTGATACTGGGAGGGATTGGGGCAGGAGGAGAAGGGGACGACAGAGGATAAGATGGCTGGATGACATCACTGACTCGATGGATGTGAGTCTGAGTGAACTCAGGGAGGTGATGATGGACAGGGAGGCCTGGTGTGCTGCGATTCATGGGGTCACAAAGAGTCAGACATGACTGAGTGACTGAACTGAACTGTCATCACAGAGCACCAAGCTGAGCTTCCTGTGTTATACAGCAACTTCCCTCTGGCTATTTTACACATGCAGCATATATATGTCAATGCTACTCTCTCAGTTCATCTCACCTTCTTCTTCCCCAACTAAGTTCACAAGTCCGTCCTCTATGTCTGCATCTGTGCAGACTGTCTATAGCCTTTCCCAATGTTTTCAGTAAGAATCAACAGTATTCTCGTCTGTACTCCCTTCGGAACTTTTCCTTGCCACGCTTTGTGTTATATTTGTTTTATGTCTTTCTCCTGCCCTAGGTGGCTGGATAGCTTCACCAACTCAATGGACATGAACTTGGCAAACTCCAGGAGATAGTGAGGGACAGGGAGGCCTGGCGTACTATAGTCCATGAGGTCACAAACAGTTGGACACAGCTTAGCAATGAATAACAAGCTGCCCTAGACAGAAAGCTAGTTGAAGGCAGGGATGGCATGCAGTAGGCATTCAGCTGTTGTTGGCTGAATGGATGGATGTCTGGGTGAATGGATAGAATGAAAAAGGCATGGGTTCCACTGAGGGAGTTTCACCTCAAGCATCAGCTTCCTTGCTGTGTTACAACCATAACAGGCAGCACGGCTGGCACCTCTCTGACTCACCGTGAGTGGTGTGTAGTCTGATGCCAGGATGAAGTAGGGCCAAATATGACAAGTGCTAGTTAATTTGATTTTCCTGGCACAATGTTGGGCTTAATAATAGGAAGAAATGTGGCAAATAAATTGCTTGAAAATTTATCAGTCTTGGGTGGAGATTATGAGAAATGGCCTATTCACAGCAGGAAAAAAAAAAAAAGAAATTTAGGAGCAGCCTTAAAGCTCAACTCTTAAATTACAGCCTCCTCTGAAGATGAAACAATCCCTGATAAAATAAGAAAGTGTGTTGTGAGCTGTCAGTACAGTCCCTGGCACTTGGTAGGTATTCAGAAAAGGTACCAATGTATATACCTAACAAAGGAATATAGTTTTCATCAATTCTTACCATAATCCTGGGAAGGAGAGGAAAAAGTTCATAGCAAAAATTTATTAGGTTATGTGATTTGAAAATTTATTCAAGAAAACAACTATAATCTATAAGAAAGGAAGAAAAAAAAAGAAATGGAGCTCACTTGATTATTGATCTGCTTCTATATTCTCTCTTTTTCTCTACCCTTAAAGATAAGGGATTGATTAGTTAACTGGGGAAGCAATCATACTTTTGAATTATCAGTTTGATGCCAATGTAAACTTGGAGTGATCATTTCTTAAAAATAACTGTGCTAAGTTGAAAGTACAGGCTGTATCTATAGCCCTCAGCCACAGACTTGACTAGTGGTAGCCACAGGCAGAATTGGCCTCCTTGGTTTGCTGACCCTGGCTTAACCCTTTGAAGGCCCAGCTGATTTTTAGGAGATGTGCTGAGCGATGGTGCTTTCAGGGCTATTCCTTGCATGGATGCTTTCTGTGGGATCACTCAACTCATTATAATTGTCCTGCCCTAGAGAACATGGCCCTTGGCAGGCTAGAGGGTGTGACCCTCCAGGGGTTTTATTTTAAGCCTTAGTTTAGAGAGGGCAAGTCAACCCACAGACATTTTCCTCAATATTTAATCAGTTGGCAGGAGTTTCAGTGTCATAGGATCTCGGGCTTCACCAGAGAGTTACCGAGTCTTTGTGGTCTCCTTCAACGAGAAGAAAGCAAGCTGTGCTTGCAGGTCAAGAATAAGCAGAGTAGATGTTACCCTCACCCCAAAGCTCCTCTCACTTCATCAAGGGCCAGGATATTTTGAGTGGGCTAATTATTCAAACCCAGGATCAGGAAATCTGTTTGTAGCATCTCTTTCGGTGTAAGTTATTTGTGGGGGAAAAACACCAATGGATGATATGACGAAAGAGGATGAAGAGATGGAGGAAGTGGAAGAGGAGGTGGGGAGGGGAAAGAGACAACTGTATGATGACCCCTCTAATCAGAATCATCTCTAGATGCTTTGAGCTATTCTCTGAGCAGGTACAGAGCTCAAAGCAAAAAGTGCATTGCCATCCTCTCCCCCTCCGCCCCCAGATCTCTGCCATTTTACACAAGGAAAAGGATGCTGAATGGCAGGCAAGTCCTTATAAGAGTCAGACCATCAAAGGGTGGAATATGCATGTGTGTAAGGATGGAAGAGACTTTCTTGGTGGTGGTGAGGAAAGGGATTCCTGGATTGCTTGCTTATATGCATACAGGTCTTAGGTCATTTTTGAAACGTTATGGAGAGCGACTTTCTTTCTACAATCCCTCTGGGAGCCATTCAAACTGATGATCCTCATTGCTTCAGCCTTAGGAACAATTCTAGCTCTGAGCATTTGCTGAAGGCCATTCCTTGGGCCTTGAGTTGTCCAGAAGAATTTCTTCATAAATATAGAGATAGAGTTTATAAAGACCATCATGTGCTTTTGAGCACCTCCTATATTTTTGTATCCAGATGCTGTCCAGAATATTTAAAAAGTTCAGAATCCTTGGCTTCAACTGATTCACTACCTAGTCATTAGCCCAAAATTTCCTATAATATAAATTCAGTCATTTAAGCATATACGTTTTGGGGAGCCATTTGTGAAACACATAAATTGCCTGGTACTGGGCTAGGCAGTAAGGCTTAATAATAAATAAAACTTATTTCCCTTGAAGAAGCTGGTGGAGAGAGTAAATATTAAACTGTGCTGTATGCACTGTGATACCATAAAAATTAAGAAGACTGAAGGATCAGGATAGATTTTACAAAGTCATGGAGGCCAGAGCAAACTCCTAATAAATCCCCTTTGAGTGGCCCAATCTCAATGTACATGTGTGCATTCTTTTGGTAAATCTTTGGAAAGTAATACAGGTGTTTCAGCTTGAATATGACCCCCTGGATAAGAGTTCAATGGCCAGACAGGAAGGGAAACTTTAGAAGAGGGGCTACATGAATAGACAGATGAGATATCAACCAGGCATTCCAGAAGATTCCTGCTTATCCTCCTACTTTATAGATGAAGAAACTGGGGCCAGCTAGAGGGAAAGAACTTGAATTCAGGACTGGCAGCCTGGAAAACAGCAACCCCTTTCTGGGTCCTAAGGATTCCTTCTGCCTTTAGAATGGAGCACAGCACTCTCTGAGCACAGAGGAAAACTGGGGGTTTCCAGGGACAGAAACCTTGATGCAGTCCATTCTGAACATTGAAAATGATAGCAGCTTGGCATATATCAAAGAGTGGGTGAAGATGAAGAAGGAAAAGAGGGAAGCGAAGGAAGGGAAAGGAGGAAGCTATATGTGTATCATGGACCAGACACTCTGCTAAGCTCAATATGTGAGTTGTCTCCTTTAATCATCATATCAGTCCTGTGGGCAAGGTGGGTATTGCCCCTCTGCCTTTGCATATGAAGGCACTGGGGCTCAGGGTAGTTCTTTGTCTTGCCCAGGCTCACCTAACCAGTGGCGAGACCTAGAACCAACCTCACAGGTATCAGACTCCTGAGTTTGTGCTCTAATAAGGCTTGCCTCGTGGCTCAGTGAAGAATCTGCCTGCCAATGCAGCAGACACTTGTTCGATCCCTCTGTAGGGAATATTCCCTAGAGGAGGAAATGGCAACCCATTCTAGTACTCTTGCCTGGAAAATTCCATGGACAGAAGAGCCTGGTGGGCTGCAGTCCATTGGGTGGCAAAGGGTCAGATATGGCTAAATAACAACTGCATTGACTGCAAGAGGAGAGTGCCCAGATGACATTGTATTTTGACCCGTGTGGTGCTGTCCTTCCTGCTAAGTATTTTGAAGGAAGGTGAAAGTGCCAGATGTCACAATTTCTCACTTGAAACTTCACTTAATCTTCATCTCTCTCTAAGGTTATTATTGGAGAAGGCAATGGCAACCCACTCCAGTACTCTTGCCTGGAAAATCCCATGGACAGAGGAGCCTGGTAGGCTGCAGTCCATAGGGTCGTGAAGAGTCGGACACAACTGAGCTACTTCACTTTCACTTTTCACTTTCATGCATTAGAGAAGGAAATATCAACCCACTCCAGTGTTCTTGCCTGGAGAATCCCAGGAATGGGGGAGTTGGTGGACTCCATCTATGGTGTTGCACAGAGTCGGACACGACTGAAGTGACTTAGCAGCAGCAGCAATAGCAGCAAAGTTATTATTATAAGTCCTGTTTTTGCAGAACAGGAAACTGGGGAGCTCAAGCAAGTATGTTCAAGTCATCCAGCTTGTCAACGACAGAGCTGATATGCAAACCAGATCTTTTACTCCAAGTCTGTTATCTCTTTTACAACAGGAATTTCCATGCCATGGAAGAGAAGTCCTTGCAGGTATCTGAGGGCAACTTTAGCATATCTCCCATTTCCAGCTTGAGATGGAGCCCAGAACCTAAGAATCTTACCAGCTTTATTTCTCCACCTACCTCATATTCTTCCCTTGTGTTTTATCTTAGAGTCAGTTTTTAGGATTTGAATATCACCCTTAATTCAAGAACAAGATTCCCAGGCTCCACATGTCCTGCTAAAAACTCAACTTCATAGAGGTGTCTAGGCCATGCAATCTGTCTGCATATCTTTTCCTTTGTAGAGAAAGATATTAGGAAAAAGATGACTCTCTAATGGCAAAGGACAGGACAGGCACCTCTGTTATCATATGATAACCATCTGCTTAAGGAGTTAGAGCTACTAATTGGTCTCTTACCTTCAATATAAAAAATGTGCCTCCAACATGGGGTTATTGTACAGTTCACCCATCAAAATCTACATTAAATGAAACTTCAAGCTGTGGCACAGACCACAACTTCTTTTTTTTTTTTTTTTTCCCCCTCTGTCATGGAAATTGAAATGACTGCCAGGAAGACATGGAGAAAGCTTCTACAACAGATGGAGGGATTTCTGAGGCCAAGGAAGTCTGTACTTTATATTTCTTAGGGCTAGTTTGAGGCACTCTCCAAAGAGCCAGACCCAAATGCTTTGGGAGGTCAGTCAGCGAGTTGCTAAAAGTAGTCTGACAGCTTTAGGATGTAATGATCAGATGAAATCCTTGTCCTCATGAAACTTACACTTTTCCACGTCTTTACCTGTCTATGTCAAGATGGATTCTGAGATAAAGGTTAGATTTATAAATAGGAAGACAAAATGTTATTCATGTAGAATAATTTACAAAGTGTGTCCCCCTCCAAATAACTATTCTGTCAGCTTGTTATTGTGCATGAAATTTCATCCTTAGAAAATCATTGCTGTTCTGAATTTTGAATTTAAAAATAATCCTTTACTAAAATGCACACATTCTTCAACATGTATTTCTTTTTCTTCCCAGTACAGACTTCTAGGTAGCAGTGATGATGCAATTGGAAAGACACTTTAGGGAGGTAATGATAGTAAAAATGAAATGGTTCACAGTTTTGCTGAAGTTGGACCTTCACACAGGATTGATAGGGAGCATGTTCTTTAGCTTCTAAGCCATGCTGTAGGAGCACAGCTTCATGTAGAAAAGCTTATGGGCCAGAGAGTTATTAATCTATATGGAGAAGATGCCAGTTTGTTTCTGTAATCTGGAGGGTCCAAGATCACTCCCTTTCATTCTCCATTGATCCCTGAAAATCTGTAGAATTAAACATAGTCACAACTGCTGTGACCAACTAAGTAATTACCCCGCTAAAAGTATGTTCCTGTTTCTCCAGAGCCACTTGCCTAGTGGAAATCCATTTGCTGCTTAGGTCTTCAGTTTTCTGTTGTTGGACCAATGAGGGAGATGAAGATTGCAGAAAAAAAGAGATAAAAATTTCTACCAAGCCATGACTAGAGTAATGAACAACAAAGCTTGCCTGACCTCAGGATTGTTTGCTTCTATTTCTCCAAGTGACTTAAAGGCAATGACCTAATGTATGGGCTCTCATCCTGATATGTTCCTAGTTGAAATGTCCTTTATCATCTTTTCTAATCATTTAAATCCCCTGGTGCCTTCCATGTGTAGAACAAGATTCATGTTCTCTGTAAAGCACTTGCTTCCCATTCTTGTCTGCACAGTCCATACTGCTGACCTCTTATTGCTCTTATCATCTCCTTAGACTGTTACCATTTTATTATTTTGCAGTATTACGTATCAAGTTCACAGGCATTCATTGTATCTCTCTAACCAACTGTAAGCCCCTTAAGGAGAGGGATGGCATCTTGTAGATTTCCTGTGCTTAATGAATTACATGGCACTATAGCACTTTTT